>NW_020448752.1:2970628-2992000 GCF_003343035.1 Apteryx rowi
GCTCCGCTCGGCGCCGCGCGGGGCTCCGCTGCCCCCCGGCATCTGCCTCGCTCCGCTCGCTCGGGCTCGGCTCCCGCTGCCCCGCGGAGGGGCTTGGGGCGGCTCTCGTGTCTCCTCCGCGGCGGGTTAAATCCCGCTGAGGCTTCGTGCCGCTGCTCATCGCAAGCCTAAAACGAGCGATGGCATCTTCCTCGGGGGTATGATTTTTTTTTTTTGACTGCATAATTAAATTTTAGTGACATCTGCTGATGGTCCGAATCTAGCTGTGCTGCGTGAAACTCGGAGAATTACARAACTGAATCATGCCTTAGTTGCTTAGGGTTTAGCCTCGGTGCGGRTATTTTCCTTCTTCAGCTGTGGCTTTTCTCTCTCAGCTGTGTACGTTCCCAATTAGCTGGATTCACCAGCACATCAGTAAACGGCTCAATGAACTGTGAGTAGACAAATAAAAAGTGGTAAATTGATACTTGTCTTCGTTTGATACGGTGCAAACCTGACCTCAAGCCCCATCTGGGAAACTTTTTTCTCTTTTTTAACAGATACATTTGTATATTTGGAGCCCTCCAGTGCTTTAGCTGTTTGTATCAATTGCATCAGTTTTCGCTTTGGTTACAAAAGACATTTTAAGTTATGTTTAGAAACATGATAGATATCAGGTCTAAGATGCCTTTTAAAATACTGCTCTGTAGGGTTGCTCACTGTTTGTTTGCTGGTGTTTTTAAGAGCAGCTGAAAGACTGAAATTTAGTCCTCAAAGGAGGAAAAAAAGTCTATAATCCAGGTCATTACCCCTTAGAAAGTGTGTGGCTTAGAGATTAAATAAGAAAGTTTAGCTAATGAGCAAATGCTGAGCTGAGGCATTTAGCAGTATCTCTTGGCTACCTATCTTTTAGAGAGGATAGCTAAGCTGGCCTAAGGGAGAGGAATCCTCGGGGCAGAAAGGGGGCTGCCGTGAGATGTAACATCTGTCAGCATGTTTTGCTACTGCCATCTCAAAAGGCAGAAATAAATTTGAACCTGAAGTTGCYGTGTTTGGACCCACCTGCGAGAAGGGTGGGTTGCGTTCAACCTGCAGTGCCAGAGCTCGCGGTGCTGCCGCATGGCTTCCCACCGGCTTCTCTTTCCTTCGGTGGGATTTGCAGGATATCGTTGCTTTTATGTGCGACTTTTTTAGTTTATCCACCCAGCCTAGTTTGTCCCCTTTTCTGTTCATTCTTGGTAATGATCGTATCTGTCTAAAGATGGGGGGGGGGATCCAATATGCAAAAGAGGTCATACCAGCCTCGTAATCTCAAACATCTTGGGTTGGTTTTTTTTTTTAAGTCTGAGAAAGAACTGTTACATGATGTCTTGGTAGTATACAGATTTTTATCTGCATAGGTTTTCGTGAGCTAATTGAGACGGTAATCTCTCGCCCTGCGTTCGGAGGGTGCGCAGCGCTGCAGTGTGCTCTGCAGGTCGGGCTGCTAGGCATCGGCGCGGTGATAAGGGTAGCGGCAGTGAGAGTACGATTACCTGGGTCAGATTATCTGGGCAGATAAACCACGAGAGGGGATCAGGCAGCTCTGCTCAGACTATTRCATTCTCTCTGCCCCGAGCAATTTGTTAGAACCAGAAAAACATCACTGCAAGCTTATTCTTYGCCATATCTCTGGAATTTTAAAACATTATGGGAGTGATGCTTTTCTGGTGACCTRCGTGCCTGAAGTGCAGACCTCGGGCGACTCCGGACCCCGAGCGGGCACCTCCTCCCCGCACCGCACCACCGCCGCGTTGCCACAGGGGCACTGCAAAGCAGGAGGGTCTGGCGGGGGAGGCTCTCGCGGGGGCATCGTGGTGCCCAGGGCACCGGGCYGCGGGTCTCCTGCTGCTCTGCGCGTTCGGTCCCAGCCGTCCTGCAAGCGCAGGAACGGGCTGCCGCGAGGCCRTGCTTGCGGCAGCAGGGGAAGAAGAAACCGTGGCAAACTCGTTGCCTTCCCCTGCTGCAAAACATTGCTGGTTAATGGGTTATTTGCAGTGAGCATCTCTAGGCATAAACTTCATTTATGCCAGAGTTCACCAAGCCAAGGCGAGCTGTAAACGGTGACATATAGTGTGCTGATGTGAGACTCGGCAGAGCCGAGCAGAGCTGCGTTGCATCTTCGTTGCCTCCTTTGCCCGGAGATCTTYGTGCCGCCACACAGGCTCTCACTTGCACACACATACCTGCCCATAAATAGTCAAAGGGGGAAAAAAACATCATCTRCTGTGGCAGATTTTGCTTCCCGTCACATCTGTGCTCGTTGACATCTGTTGAGCTTTAATGTGTTTTGTACATTGCGGATACTCAAAGGGTTATTTTAAGACTGCAGATTCTCAGAGAGCTGAGACTTGCCTGAAACCTGGCAGCCTTGAGCATCCCGCTTTGGCTCTGAATTCCCGGTGTGTCGTGGAGACAGAGTGACTTGGGAGGTGGTCGTACCCCAACGGTGCCCAGCTGCTGTCGCTGATGAAAACACGTGCCCTCAACATCAGTTTTGAACACGTCCGTAATGTGTGTGTTCTCATAACCAATCTTGTCCCCGCTGTTACCTTCATCCTTGTTGTTTCAAGTCACGTTATTTCGCTGCTTGTATTGGGTGCTTCTGATGATCAGRGTTTTACAGAATCTCACTTGCAATCTGAGCTCATTTATCTGAACCATGAGATACTGAAAATGAATGAGAAAAACATGTAAGGGTATGTTTTGCTCTTGCTTTACTTTGGGAAAATCCCAATTAGGAGTCTGCTATCTCCCTGCGTGCAAATGGATACTTAAATGAAATGGTAAATCTTCAAGAAAGAACAGCTGAGCAGACCTGAAAGCCGAATTCTGGCCCTAGGGACCGACTGCTTTGGAAAACACCACTCTTGGGATGTCACTCAAAGCAGCATGCAGACGCAAACCCTTCGCTCGGGAGCTGCCTAGGTGTTCCGGGTGTCTCCGAACCCAGAGGGTCGTCCTGTCTGCAGGGAGGCCTGAGCCCCGCTGCGGCTTCCCGCTGTGTCCGGGGAGCGTCGCGGCTCCTGGCAGCACCTCCGCAAAGGCGGGGAGCGAGATCGGAGCCCAGGCATTTCCTGCGCATTGTAGCTATCCTTTGCATTCTTCAGATACCACATATGATATCTTTTCCAAGGCTAATAACAAAAAGTTTTTATGAGCACAGCAAGTTAAAAAATGTTGCTAGCTGTGAATGGAGGAGAGCAAGGCAGAAAAATTGGGGCAGCTGATGCACATCTGTTCATGCACTGAGCAGCCTCTGCCTTGGGATCGTCTTCCAAGCTCTGCAAAGGATCTCTAACTCTCTGTTTCGTTGTTTGTTTGTTTTTCTGGAAAAAGGCTTCTTTGACTACTTTTTTTACTGTTTCAAGACCCATCCTGTGGACTTTCCCCTACAGGGATCTGTCCTTGCCCAGGCAGGCTTGGAGATGGGAGCCAGCATTTGCCGGACAATGTAGAGAGGGAGAACGGAACAGTTATTAGCAACTAGATTTGGCCTTTGGATTTTAAACTGCGTATTGCTACTGTCACCTCCCTTATTCCTCGCTCCCATCTCGATGAATAGCTGCTTTGGCTCCCCGGGAGTCAGACCTTGCATGGTATCTCCCCTCAGTCCTATTGCTGATCGTGGGCTGGCGGTCGCGGCAGCGGGGATATATTCCTTACTGCTCCGTGAGGTATGGAGATCTAAGAGGGCTTCAGAGCTTTAGGGCAGGGGCTTTTCAGAAGCTCCCAGCAGCGGTCTGAGCTCTGCCACAGGTAGCCTGTGGAGGAAACGTCGCTGAGACTTCAGAGGAGGAAGGATGCAGCCTCTGCTGAGGACTTCTGAAAATGCAGCTCCTCATCTCAGAGCTTAAGAACAGTAGCTATAGTTTTTCTGTGAATAATTATAATAACACATACCTAATACATTAGGTCTGTAGAGATCCACATCCCTTCCTTGCTGCTCTCCCCTGTAAAAGAGGGATTATAGGGTTTTTTCCTATTTAATAACTGTGTTTTATGTTCATGTGCTGCTTTATATCACTCACCTCACTTTTTCATCCTTAGGCCTGAAATTCATTGCCAAGCAAAATCGGTCATCGCCCAGGAAACATGACCGTCCTGTCTGATAACTTGTCGTGCCACCACGCCATCGATGACTTCCGCAATAGGGTGTACTCCACGTTGTACTCCATGATCTCCATTATGGGCTTTGTGGGAAACGGCGTCGTCCTGTATGTGCTCATAAAAACATACCGGCAGAAGACAGCCTTCCAGATATACATGCTTAACCTTGCCGTTTCTGACTTTCTGTGTGTTTGCACGCTGCCTCTTCGGGTTGTCTATTACGTCCACAAAGGAAACTGGTTCTTCAGTGACTTCTTATGCAGGATCAGTTCGTACGCGCTGTACGTCAACCTGTATTGCAGCATTTTTTTCATGACTGCGATGAGCTTCTTCCGTTGCATAGCCATCGTTTTTCCAGTCCAGAACATCAACCTGGTAACGGAGAAAAAGGCTAAATTGGTCTGCGCTGGCATCTGGATTTTCGTTACCCTGACGAGCGCTCCCTTTCTACGCAACGGAAGTTACGAACACGGCAACAAGACCAAGTGCTTCGAGCCTCCCGAAAATTCCCATAAGACAAATCTAATCGTGATCCTGGATTTTATTGCCCTGTTTGTGGGCTTCATTTTCCCCTTTGTCGTCATAACGATCTGCTACACCATGATCATACGGACCTTGCTGAAAAACTCCTTGAAGAAGAATCAGGCTACCCGCAAGAAAGCCGTCTGGATGATCATCATCGTGACAGCTACCTTCCTGGTGAGCTTCACCCCCTACCACATCCTGCGCACTGTCCATCTCCACGTGCTGAGGCTGAAGAACGCCAGCTGCGAGGACGCCATCTACTTGCAGAAGGCCGTGGTCGTCACGCTGCCCCTGGCCGCTTCCAACTGTTGCTTTGACCCCCTCCTCTATTTCTTCTCCGGGGGCAACTTTCGGAAGAGACTCACCACGTTTAGGAAGGCCTCTTCCTCCAGCATATCGCAAGCATTCAGGAAAAAGTTCTCCATAAAAGAGAAAGACGAGGAACCCTTTGGAGAAAGCCACAAGGAGAACGGGAATCTGTCCGTGGTCCCTTCGTAAGGGGGCCGGGTTTTCCTGCAGGATCTCAAGCGGGTGACAGAGATCGCAAAACTGTTTCGGTAACAATGAACAAAACCCGCAAGTCGTTGTCGCAATTGGATACGTAATAATTAGAGCGGACRGTCTCTGGTTTATCCCACTCGGAAACTGTACCGGCACGGCGGGGAGCTGCCCACCGTGCCGGGGCGCTCCCGGCCGGCCCTGGGCAGTCGGCACCAGGAAAGGACCGAGGGGATGATTCCCTCCCGCCTCCGCTCCCTCCTTGCGCGTCCGTCAGCAAGGAGCGTTTTCTAAGGTCTGAAACTGAGATGCCGGGAAGGATTTCATTCGCCTCGGGATGAGCTGGTGGATGCTCTCGCCGCCCCGCTACGAGCTAATGCAAGAGGGTAAAATACTGGCGCTGTTATAATGGGTGAAAATCTTGTCGCTGGTTGCAGCAGGACGCCGCGCTCGCCCGAGGAACCGGTTTCCTGAAAGGAGACAAGGCGTCGTGCTTTACTGGTGTCCGTTGCTTCTGGCGCGTCGCATCGGCTGAATTTCCAGAAAGGTTTTGTTTGTGGGAGCAGTTCTTTCGAATTGCGCTAACCGAACACATGGTTGAAGTTCGCTCCGGTGGGACTGGTCCTCTGGGTCAGGGCTGCAGGCCTGGGCTCCTCCATCCACTTCTTCCCAAGGTTGTACCTACAACTAGAGCTCTGGGAGCTCAGAGTCCAGTGCGGGATCTGGCCTCCTTCTTGAAGTATTGATTGACTAAGTTAAAAAGTCTGTAGAAGTGATTCTTTTTTTTAAAATAACCAGATACGGTTGGTAGGTGGCCCCATGCGAGACTGTCCGTCCTTCTGACATCTTGCAGAGAAGATGCAGCCCCAGGCCCATGGGAGGATCTTTGGGAAAAACTGGGCACGAGGCGCCCGAGTGCCCAAAGTCTGTCATGAGCCAGGGCGACGCAAGACTGAAACTTCTTTTTTTTTTGCATACAGTATGCTGAAAAGATGGTTTGGGCCGTGTTTC
The DNA here is from genome assembly GCF_003343035.1 of Apteryx rowi. Classification (NCBI taxonomy): domain Eukaryota; kingdom Metazoa; phylum Chordata; class Aves; order Apterygiformes; family Apterygidae; genus Apteryx; species Apteryx rowi. The sequence goes on from NW_020448752.1 coordinate 2,976,791, forward strand.
CTTTGTAAATAGAAACTCCCAAATCTTAGGCAGAAGGAAACATTCCTGGGCTTTTCAGGTGAGCCCACCAAAAACGCAGCAGCGCTGCCTTCCTTGCGGCGGGTGCAGCAGAGTCTGCGCCGCGGGACGCRTGGTCCGTCAAGAGAGAAACGGAGATGTGTGTAGGATTAAGATTTCAGCTGGAAAACAGGGGTTAATAATGAAACRCAAGCGTGTTTTGATGTTGTGGCTTTTATGAAGCTACTTGATGTTATCTTACACAAAGAAAATTGTGACACTGTAAGATAGGAGCGAGCAAAAGGGTTTGGGTCTGTGGCGGRGGGGCTCTGCTTGAGAGAAATGATCCTTACGCTTACGCAAGAGGGTAAATGTTTTCTGGGTCATCACAAGGCTTTTTAAAAAGTGCATTCAGCTGCAAAATAGTTTGTGGATGTGAATTTTTTAACAAGCGCTGAAACCTCTTTAGAGGATTTTAGGGGTCCATAAATGGTCCCGTGGAGTCGGGTCCCCCCTAAACCCGCCTGCGGGCGCAGCACAGTGCAGTTCTGCAGGTACAGGCTGCGCGAGCATGGCAGGAGGCTGGAACTTCTTCTTAAGGGTTGCTGCCGAGGATTATAAAGGTGTCTCAAAGAAGAAGGGCATTGTGTAACTGTAAATATTTCAGAATATATAGAAATAATATGCACCTTCACAAACAAAATTTAAAAATTTGGGTATTGTACAGTAAAGCTATATATATATATATATAAAAATATGTTACAAACCATTTTATTGTACCAAATGACTTTTTTAATGAGACAATGGGAATGGCAAGAGAAATGGCAGATTATTTTTGCAATGGGGAAAACTATTTATGAAACAGGACTGCAGAAAATTAAATGGACGTGTTGCAAGTCAAAGTTTAAGAATTGCTCTGTTTTCCGTGTCTTATTTTCTGCGCGTACAGATTCTTCTTAGCTGCRGTACGTTCTTACCCACGCACAGCACTAGCGCGTACTAGTCACCTGAAAATCTTCTAAAATGATATAATAAAGCACGGGGCGCTGCCGGCGGGTGCCCAAGGCATTTGGATGGTGCGGAGGGCACGCCGAAGCGGCGCGGGCGCGAGATGCCACCCGCCGGGAGGGCTGTCGTGCGCCGGGGCTTGAGCTGCAAGTGGTGGCACTTGTATGCATGGAAACAAAACACCGGGAAGAGGGAAGGGAGGGAAGGAGGAATGCGGTGCTGATACAACAACACGCCTGCCGGAAATGCCGGAAAAGGGACAGAGCGGCCTGGAGCTTCATGATTGGAACTGTACTTTTTTACTTTTTTTTTTTTTTGGGCGCACAAGCTGCGATTTGTGGTGCAATAGTGTCACCTAGCGCTTGGTCACTCRCAGAGTGTCGCCGCTGCCCGGCGAGGTTTCCGCTTCCCCACGGAGGCTGCAGGCAGCGGCCGGTCTGGGCTCCTCGCCCGTAGCGTCGTCTCTCCCATCTGCACCGGGTGCTGCCCACGCTGCAGCCCCCCCTCGGTTTATTTACTAACCTTTGGGTTTTCCCAGAGGTTATTTCTGATAAATGCTTTTGTTTTTACATATATATAAATATATATCTATATTTTTATATATATATATATATAAATAAAAGCATATAGATATTCTGATATAACCCATGTTATAGCCTGGGCCAACAGGCAGCACACGGGGCAGAAATGCCCCGAAATAGGGAGTGGGATCTCCACGGTCGTCTTTGAGCCCTGACCGACCTTTCGGTCGCTGATGTGGCACTGGGCGATAACGCAGGCATTACTGCGAGTGGGTTCGGCGGCAAAGGGGACGCTGCTGTTGGGCCGCGCGATGCCGTAGCATCGCTGTTTTCTCCGGGCTGGACGAACCAGGGGAGCGTCGCGATGCRCCCGGCCGCCTGCCCTGCTCATGGGTTCTGCCCTGGCACCTCGCAGGGCTTTTTCCACGCTGGTCTGGGCAACTTTTGGRTCGCTGTGCAGTTCCCATGCCTGCAGCGTGCCGGCAGGTAACATCTTCAGGCTTCGCTCTGCGACCGCAAGGGCTAGAAATACACTTTTTTTCCCCCTAAAACAAGCTACAGGTCTGATTCTAACCCGTTTCCTTCAGGCATTTGGGTTAAAAAGCTGGGGAGGGGGCTGAAACAGCCGGGCTCTCAGCTGAAATGCCCCCGCGCTTCCCATGCAGGCAGCACGGCACAGCGGAGCCTGGACCCATCAGAGCAGCAAGCGTATTTCTCCGTGCGTTGAGACCTTCGCGAGCCCATCGAGGCCCCGCATTAGTCTGAAACTGCCAGAGTARCCAGCGGTGAAAACCACTGTGCTGGTGGAAGCCATGGCTCTAGACCGCTGATTTTAGCCAGCACAAGCCACCAAGAAAGTCTGCCTAGGGCCAGCGTGTGCATGTTATATTGCTTTTAAATTACGCACGGGGCTCAGGCAGTGCATAAGTGTATAAAGTGCATTGCAGAAACGGGGCACCCCGGCCTTTCCCAGCAGCGGAACAGGAGCGTCTTTGCACGCTGAGGAGCAGCACGGGAGAAGCCTGTGGCCGTGCGACGTTCGGGGTCGGCAGCCGGACCCGCAGAAATAGCCGTTTCCCCCCAGATTGGCGCCGGCGTCTCCCCTCCAGCACCACCGCTTTCCCGGGGAGCAAAGCGCAGCAAAACTGCTCGATACGAGAGAGGAAAATCCGCATTTTGTGTTGCTCGAGGCAGTCGTCGTCTTCGGTCCAAGGGATTGCAACACAGCAGGTAACATGCAAAGTCCTTGACGAGAAGAGGTGACGCAGGGTTTCCCTTAACTAACACGAAATCCTGGTCTAGCAAGCGCCCGGGGCACGCTGCCGGCCCGCACGGACAGCCTCTCCCCTTCATGTCCCGGAGGCAGCGGTCGGGGCGAATTTCCATCCAGGCAAAGACGCCGACCGCAGACGAGATCTCTGTGTGCAAGAATAAAACAATCTTTCCGTCTCCAAGAGACCAGCACGAATCCCGGCCCGGGGCTCCCGCGCGCCTCTGGCTGCGATACCCGCTGCAGCTCGGGGTTTTCCTGGGCATCCTCGCGGAAACGCCGACTACGGAGCAGCCCGTCCCGTGGAGGAGGTGGCGGGGGCGGCTTTGCACAGGGAATATGTTAAGTTCCGGCTGGGGAAGGGCTGGGGAACGGCGGATACGTTCTGGTTTGGCGCAGGCTGCGTGCCGCCACATCGGAGCGGTCGGAATTGCTAGTTACCGCTGGAAAATGAAGCCATCRGGGAATTTTCTCCCTGGATGTGTGTACGTGTCTTAACCCACTATCTGCCATGGCAGACGAAGTCATACGGCCAATACTCAGTRACATTTCTATCTTATTTACAAGCCTTCAGGGGTCTTTTTTTTCCTCAGGCTGTAAAAAATATTTCCTTTTTTTACATTTGCGATAYGACAGCAAACTGGCATTGGGGCTTCTACACTCCATACCGGTTTTGCCTGATCCAGGGCCAAATTCCACCACCACAGGCAAGGAAATTCAGAAGTTACGCAGAGCATGTAACCACCCTTGCTCTATCTTTATGCAGTGGTTTTATATAAAATGCTGGCAGGGTCTGAGCTGCAAGTAACGCGCCGGTTTAATACGCAATAACCTTCAAGCAGTTGCAATAAAGAGAAATTTCCCGCTTGGAGAGCGACTCATGCCTGTGGGAATCTGGGTGCCAGGCGCACGGAGCTGGCAGCAGCACCTGGGGCTGTGGCCGCGGGCCCCTTCCACCAAGGAATTCTCCTGCTGAATCCCAGTTTAGCATTTTTCCCCGTTTCCACTGCGGTCTGACATCAGAAGAGGGACGACTTCCCYGCGGCAGGAGGGGGAACACTGGACTCTTTATCCTCCACTCATGGCAGCAGAGGGTACGATCTGATTGCAAGGAAAAAAAAAATAGTGGTTAAAAAATGAAGGAAAGTATATATTTTAAAATCCCGTCAATATAAGTAATAAAACGCTACTAGGAATGCGCGGGGAATTAAGCGATCGCAGCGGTTCCTTACGTGTGCCTCTAAAAACGCTAGCGCAGTCTGACAGCGAGGCGAGCGGCCGAGCCGCTCCGGCCGGCAGCCCCGGAGTGACGAATCCATGTCTTGGCGCGCGGTGCTGCGACTTCGGGGATTGAACTTCAGCTCTCCGAGACGATTCGTTTCAGCTCTGCGAGCATCCACATGTACAAACAAATATTTCGAGCGTTTGCAGGCTTGACTCGAGGCGGAAACGAGCCCGTTTCTTTCCCGTCATGCAGCTTTGCTTCGGGATGGAGATTGGAGACCCTGGGGCAGGAAAAACTGGCCTCGGGGAGGTGGGCAAAGAAAAGAGCCACCGAGAAACGGTTGCCCGAGCCCCGGGGGATGGTGCTGCACGTCCCGGGGCGGTTTTATCCCGCGGCGTCCAGGAATCTGGGTTTGCACAAATATAAAGGCCTCGATCGCAGCAGCTTTYGCAGCTCTGGCGAGGAGCGCCTGCCGGATCGTGTGCCCTCCGCTGCAGGAGCTGAGCCCCCCCTTGTTGGGTTATATATTCCACTTTTCTGTTTTTCCCCTGTTTATTTCTGCTGGATATATTTTTTTAGACAGCCACGTGCCACACTGCACCGTCGTCACGGTAAATACCGAATACACTTCGCTGTAGCGGAGGGGACGTCGCGCTGGTAAAGTGACTCTTCTCTAGTTAGAGGGACGTTGTGAGAGTTAATCGATGATTGCAAGGGGAAAAAAAATGGAAATATAAGGAATTATCTATCCACTGAAGCTGAAAAACCTTGTGTGCAATATTCCTCCTGCATCAAGGCAAACAGAAAGGAGCAAAACATCATCGCTTTGGCCGCACCACGTACAAGGAGTCTCTTGATTTCCATGCGCCTATCGCTCTTGCTGTGTCTAACTGAAGCGTTCCTGGGATAGCGACTAGAAGAAAACTGTTCAAACCTCCCCCCCCTTGCCGAAAAACCTCAGCAGCAACAGTGATAACGAAAAGTTAAAGCTGAGAATCAGTCAAGTACCCAGACCAGAGGAGCCCGACAGCTCGAGGTTCAATCCCCGATTTGATTCAATTATGCAAAAGCGATGTAAATGTTTCAACCAGYGGTTTCCCTATAAAACCGAAGCCTTTACAGCTTGCGGCTCTYTAATCCAGAATACAAAGACGCTGTCAATGATGTGCCCCATCCCCGCTGGGAGAGGGAGGGGATTTGGGGCCGTTTGACAACATAGCTAAGTTAGGGGGGGTTGTTTGTGTCTTTTTATTTCGTTATTAAACTCTGGGGGCTCTTTGGTTCCCGTGTGTAGCCGCGCTGCCGGGCCGCGCTGCCTTCACCACCCCGCTTCGCATCGACACAGTTTAGGCTCCTTGCGGAGGACGGCGTCTATATTTAAATAACCATGGCTTTTATGCCCGTTCTTTGCTACAGAGTGCTATGTATAAATGCAAACCTACTTATCCAGGGACGCGGCGGCACGGCCGCTACGCTGCACGGGAGCACGGCACCGACGCCGGCCGGGGTTTTCCTCCCGCCGCTCCTCTCCTGAAGCCGTGAAAGCTCAGCGCGCCTTTCCCCAACAGGCTCCCGCAGCGCGGCGGCAAGAGCGTTTTCGCCTATCAGGAGGCTTTTAAAATCGATCTGCCGCCCGACCCTTAACGAAGCCGGGGGGGACGCCGGCGCCCGCCGCCTCCGCCACGTCGTGGCCCCAGCGCGGTTTTGGTGGCAAGGCTGAAGCAACGGCCGAGAGGGGAAGCGGAAAGCGCGTTGCTGCACGTTTGCGAAACGGGAGCCCCGTATTTCTTGCACGTACGCCTTCCGCGCTTTCGTTTCGAGCCGCGTGGCTGAGGACGTGCAGGTCGGCCGGGACAGGGCTGGCGCTTGCGCTTACAGGTGGCCTTACCGGGGCGACGAGTCCTACTAGTTTATTCACAGTACAAATATTTGTTTTTTGGAGGCTTTTCTTAACCTCCGCTCGAGGCGCGCAGGATGAGCAGGAGCCAAGACGGTCATGTCGTGCTTTGCCCTGCGAGCACCGGGACGGCTCCGGCCGCCCGGGACGCTGCCCGGGAATCGGCTCTCGCGGCTCCTCCCTGCTGCGCTTGGCCACGTGCGATGCCGCTCTGTCCGTCGTCACTATACGTGACTCGAGGAACAAGCTGGGGCTGGACATGGGGTGCAAAGTCAAGCTTTTCCTCTTCAAGGCGCCAGGTTTGAAGTGGTCTCCTGTGGGTCCCGGCCAGGTTTGGGCCCCCCATAGACATGTGACATGCGTCCACCACGGTTTGGCCAAYTTGGCCCCTGGTTGCGGAGGAGCCTGTGGATGAAGGACCCCAGATCGGCTCCTGGGTGCTCACCAGGCTCCCTCGCACAGCTCGAACGGGGCACGAGCCTCCGGCGCTGCCGCTGCTCATCTGGCCCCGCTAGCACAGCGGAAGAGCAACCCCGAACGAGCTGGGCCCCTCGACGTCGTTGCACCCCCAGTAAGCGCTCCATGGCTTGGCAGAGCAAAAAATAAAGGGTGCATTAAAAAAAAAAACCCAGAACTCTACCACGGCAGCAGGCTCCTTCACAAGGCGTTCGCAATAGCTGCCCCTAAGGCAGTTGGGATCTTTTTTCGCAGCAGGAGAAGATGGGGAAGGTGAGAAGAGGCCAATTTTTTTTTTCCTTCTTTCTCGTGCACAAAAGGGTCCTTATTCATTTTAATAGCAGGTTCTCTCACGCAGCCATCAGCCCCGTCGGCCAGACGGTGGAGAAAGGAGCCTTATGCAGCTACCGCCGGCAGAGCGTTGCCACTTAGACCTTCTCAGCTGTTTCCTGAGGACGGGAAACTAGATCCATGGCCATCTCGAAATGGAGAGCATTAGCCCTGAACAAATAAGCAGATTGCAATAACAGATGCAATACGGAGGTTTCCTCGAGGAGCCAATATTTGTATTCTTCACAGCTGCATCTTTTTTTGTCTTTTTTTTTTTTTTTTTTTTTTTTTGCCTGAAGCGCTCCCAAACGCTTCGTGCCATGTGGCTGCTTCTTATTCGCATCAAAGACCTGATTCATTGCTGCTCTGCACTTTGACAGATTACGTACGCTCCTGCGAAGCAGACGGAAAAATGCTCGTCCGACCGTATCGCCAGCCTCTCCGCAGCGATACGAGTACCAACCCGGAGGGCCGGGATACGGCGCGTCGGGCCCCGAGGGTTTCGTGAGTGTCGAGGCTGGAAGCGGGACCCCCGGCACAGAGCAGAGAAAGAACAAAAAAAAAGGGAATGGAAACAATAACGAGGATTGGGGTTATTTTAGGAGAGAGCAAGTAAAAGAGGTTGTTTGGGGACAGTGAGGGAAATGCCAGATAGGAAAGAAACGGCGCTCTGAGGAAAGACAATGGAGAAAGGAGAAACAGGGTGAAGCAGTTGGAAGCCGATGTTAAAACAGGGCAGAACTGTCTCTGATCGCAGGCAAGCGGTTTTGCACAGAGGTGCTGCAGCTCTGCCCGTTTCCAACACGCGCTGCCCATGATGCRCAAATAAAAATCTCCTCTGCGCATGTAATTAAGCTGAAACTTCAGTGCTAACTTGATGCCACAAGAGAAACATGGTTTTCTGCTCCCTAAATGTGAAGCGAGGGGGTTTAGAAAACATGAAGTAACCAGGACAGCGAGTGCCCCCGGGTGACCCGAAGAGAGGTGGGAAACCTGCACCAAATACGCAAACGGGAAGCGAAAAAGCGAAGCAGCGGGAGGAGCGTCACGTGTCGCCTGGCACTCGATGATTTTCAGATTGCATCAATCCCTGGTCGCCGATGCTTCACCTGCAGCCTGTCCAGATACGACATTTAGAGCAAGTTAAAAAAGAGACCGGTATTTCAGCAACAGAACTCTCGGCTTTTTGTCTGGTGGGAAAATCAGTTCCAAATGTTGAAATTTCAATACAGACTACAATTTCGTTACAGTCAGATTTATTCTGCTTGTTTGCTTTCCTTCTTGTCCTTCCCCTCCTCTCTGTTCCTCAGAAATTGGCTCTGGTGCTTCCCGCTGACTCTCCAAAGACCTTTTGCAGCTGAATTTCATGCAGCAGGAAATGAGCCTCTGCCCTGCCTGTCCCAGGGAGCAAACCTGCTCTTGCAAAATCCCAGATCTTCCGGATGAAAACACAGGACCTTTGGTGATTCAGCATCTTGCAAAGTTTATCTCTATGCAAAGCTGCAGGAAAGAAGGTTCATGGGGGCTTTTTAAAAGCATTTTTTCAGTCTGGTTTATAAAAATTCTGCGTGGTTCTGGGAAAACAGGGGAAAATTCATKCTGGCTTTCTCCCTTCCTCCTTTTCTTGCTGGTTGTAGAGCCGGACCAGCGTTCTCTAGCTGCAACACGTTTGAATTACGGTTGTCTTGAGCGTTTCTGAGGTTCGGGCTGCCCGGATTGCTCAGTGGGGCCGGCACGTCCGCTGCGGCGTCCTTGGCGCTGCTGCCGGCTCCGCCGAGGACCTGCCTGACCTCTTAGGCTGAGCRATGACCCCGGTACAGGTCCTCAGAGCTTAAGTCTTCCCACCCCCTCCGATGTCCGGTTGCATCTCCYGGTTGCTTCAGGGAAGCTGCTCGGTGGCGCCAGGCTGGAGCCGGCTGCTTCTCTCCTCCCGCGCGGAGGAGCAGGCTGCGAGCAAACTCCGCTTTTGTTCATTTTGGACGCTTTTGCTCCGTAGCACAAGGTGAAGTGCCACCGTCGGTGTGCTTTTCTCAGCATGTGCTTGGGCCTGACTGTTTCCAAGTGTTTTGTTGCAGCACGGATGTTTTTTGCAGCCTGTTTGGATTGGGGTTGTTTTGGGGGTTTTTTTCGGTTTGGTTCTTGGCTTGGGGAAAAGTTACAAAATGACGTGTAAACAAAGCTAGCGTTTGGAACGAGACCGAATCTGGATATTTGATTCCTATCTGGGTCCTCGCTGACTAATTTGGGGMAGAACTGAGGAAAAAGGCCTTGCCGAAGGCRGCGGCAGCGGCGCGCATGGAAGACAGGCCGGGAGTCTCGCACGCGCCCCATCGCCCAGCGGAGCCTCGCAGCAGCCGCGAGTCCAGGCTGGGGGCTGTGAGCAGCAAACCAGCCCCGGGCAAGACCCGGCTTTGGAGGGGGCCTTGCAGCCGCCTTTCCTCCTCCCTTCAAAAGCTGCCGGGGTGCAGTTAGCTGGCAGCCGGCAGCCGGCTCCGGCAGAGCCGCGCTGCCCTGCGGTGCTCTTCCCGCCGTCCTCGGCAAGCGAGGCGGGAGGTCCGGCGGGCCCCGCTCCCCAAATTGCAGCAGCTCGCGAGAGAGCGGCCAGGGCGAGCTCGGCTCTCCCTCCCCGCGCGCCGACGGCTCGGCGATGGGGCTGCCGCGCGGCCGGGGCTGAATTCGCCGGGAGGCTTTTCCGCACGGACCCTGTTGCGTTCCCGAGGATCGGGACAGATGAAGATGCGGGGTGTAGCGCTGAGCCAGGACGCAGAGTGTTTATACAAAGTCCACGCCGTATAATAAGTGAGAGAAAGCATCGTAAAACAGATGTTCCGTGCAAAGTGCAAATTACCCAGGCAGTGAACTTCATTCCTTTCCACATATAACAGCCATAAACGCATGGTAGGTTTGCTGTGGTCCGCGCAGGGTTTCTCGTTTTGCTTTGCGCCTTTGTCATTATTTTGTACCATTAGCATTGCTGATGCAATAACGACATTCGAGGGCTTCACGTGAGGTTTTTCTGGAACTTCTCCGCAAAAAGTTTCTGGTCTGGAGAGACGGGTTCACCGGGGAAGGCACCTCAGGGAGGGTCTCTGCCTCCTACTTGGAGAAGGAAGTAGCAAAAAGCAGTGTCCAACTTCATCATCTGCCAAACGTATCTACCAATTCATTCCTGCCTGTCTGTATTGACGACAGTAACTGTCTTGTTTCTTTTTAAGATGTCTTTTTTCCTCTAATAACAGCCACTGGTTCCAGTTCTACCAGGAATACAAACCACTGTGCCCATCGAGAGGGCAGGAAGCATAGTAAGTATTACTGGACTCAAAAACAAATCTCCATGATTAATTTAATCTCGTCATTAAAAATAGCATTATTGGGTTATTGGGGCAAAACTATGGCGTGGAGTGCTGGAATGATTTAATGCCTCTGACGGTAACCACCTATTAGTTCAGACAGTGCTGGCAGATGTTAAGACACTTCTGCTGGTGATGACTTGCTCCTGGGGTTCATTAGTGAGCAAACAGCAAGTTCTCTGGAAGCGCTCGGACCGCACCGACGCCTGCAGAGCGGCAGGCCTGCTTCGCCTACCTGGGAAGGAAGCTCCTGCTCCCTCCGCCCRGCGGGTTTTCCCCCTCGTGCTTCTTTCAAAACACGCAGCACGTAGCGCTGCTTGGCTCTCGGCGTGCCGGATCCTCAGCTGGAGCAAACACTGCTAATTCCCTGAGGTGGATGGAGCCATGCCAGCACATACTGGCTGAAAACCTGCTCCGGTATATACCCTGTTTACTTTTGTGGATCTAAGCACATGCGCTTCCAACAAAGTGGTGTTTGATAAAAGTTTGTTTGCCAGGTTGCCTTGCCTCACTCCCTCCTTACAGTGTACACAACACTATCTTGTACTGCATAATACGGGAAAATGACGTGAATGTGTTCCAAGACCTCTTTCACAGGTCCTAACGAATCCCAAAGCAGGGTGACTTTGCTGGACAGTGGTTAAAATAACCATAATCATCGTTATTATTGCTATGCAAGTACAGAAAAAAAAATGTTTTTATTATGGGCTGGAACTAGAAATCCGCAGCAGCTGCTAATCACCATGGTAAGTGGGCTCTTGGTTTGGAGGGGGGGGTTGTGCATCCAGCTACTTGCCMTGTCCAGCCGTAAGCAGCAGTTCCTTTTATTTTTCCAAGCCTCCCAGCAGCCTCCCAACAGCCCCCCCCCCTCCTTCCTCATGTTCAGAATGGAACATGTGTTCGGTGATATTGCTCTTATCTCTCATTTCTCCACTTTCTTGTTGAAGGCTTTTCTTTTCCATTTAGTAGTCTATTCCTTTCTTCCTCTCCTTTTTTGTTTATTAATTCACCTAGAACAGTAGAATTAGTGAAGAAAAAATAGAAATTAAAGTTCAAATTTTTCTAATGGAAGAACGGGCATATTTTTGGCACAGCTTCTTGCCTTTGTTTTATTAAGACTGACTCTCCTTAACTCTCCTTTTCCATTCCAGAGACACAGCCCTTCCTTTATAAGCCCAGATTTCTTCCTATTTATGCTCTCTTCCCTCCCTCCTGACTCATTTCCACTTCCCATTTTGGCAGCAGCTTTTTTTCTTTCCTTTTCCTTCCACCAAATGATCCCTGATCTTATATTCTGCTCTAATTCCTTCTTCCCAGGCACAGATCTGCTCCCCGACCCACTACCATTGCTGTGTGCCTGCCKTGGCTTTCTCGCTCTGAGAGTGCCTTGCGGATCAGGAACGGTCCCACGACACCTGGGATCGTGGCAGAGTGACACGGAGACCTCCAGCCCCATCCCCGACCACTGCAAAGTGGCGAGGGAAGCAGTCACCCTTGCGTGTAAAACCTGACATCGCCACTGTCCTTGCACTGTTCTTGTGGCTCTCCACTAATTTCGAAATACAGCTAAAGCGCCACAGACTTGCTCCGTTCTGTTTTGCAGCTTCTGACCCGTCTAACTAGGGCCTTCTTTCCAGGCAATTCGGTCAAAACTACTCATGCCAAATATTTCTTCTGTACAGCTTTGCCATCTGGAACAACCCACCTATATGCCTTGAGCCTCCTTGACTAGCCATATAGTTTCCAGTTTCAGCTGAAGAGGATTTTCCTTTACTGTCATCCCATAGTAATTTGAATGTAGCATGCAGGCAGCAAACATTTGGTCATTTATTTTCTGCGGTGTGGGAATAGTTCTTGTACTTGAAGCAATTTCAGTGCTAAAGGAGCCCTGGAGCTTGTGGAATGTGGGCAGTTTTTAGATCTTTCATCCTAAGTCTCACCAGCAACTGGCTACGATTTTGTAAGCTTTTCCATGAGACATCGTATTTGCTAGAATTACCAGTGAATACCTTGCAATAATAACACACAATATATTTAGAATGGAAAATTAGGAAAAAAACGATTTAATGAAAGGAAGGAGGGAAAGGAAAAGGGATTCTTCTGAGTGCTAAAATACTAATTATTACCTACAAAGGAATTCTTTTAATAATTGAAGCAGGGAGGCCCAATAGCCTTCAGAGCAAAGAATGCTCAGCATTCACCTCCAAAGACCTTCTTTATTCTGGATATCAGACACAGTATGCTTATGATGGGGAATCAGACCTCTGTATATCACACAACACCGCTAGTCATAACTTCGAAGGTTTAGCTGGCAATGAATAAATATTGAGCCTGTGAATTCAAAATAGTCCTTGAATTACTGCCTTCAGCAGCAACATTCATTTTAAGCAATATATTTCAAGTTTGCAAATCGCATCCTGATGGGTCTCTTTCAGAGGATCTCCCAAAAAATTAGGTAAAAATATTTCCCTTAAGAAATGCAGTCCCCAGGGCACTAGATATGCTTCACTGCAGATTAGTCAGAGCCTGTGGAGCTATGAGATTCCTGAGATGGAGAGCTGAAGATTCCAGGAATTCTCTCAAAGGTGAAATGATTAACCAACCTTTTGTTTCTAGACAACAATAACGTGGAAAGCGGGTCTGCATTCACTGAGTCCTGCACTGGACTTGTCTTCTACTTTTTCTGAAGTATTTATAAGCCTGAAATCTGAGATGGAGTTAGACTTTCATTTTGCAATTATTAGTGAAACACAGACCAAWGTATTAGTGATAAAAGTAAGATGTGACTTAAAAGAGTGGCAGCTTATTTCCTTTGAATCCTTTTCTGAAGATTTAAACCTATTCTATAAATAATTACTAATTTTTCAAACCATAGTAAAGCATGTGATTTGCTGATCCTCACTATTCAACAGGGCAAAAATAGGAGCTGCTGCTTATCTGTACCAGAATCAGGCCTGTTGTCACATGTATGCAGTAAAACTTTTGGAATAGGTAGAAAGAAGAGGAAAAGCCAGTGTGGAGACCATGAAAGAGGTTTTGCCAATTATCTCATCAAGAGGAAAAGTTTCCTGTCTTCTCCAGCTGGAACTGGCCATCGATCCAGCTACCAAATTTTGCCTTTTGGATCACAAAGAACATTGCAATCAGCTGCTCAGACAAAGCAGGTCTCGTACGTGTCCCAAAGCTAAAATTTATGCACTTAGTGGACTTCCAGGGCCAGAATTTGATGCTAAATTATTTTTTATTAATTGTCTATGAGATAGTGAAGCTACTAAAGTGAATCAGTGGGAGGGTGGAGGAGATTCTGGATTGATTTTTGGATTTAGCATGTAAATTCTAGGTCCTGCTTTATATGCCTGTCTAGAGTTTATCTTAAAAGTTTTAAATCAGGATTTTATATCGTAACATAAAATAAACAGGGATGACAACAAAGCTCACAGAATGCAAAGATAATGAGCTCCTTGCAAGAATCATTTTTTAACATGCCAGCAGTGTTGTTCTGCACCAAATGTACATTTCAGGGGTGCTAAAACATAACAAAAAAATGCATTGGCTTGTCTTCTCCCAAAAGCAAACGTAAAACACGATTCATTCAAAAACATTAGTGGAGTCTTCTAACAGCTAGTTGATCAAACACAATAAAAAAGAAAGAAAGGGGGACCGCTTCAGCAATRTGCCAAATGCACACAAAGGCAAACTGAAGATGACCTGATCTGYTCTTTCACTGTTTGGTATCAATAGGCAGAGTACATATTCAACATTTTATGGGCCGATATGAGTTAAATTATTTGTAAAATTGCATTGTCTGCTTCTGTGACTTTTATTCAACAAGGTAAGTTGTTATCACCTAGAAATTCAGCAGACGATAACACCTCTGGCCTCCCTTAACACTGCTTGCTTATTTAAAAGGTTGATGAAAGCTTATGTTAGTACTGTTTAGTACAGGTTGTTTAATAAGTCAAATTAATCACTTCCACCAGTCTTCAGAGAGAAATTTTCTGACATAAAGGAACAATTTCTTTATTCATTATAAAATGTCCTTTATTCATTAAAAATATACCTAGGATCAACCAGAGGTAAGCGTATGGCTACATATTTTAAAAGGTTAGTTTCTTTATTATATAGTCTGTGTTTAAATGTTGAACTTAAGCTTTTTTTTTTTGTAAATTCGTGTGATGCAAAAGTTTCCTGGAGCTTGTATAGGAGCATAGCTGCCGAATTTATTTTGCATGCATATAGAAACTGACTTCCACGCTGTATGCAAACACTCCTCAAATCACAGCTCCACAAATGCGCCTTAAATTTGCCTAAACCATGCTAGAGTAATTATCAGGGCAAATTGTCCAGGGGAAATAAGCTGAGGAGTGCACGATTTATTGCTGCAGCAGTTGCCGGCGAGGCYGGGTCTGCTCGGAGGGGCTCCCCAGCTCTTCGCTCCGCTTTTTTCTGCCCTCACCCTTGACTCTTTGGGGGCTTCACCCGCTGCTCGTGGCTCTGCCGAGACGGAGGATTCGCAGGCTAGCGATCCGCCGGCGAGGGACGGGAGCGTACGCGGAGAAAGGAGCTGCGCGCCCGGACCTGGCTGCCGGTTGTAACAGGCGGATAAAGAAATCTGGCCTTTACTATTCACGTTGCTCTGCCCACTTAAAAAATTGGTGTAACACTCCTTATTTTTTCTCGGTGATCACTATTAGTACTTTTTAACGCAGTATTGCAGTTTCTGAGCGTTTTGCCTTTGCACGTGCTGTGACCCGTGCAGCCACCTAAGCAGGCAGGGAGAGGCGGTAAATGCATAAAACGCCATTCCCGCCCCGGTTTCGAGGCGACAAGGGGCACGGACGCGTGCGGATCCTGCGTCCGAAGCCGGGAATCGGGGCTGCGGCCGCGTTTCGCGTCGACAGCAGCCGAGCGGAGGGAACGCTGCCGCCTAAAACACCTCCGACCTCGGGCATCAAGCGACTGCGGGCTTTAAACCCTCTCTGAGGGTGGGCACCGCGCAGCCGGAAGCTTCCGGAAGCTTCTGCAGGGCGTCGAGGTGGTGGCGGCAGCTCGGGCCGGGCCGAGGATCCCCCAACGTGGGCGCCCCGCTCTTGGCAGAGAGGAGGGCGGCGTGACGGGGGGGGACCGCGCCGCTCGGCCTCGTCTGCGCGGCGCCT
>NW_020448752.1:2994418-2997164 GCF_003343035.1 Apteryx rowi
CTGTCGCGGGAGGCGCTGCGTGCTGGCCCCCGAAGCGGGCGCGCTCCGCCGCTGGCAGGTGTACTCGCTTCCTGGCGGGGGCCATCGCTCAGCTGATTGCTGAGTTTCGTTTCTGTTGTTTGATGCTCGCTGCTCGGACTTTCCGTTGGAACGATGGATATGCTCTGTAAAGCTAATGTATTCCCATAACTGCGGTTACAATACGTTTTAATTCCTATATATTCCTTGAAAAAAATTTTTTTAATCTTTTCTGCTCTGTAATAGTTGAGATTTTAATGTTGGAAATCCTTCTTTATTTTACCAGATGCCCAGCTGTTAATATTGACACACAGCGCTACTTCAGCTGAGTTCTTAGCTAGCCTGGTATGGGCATACTTATAACACGTACTTCCTAATGTTCTTTTAATGTATTTATCCTTACAACGCTTGGTTCAACAGGGAAATAGTATCTCAGTTGCAGATGGAAAGACTGAGGCACAGAAATATTTATGGCCCAAGGTCACACAGGAAGTATGTGGTGAGGCAGGGAATTGAGTCTAGATTTCCTGAGACTCAGATTAGCATTTTAACCAGTGAAGCATCCTCTCTGTATTTGAAGCCAATAAATTGTCCTTGGAGTTAATACTCAGGATAAAAGAAAGTACTTTGTGTTTTGTTCAGTATCTGTGTGAGTAAAAAGCAAAACCGAAGTTGCTCCCTGTAACTGCGCTCCTTTTCCTTGATTTCTGTAATTTGTATATGAAAAGGATTAAAAATACAAACAGTGTTGACTTTCTCAAGACTATGTGGGTAATTATGCATCTGCAAAAACAGCCATCTGTTTTGTTGTCTTCCCTTCCAGGTCTTTTTACCTTGCTGTGCTCCCAGTCTTTGCAAGCTTTGGAATGCTGTTGCTGTCTGGGAATATTTTGTTGTTAGTTAGGATCAAATGAATCTAATATTCTATGATGCTGAGCTGAAAGCAGTCAACCGTTCACTGGTACACTGGATTTTATATCCTGTATCTTAGTTTGTAATTTTTAAATACAACACTCTGAATAAGTGACTTGTATTGATCATCTTAAAAGTCTCTTGAAAATAGCTACTACAAGTTGATCGCTCAGTTTTAGGTTCAGTAGTGTTGCAGCAAGTTTTTGAAAGCTTGGTGTTAACTGCAATTAAGGAGTACTTTGACAATGAAATGGAATAATTACAACTTCTTGGTTTTGTATCTGCACAAATGCATATTGCAGGCAGATTTATTGCTAAAATACTAGGATAGCTTACTTTTGTTTGTAAAAGCGGTAGTTATTTTTTCTACAGTGTTTCACTTGCCAATAGTTTTGAAGGATTGGATGTTAAATAATTTAAAACAATAATTCCTAGTCTATTCACCTTTGTAGAGAATAAAGATAACTTTGTTTCTACAAATTTGTTTCCTGCCACAACCCTTGATCACAAACTGCAACTTTATTTGATGTTACACTGAAACCAAATTTGCAACAAAGTTGAATATAAGGGTTCTATATAAGACTTTTAACGGTCTTTTGTTTGGGTTTTTTTGGAGGCTAGCATTTGCATCAGGTTGACTGTGTGGGTTTGTCACGCCCCGTACCAACAAGCTTTCATCTCTTATATTTATTTTTAGAAAAGTTTTGGTGAGTCCTTAAAAAACAAGATTTCGTCTGTACTATGCAGACAGTAAAAATTCCAATGTTCTTTTCATAAGAGATAGTGCTTGGCCTTGGCAAACACCCGCCAGGAATGTTGCGCTTTGGAGCGGTACTGTGTGTGTTTGGAGACCCATTTGTACACCCCTTACTGAAAAATGTTTTGGAATCCCTTTGGGTGAATTATAAGTAAATTAAAATACATGTTTATTAAAGTTGAGAAAAAGGAAAACAGCGCTGCTGTTTGATGTCCTGCTAATTCCCCAACTTGGAAGGCTTCTCATCAAGCTACAGAAGTATACTTGTGACTTTCAAGAAAATACAAAGCTGGGAAGACATTCTTACAATATTCTGTATCAAAGTCAAAAGCTGGTATAAAATATTGTAAGAATATTTTCCTTAGTTATATGTTTTCTTAATTTCCTGTCATCATTTCCTTTAATCAAAGAAGAATTTTAAATTTATCTCTGAAACCAGATGGGAAAAACTCAATATTAGTAATACTGCAATAGTCAAGAGACTTGGAAGGAAAAAATTAGTATTTGTCACTTCTAACTTTGCTAGATCTCAAAATGATCAAGTCTTTTAGCTGACCTGTTGGTATTTAAAATTGCGTTGGCACCTTGCTGCAATGACAAGGCCCGTGAACATGCGAAGTGACCTTTTCATTTTTCCACCTGTTTTTTAGCAAGTTGTCATGAAAATTCACCAAGGTCAAGATGGTTAGTTTTCAGCTGTTATCTTTGCTGCAAGCCAGACCTTAACTGAAAAGTTTTGGATTCCTGAGTGAGGAGCACACACTGAACTCTTTATTGCATTCTTGAAGAGCTTATTGTAAAAGCAGCGATAATTTATTCTTTCAGTGGTGCTAACACAATCCTTTCTGTGTATTGACCAGCATGGACAGACCACTGGCTCGGAGCCCTTAGACTATTTCAATCTTAATGTAAATCTGCTATTGTTCTGAATATCTTGAGTGATGTGGAAAATGCTCAAGATGCACTTTTACAGTATTGAGGCTTGGGACTTTTTTTTTTTTTTTTTTTTTTTTTTTTTTTTTTTTTCCCTAAAAGTAGTTTGGGAGGACGTGATTAGGC
>NW_020448752.1:2997241-3055547 GCF_003343035.1 Apteryx rowi
ACTCAGGTACTTGGGACTTTTTTTTTTTTTTTTTTTTTTTTTTTGCCCATGTCTCCCTAAAAGTAGTTTGGGAGGACGTGATTAGGCTGTGACTTTGGAAACATCTGTGACTTCAAGACAGTATCACCTTTCTGGTGAAAATAACAATGGATCTGCTGTATTTGCAGGACAGTGTGAGAGCTTCTTCTGTCTGGCTTAGTGCAAAGTCAGTCAGCTCAGTCTAAGCTACCGCAGTGAACTATGGGGACAGTGATTTCTGATAATGTTCCAGTAAAGCTGCAAAACATATGTGTCGGTGCCTCACCTTTAGAAGATCAATTATGAATTGACTAGTATTTGCAAAGCCTTCAGTGTTTTGGCTCTCCAAACTATATGGCTGGCAGTTCATGATCCTTAATGTGCAGACAGTTTAGCAACTGGAGTTTGGTACTGGATCCAAAAGCTTGAGATACATTTACATACTTTTTGGAAATGCATTTTTTCATTACTACTGTCATATAAAGGAATAAAACTTTGGGATAAGCAAATGTACTTAATTGTCACAATGTTGTTTTTGTTTTGTTTTTACTGGAACCTTCTTTATTGTGTTATTATTATGTTACTTTTCAGTAATTAGATCATAGGTTAAGCAATGAAGTGTTTTTAGCTAATATGACATTAAATGTATATATGATATGTTTACACAGTTGTCCAGTTCTGCATTCTGTACATACTGAATGTATAGAAGGCTGTGTAAGGTCTTCTGATTTTTTTTGTAGTGGAATCTTGAGTTTTATTTGCTGATTCTAGTGGAGTTAGTCACTGGCTGTTTGCTAATGGCTTTTGCTGTTTTATTGAATATAAGTTGTTTCTGCACGTTTTTTTTGTAAGACTTTCTGCCTGCCAGTCACTAAAATGTTTTTTTTTTTTTTTCTCCCAGAAGGAAGACTGAGGGACACAGTACAACACATTGCCCACACTACCACAGGCACTGACTGTATACCATTAATCAACAGGAGCAAATTCACATCAGGAGAGTGTCAACGGTAATTAGATGTAATCTACTATTCTCACAGATTTTACAAAGCTTTATTTTTCCTAAAGTTTCCAAGTAATGTTTTAAGGTGAAAGAATATAGAAATATTTGACAGCCTTTTAAGCTTAGGACTCCTTTTTTTGGAAGAAAATTTTGAATGACTTATTATCAGATGGAAAAATGGGTGAGRGGAGAAAGAACTGATAGACAGGCGTTCTTGAGCTAAGAGGGCATTCAATATTTCCACATAAACATCACTGATTTTATAATTAATGAGTGTAGAGAATGTGTTGATTGGACTTTCACTCAGCATTCTCATTTAAACAAAATTCTTATCAAAGGCTTCGCTAGTAGCAGCCTTATCTTTATTTTGACATTAATCTCACACTTTTCTTTCTTAGCTGGAAGTCTTGTCTTAGTGAGACTTACATAACTGGCCTTTGGATAGGGAAAGTAAATCCTGGTTTTAGTAAAATACATTTCTTATGCAGAAAACAGTTCAAATTAGCGGTAACATGCAGGTAAGTGACCCATTATATGATGTTACTTAGATACGTTGTTTTTAATTGGAGCTTGTAGAATTGAAAGTGTTTATCTGTTAAAAAAAAAAAAAAAAAAAGATTCCTGGAAGAATTTTGTCATCAGTATGATGTCCATTTTTTTCTAGTGAGAGGAAGAATACTCTGACTGACTCTGTTTTTTTAATGAAGATTTCTGTGAATTGTCTTGTGACATATAATACTGTAAGACCTTTATGAAACCACAGTGATTGCTTTCATGGAAAAAAAAGATGAGTTTTAGAAGCTATTGGCTAGAATAGTGTGTTTTAAATGGAAGGAGAATAAGCAGATGTAGTATGAAGTGTTTGTGAATCAAAAAGAACCTTTTTAATGTAAAGGCACAAAGTGAGTATGTCCTGGAGACCATTGTTTAGCTTTTTCTAAAAAGAACTTTTTCTTGAAATATATAAAACTACCTGTTGCTTTGGTGGAGGCTTAAATATTCAAATTCATATATTTGAATTCATGTATCACTATTAGGATCTCTATCTCTCTATTAGGAGAGAACGTTTGTTAATACTGCTCAGAAAGAATATCCACCTATGCTACATAACCAAAACACTGTAGTTAATTAAACCTGTCATGTGACAAGTTTTTGATCATTCTGTGTGTTTAGAATGCTGGCTGTGTACAGTTTGCAAAACTGTGTCCTTTGGATTAATATGACTGCTGCATTGAGGAAAGAAATTGCACATCTCCTGTGTTGCAGAGGATGAAATTGCATTTTTCTGTTAATATCTCAGTGTGCTGTCTAGTGAGTTGAAAGGCAGCCAAGCAGATTTTAGATCTTCTGCGAAGGGGGTATCTTTTTGCTGAGGTTAGGTCCCCTCTAATGAAGAATTAGTTTTCGCAGTATGACTGTGTGCCAGAATTCAAATGTAATACTTACGGTACGCTTATTCTGAACTTTGTAAAGGGCAGTTGACCTACTYGAGTTTTCCCAAATTCTTTCTTGTTTGGTTCAAAGTTGTCTAAAGTAATCAGGGAAAGACTTAAAGGGTAGTTCGTCAGTGTAGAATGGAATGAGATAGGAAAGTAGGTGATTAAATGCAAAACAAGTCTTTTGGGAGAAAAGATAGCGAGCAATAGATAATCAGCAGATGGATTTCTTACAAAACATGGAAAAATTGTGCCAACCGCTTGATAGTCTCCTGGAGCTGGGTAGGTATTTAACAAGAAAAATGTTTCCTGGATATTAAAATCATGGCTATAAATGAAGTATTTTTATCTGCTGTTTAATGCCCTTTAGTAAATAGCTTCAACATTGATATCTTTTTAATGGGGATCTACTGCTTTTGGTTGTGTTATGTGGAGTATTAAAATATTCCAGTCTAGTTGATTGATCTGTACCATTAATACATAACTTTAATTAGCTCGTCACAATACAGTTACTTGAAGGAATAAAGACCACCTTTAATACTTGCATGGATGTAAATAACTTTAATACTCTTAAGTACCTGCAAAACAGTGAATGTTAATATTATGTGTGTATTCTTCAGCTTTGGAAGGTGTTATATAAAAAAAATTTTGATATATTTTTAACTGCAATTTTGCTACATAGTGCCTAACTTTCTTAAAATATAAACTTCATAAAAAATAAGAAAAAATACATAAATTGTCATTCTTAGATTCTTCAAAACTGTTAGTTTCTACTGATGCTCTTAAGAAGGTGTGATTACATACCCAAACTTGTAGCAATTCAAGCTCATTTACCAATAAATATTTAAAGCTCAGATACAGAAGCAAATTACTTTAGTGTGTTACCATGCATCAGCTGAACTACGATAAATCGTTATATGTGTGTTCATGGGCTGTCACAAATGCTGGGTGAAGTGTGTTTGCTTAAACCTCATGTGCATGATCTCATACTTGCATTTTACCTTGCATTTTCCATGAACTAAAACATGCACATGGTCCGTTACCATGAGACTGCTCGGATGTGGTAATTTATTGGTGTGTTTTAGCCCTTGGTCTAAGTGTAACCTGTTTTAACTAGAMTAATTTGATCTGCTATGCAGCTAAAGCATTAAGCTTGCATCTCTTTCCATGTTGAGCAAGAAAAAGTCTTCAGTTTGTGTATCAACATATTTTTTTCCATGTTTAAAGTTTGTATAATTTCTTGAATTTTTTAAAATGCTTTGTTTTTTGCGGTATTTTTGTGCTTGTTTTTAAGTCATATTTTGTAAGGCAGTTCTTACATTTAAAAAGCTTGTTTGTATCAGTGAATTCACAGTATACATCACACATTTCTAATTCCCAGAAACAGATTGAATCAGAATTAGTGGAAAACCAACCTTTGCTTTCTTTAGTGCCTATAAAAACCTGAAAACAAACTCTTGATTGTGTTAATGTTGTGAAGTCCTGTTTTTACCTTGTTTTGTTGAATTAGACTACAACTGACCGCTTTGAGTGAGCTCTTAGTAGAGAGCCTTTCCTGGAAATAGTGTTGTTGGTGTTGTTTTTGATAATCTGAATGATTGCTTTCTCTTAGAACCAGGCTTTTTAAAGACTTTTCTTGCTTAAAAATTTGAAATTCAAACATTTAGAAAACAACATTTGGATCTCTGAAGCAAAGAGCTTTTTCGCCTGGTATTAAAGAAGGTTTGTAAATAAATGGGCAGAACTTGATTCTTTTGGGGGGGAAAAAATCCTGTAAAAGGGATTCAGCTTACATTCCACCTTAAGACCAAATTTGTCCCATAGGGAAGAATTCTATTTAGTTATCAAAATATGTAACCTGAATTTCAGAAGTTTGGAGCACATGCAGCTCTCTGGAAACTTGCAGTTCCCATCTTGTAAATCTTGGCACCGATTTAAACACTTCGCTTCATCTGTTCAGTTCTGTAGTTACTTAAAGGTGTAAAAAAGCTACCGTTTTGGTGACTGATTAAGGTTTCTCAGTGGGTCATTAATGCATTATCAGCAAGATGTGGAACAGATTGTCCTATTTTTAGGTACTAAAGGATAATAATAGGGCCTGTGCTCTTAAGAGCAGTGTTGTCTTTCTAGAGTTGCGTACATTTTATTTGCAAAGAAATATCCTATTAGCTTTCCAGCTGTTCTTAACCACTGTTAACGTAAGGACTTTCACTGCACTGTGAGAGTCCTGTGAGGATGCTGTCACTGTTCTTGTTGAAATGAAAATTTGGTAAAAGTAAGAAAGGAAGATCCTACAAAGAGAACAGTGTACTCTACTTCTTGTGACACAGGTCTGGAGTTTTCTTAGATCATGCACTTTTTAATGGAACATGTTGTATGTTACTTCCATAACTTCTAAGTCATTTAGATAGACATTTGATAAAGCATTTCAGTAGTATGTTGCTAATGTGTAAATAAACCGGTTTCCCTCAAGGCCTGAACAACTAGAACACTGCTTTGAAATTCAGGGAGCACAGCCTCACATTTAACAAAATCATACTAGAAATTAGTATGTTGTTACATTGAAGGCTTTTTCATCAAAGTTTGAAAATTTTGTGCTTTGTGTAGCTTTAGGACATTAAACTGAACAAGTTAACTTATGCCAGAACATCTCATCTTTCTAGCCAGTGGAAAGAAGTAGTCAGTTTTGCATTAATTCTTTTTTAACAACACCCATACAGCTGGAAAATATCTTAATCCTGTTATTTGAAAGAATGAAACACTTCAAGGTCCCAGTCCTTTGAGGTGTTCAATTCTCTTAAGTTCTTTTAGAAAAGGGAATAGCACCTTTCAGGAGCTACTTGGTTTTGTTATGGGCCTGTGCACTTAGAAAGCAAATGCTTTCTACAGAAGGATATCGTCTACTTTGCTGGTGATAAGAKTAAAAATATAAAATACCTAAAACAATAAAAGAAAAATATTTATCTAAAAGTAATGTAATGTTTGCATTATAGAACTGTAAATACAAACTTTACAGGCCTTGTAAGTGAATAATTACAAAGCAGAGGTATAGGCATGGCCCTAACATGACTAATGAGCGTATTGTCAAGTAACAGCTCAGAACAAGCCAGATCTAATATACTTGCYGCATTGACAGGTAGTCTGTCCTCAGCTTGCAGTTCTTAATAGTGAAGCTTCTCTAGTGAAGAAYAGTAAGAAGTCCTGCTTTCACTAGGCCAACAGGTATTCTCCTATAGGATGAACGTTATCCTTTGAATTGTGCATTTGCCTCCTCCTCCTTGCCCCCATGGTTTAGATCTCTCCAAAAATCTAAGGGATGTAATATCAGTTTACAAAATAATTGTCTGAAAAACTATGGCCAATTGCTTGGATAGTTTTTATGGGGGAAAGGGGGAGGGTTTTTTATTACTTTCCTGACATGGTTGCATCAGAAACCTGATCCAGGCTGGCAAGGGAGAGTGAGAGTTGATGCTATCACAGAGTTCCCATGTGCCTTAGTATGTTGTATTTGCTGTTACTCTGTGTTTTTTAGGATTTTTTTCACTGCCATATCAGGGCTTTGCATCTCCAGCTTACATCTCCTTCAGGGAGCATCTTACAGGCAATTAGGTCTCACAGTACCCTGAGAGACAGACATTAATACTCTGTAGAAGAAAAGTGCCTTTCCCTCTCCCAATTTGCCAATTGGGTATTTTTTCCTCAGTCTCCCTCCTACAGAACACTTACACTTTGGGATTTTCCTGCTTTGGATCATTCTCA
The DNA here is from genome assembly GCF_003343035.1 of Apteryx rowi. Taxonomy (NCBI): domain Eukaryota; kingdom Metazoa; phylum Chordata; class Aves; order Apterygiformes; family Apterygidae; genus Apteryx; species Apteryx rowi. Next base: position 3,003,455 of record NW_020448752.1, read on the forward strand.
TCACTGGCCACAAGAGCCAAGCAGGTTTCTGCAGTTTTTAAGAAGCTACTTGAGGTTCTTCTGGTGATTGACCTAATGTATTTGACTCCCAGATGGTCTTTGTGAGGGTAGAAGGACTAGCCAGACTGTGATAAAAGGTTTGTAGTTATCTTCTGTATTTTACCATGGAAACTATTAGCACTACTTTGGAATAAGCATTTAAGTAACAGTTAAACTCTCTGGAAAATACAGGGAAATATTTGTATGGGCCTCTTCAGAGTTAACATCTCTTTGGCCTCTTAAGATACTCCCTGCTGTACCTTTGTAAGCTTCCAGCAAAGTAATTGTTACAGGCAATATTTGGGACATGGTCCTAAGAAGAAGCATCTCTTGTGTGATGGCAGCAGTAGTGAAATGCTAAGATGATGTGAATCTGATTGCTACAGCTTCTGATATTTAATGTGTAAAGCATGGAATTCTACACCATAGCATCTGCCATATAGCAGTAATTTAGATGTTTTGGAGAATTCTCACTTTTTTAGATGTTAAAGAAGAAAAATATTTTAAAAGAAGAATTTCTGGAAGAAAACATTTAATGCAGAGCACTGGAATTTTATGACAGTTGGGATAGTTTTTTTTTTTTTTTTATGTTTTACTTAGGCCCCAGACTTTACCTAGGTCAAAACTACATTGAGTTTTTCACAGCTGTAAGTATTATAAATTTTGAACTGTGCATAATTGTTGGGTAAGTCGCGAAGAACATTTTCAGTATCAAAGTGGTGGTGCCTTTTTGGCTAGAAGCCAAACTTCATATAAGATGGTGTAGACAAATTCACTTGGGTATCATTATAAATTATTTGCAACATTTTAATCAAAACATACATTTAGTTTTGAACAGATGACTGTTATGGAGTGATGGTGGTCTCTTCAGAGCTAAAATTGTAACTGAGCTTCTGTTAAGTCTGATTCTGTTAAGTCTCTCACTCCCTTAATCCTGCAGAAAGTAAACCAATCCACCTAGAACGTCTCATGTGTGGTCCTGTGGCAGAGGAGAACTATTTTAGGATTGGGATGATATCTTAAACACCTTGTTAATACTGTTTATTTGAAAAACTAGGGTGGGAGAGGGTATCTTGTATCTTTTTTCCTAAATGTTTCCTACCTCAAAGTTGGATACAGCATAAATTTCAAGTCCAGAGGGATGAGACTTTTTTTAGTATTCATAAATAAGGATTGATGTTTTTGACTAGGTTATTCCTTATCCTGGGGTTGGGTACTTTTTTGTTTGGGTCTGTTGTTGTTCTTTTTAGCAACCTTTGGAGATTACTGGTTCAAAACTTAACTGACAGATTATAGGGTGTTTAAAATATTCGGAAGTCCCAATTTGCAAGAGATCTTCTGGAGTTTAAGGCATGAAGTATCTCAGTGTTTTCTTTGAAGCAAAGTACGTGAGGTTCATGTATGTACATCGGCACAGATCCGGTTCTGTACATGCCTTTTTTACAAAGGTAAAAGTCACTAACAAAGTATGTTACTTGCAATGAGACTGGATTTTTTTCCCGTTTAGAGAAAAAAGAAAATACACTGACCTTATCCTGAACAAACAAAATCTCCCTTCTTAAACAAGAAGATTCTTTTCTCCTCAGTAAGAGACATTAACTTTACTCCAAAAACTGAGAGATTGATAAAAGTTGTGAAATACTCATTTAAGGTATTGACACCACCTGTAACTCTGTGTTTTTATGATTACCAGTTATTTTACTCTATTTTACCAGTTATTTTACTCTATTTTACTCACTTTTTGCTGCCCAGGTGCAATGTCATGCTAGTTCCTATCTGTATGTGGTCATGGAGAGAACACTTAGCTTTCCAGTGTTGGTGAGATGGTGCATTAAAAATACAGACTAGGGAGAAACTCTCTTGTGACTGAAACAGGTGACACAGGTGCTTTCTCCTCTTCTCTCCCTATAGACTACTTGGAACAGCTAAATACTATAGTAATAACATCCAGTCTTGATTTAAGGATTGAGTTTGTAAAAGCTTAGGGGAAAACAGCTTTGCCTATAATTGCTTTTGTTTTTTTAACCAGAATCTTAATGCTGCAGTTCAAATTTAAAATAATTTAAAGTTGCAGAAACCCCTTTCCTAATTTGATTTACAAGGTAAAAGTCTAATTAAAGCTTTAGTTTTTAATACAATACTGTTCTTAATAAATAACAACATTGTAATGGTTTACTTCCTGTGATAAATATAAATTTATTATCAGGCTGGAAAGTTGGGTAAGGCGCTGAACCTAGAAATCAGGAAGTCTGACTTAAACTTCTAGCTCTCCATTAGACTTCCTCTTTGGTCCTGGACACATTGTTCTTCCTAACTTAAGCACACTGCATTAAAAAAAAAAAAAAGAAAGAAAAAAAAGTCTTGATCCATTTAAGTAATAAGCTCCCTGGAATAGGAACTTTCTCATATTAATTTCAGCCCTTATTCTGGAAATACAGTCTTTGTGATAGCTTCTGTGTAGGTTTATAACTTTTTTTTTTATTTTTTATGAAATCTGGATAGTGAAATCAAGCTGATTGAGTTAATCATGTTTGCTTTTCTGAGACTTGTGCTTTGCAAGGAAGTCTTTGCTGTTTCAAAAATCTATTTTTATCAGTGTTGACTAATAAGTAGGATTTGAAAAAAATATGGAGGTCAAGGTAATATGGAAGACTTGTGGTGAAATGGTTTTTTTTCTTATGAGGTCTCAGTGCAGCAATCCAATATTTCAACCTTCTTTCCCGAAAATTCTCGATGAAACATACAGTACGTATGCTACTTGCATGGTATACTAATGGTCGTTACTTCCTGTCAACGTTTTTAAGTCTGCAGCGGTTCCTCTGCATCCCATTCAGATGTTATTCACAAACAGCTATAGAGTCATGGAATAATTTAGACTGAAAGTGATCTCTGGAGGTCATCTAGTCCAGCCTCAGGCTTAAAGCAGGCTAACTTCAAAGCTGGATCAGATCAATCAGATCCTTATTCAGTGAAGTTTTGAAAGTCTCCAAGGTTAGTGATTCACTATCTCTGTGCAACCTGTTCCGGTGCTTGACCACTCTCACTGTAAATGTTTATATCCAGTTAGAATATTATATATATACCCCGTTGGAATCCCTCCTGCTGTATCTTGTTAGGATTTACCTTCTGTCCTTTTGTTGTGACCTCTGAGAAGACTCCTTTTCTGCCTACAATTTTACTCCATTAGTTTACAGGTAGTGCCTTTCTGGAGAGATACTTAAAATACTGGGAAAAATATTTTGATATGAAATGACAGGATCTCTAAAAACTTGTAAATATATGATACATTTCACTAGGAAATCATATCTGTAAAATTGTAGATCTGCTGTTGGTGTTTACTAGTAACTATTCCAAGGTTCTTGGAAAAAAGGAAGCAGTGCATTTATAAAGAAAAATGAATAATTCCTGACATAACCATTTGCCAATTTCCAGCTTGGAATAAGGTGTCACATTCAATTCATAATCATATCTACTTGAATTGACACAATAGAAACAACTACAAAGTTTTAAACAATAATATCTCTAGTAAGAAGTTAAGTGATGTTTTGTGAATCTAATATGTAATAAGCATTGTTTCTATTAGTTTAAGTAAAAAATTCGTTAATGACTACCTCCTGTATACTAGAATTGCATATATATTTGACTTTTTGATTGAAATAAAGACTATTTTAGATTTTAATTTTGAAGCATCTCATGAAAAAACATGACGTTTTCCAAACCTAAAGTATGAACATCTGGTATCATATAGACTTCAATTACCCACCTTTGTTTTGGTACTTCTGTATAGCGAGTATAATAGCTATTTTGTATGTTAATAAGAACTCTGCTTTATCAGTTGAGACACTGACTTCAGATGGGAGTAGGCGTGAATCAATGAACACTGAGTTCAATAAGAATCCTTGGGAGCTGGATGGGATCCAGGATGACTGCAGCACTGGTTTAGAAGAATTTGGGTTGGAGAAAAGGGAAGGCCAATGTTTCAGTCTTCTAGAGGCTCTGCGTTTTTACTATGTCAGGAAGTGAGGTCAGTCACAACCACTGTATACTGCAATTGTTTCTGGAAGGCTAGTCATTAAGATTTTCTGTTTTTCTTAGAAGCTTTTGTAGTATGAGACTGCCAGTGGAAAATATTGCCTTTTTTAATATGGTTAACATGATTAAACATATTACATTAGCACAACGTTGAATTACTCAAGAGTACTTCTCAGGGTACATTTTTTAAATGTGAACTGGTTTTATTTGGTTTAAAATCCTTAATATTTTATTTTGTCATAACTATAAATAGCAAAACATAAGTTTTAAACTCTCTTAATGTTGATCAAGTAATCTGGAATTCAGCTTTCAAAACTATTGATAAACTTTTATAAAGACTAATCTTCCTGGAAGTCTAAAAAAATTTACTCAGTTATTGTATTAGAACAAAGTAGAATAATGCAGAAACAGTTGCGAGTGCTCAGTGTAATGAACAGTATGCATTACATTTATTTGACTGAATTTCAAAGTGCACTGCAGAGTACTGAAGCAAATCCAATTGTTAAGGCATATATAATCATTTCCACTTATTTGTGTTCCATATTGAGACATTAGAATGAATTTTTTTCAGATATACTAAAGGAATATATACTCTGCTATGTGTTAGACTTCAATTAAAATGGTTTGTTTTGTGGAATATGACAAAACATTTCAGGATTTTAGGTGCATTTGTCTTGAAAAAACAATCTTTAAAAGCAGTAGCTCAAGCTATTTCCAGTGTACATTTCTGTTAACTTCCAAGCGTGATATCCGCTGTTACTTGTTTTTAGCTTTGATAAAGCAGTACTTCTGAAGGTTTGTTTCTGAGATGGTCAAATCACTGTTTTTTGTTAATGGCTATTATGCTATATAGGCTTTAATTCATCCTCCTGTTCAGCCAGAGGTTGGGAATGACCTTTAGCTGATGTGTGCTAGAAACCAGTGTAAAGAAATGAATCAGGCAAGAAGTACCCTTGCAAAATCTAACCTTTCTAAAAATTAATCTCTTTAATTCCATATTAACTCAAAAACCTCTAATGCATGGTGACAAAGCCCCACAAAATGCATCTGCAGATTGTTATTGATCATACGTAATGATTCACTAATTCTCAATATATTCTTTTGCAACTTTGAAAACTATGGAGCTTGCTTTTGTCCCTGAGGCTTGCAGATGGAATTTATTTCTTGTTTCAGATTTACTTAGTCTGGAATTTCAGAGTTTGTGTATTAGGTCATTTTTAATGTCAGGCATAGCCTGTGAGTTTTCAGTGCAAATGCTTTTCTTTTTCCCATGCCCAATCTGGATAGTAGATAGTGATGATAAACTTTAAACTGCTAGCTACCAAGAACAGAGCCTGGAAAAAAGCAATCTGACCATCTACTACCGAGCATGTAATAGAATTAACTAACCTTCAGGGGGTTGAATCAGAAGCTTTTTGATTCAATTCTGGCTAAAAGTGGGGTTGTTCTTCTTGGGCCACAAACAACTTGCCAGCTGGATTTGCCCATCCCTGCTGACTTGTGTTGGGTTTTGGGTAAAACTGAGGGTTCAGAGAGTGCCCTGGGGAAGCTGCGAGACTTGGTAGGACTTTGCCTGTGGGAGCTGTGGATGGAGATTTGTCCAGGATCCTCGCTTCTGCCTTTCCTCCTGCACAGTGGCAGCTTCGCTCTCTTCAGTTGCAGCTGCCCTCCTCCCTCCGCAGCAGCGAAGCGGCATTGCTGACCCTGCAGCTGCTTTAAGTGGTAAGAGTTGGGGGCTGAGTTGGAGGACAGCAGGGCTGGGTTCCTTGCTGCACCTGGACTGGCAGCAGAAGAGGGTGTGGGTAGCGAAAATGAAGTGATTTGATGCACCATGTGAGTTTTCAGTAGGATTTGTTATTATGAACCAATATTCAGAATTTTTTTTCTCCTGTTTCAGCTCAGCTTCAGAAATCTTTGACATAGACTCCAAGTTCAAACTTGAGCTTGAGCAAYGGTTCAAATCAAGACCCAGTTAAAGAAAAAAATGTTTTTAATGGTTTGTGGTTCTGATTCATTCCTTGTGATTTCATGTTATGTTTAATTGGTGTAACTGCCAGACAAAATTTTTTCAATAACATTTCATCATTGATTATTTCCTAGTAATTTTGAAGAACATATGCTGGCACTACAGAGCAGCAGCACAGCTTATGCAGAACAATAGCAGTGGGTACAAGAATGAGAAAGTTAATGAAGGAAGCTAAASAGCACCTTTTAATTTCTGGGGGAGAAGACAGGCGTTTGAGCAGATTTCCTGCCTTCCCTCAAAACTCCTCCTAATGAAAATGACACAATAAATACTTCGAAGTAAATCTGAGCGTTTCGAGAATGAAACTGGCCACTCTGACATCTGCTCTTGCTCTTCTAAGAAGTCTTCACTCTTTCAAGAGAATGTTAAGCCATTGCTTCTGTTGGGTTTTAAATCTTCTCTTCTGGCTAAGAAGCTTGAAAATGTTTCCAAGCAAAAAAATCTCTATTGAAATAAAATYCTATCCCCAGCAACATCTTACGCCTAAATGTGAAATGACCTCCAAATAAACTATCAGGGTAGAARTGGCTTTTCAAGAAAGATTTATAATTTTTGTTTCTTTTCAGGAAGCTTTGCTGAGTATGCAACAACTCTTCAAGGATTCACTTGTGTTTATCCAAATACCACCTACTTTGAATGAAATGGAGGCTTGGGAGTGGGGACCTGTGGATATCATGTTCTGGTGTGCTTTATTTCCCTGGAAAAGTTTTACCTATTAACCTGGTGAGGGGTTGAGTCCCATGTTTGCTTTCCAGCAGAGATGGTACCTTTGAGTGCAGCAATGTGTTTTGCTGCCCYGTATCCGTATTTTCAACAAGTGAAGCTGTGCTCTGTAACAATCAATTTTTTAGCAAAATCTRTTAGTGTACAGTGGGATCTTCCTCTTTGTCATTAGTATTTTGTTCACTTTCAGCCATCTGAACTCAGCTTTACAGCAAAATGTTATGTTTTTGGAGTCAGATGAAACTGCCCAATATTTATTAAAATGGTCTCATTTATGCTAGTACTTCCATTTTCTCTGACCATATGGAGGTTCCTACAAAAACATGAAATTATATTTACTGTTTTTATATTTATATTTACTGAAATTATCATTAACCATATAAAAACATTTATTTAATAATATTCAGAGTGTAAGTTCTTAATCTGAAAAATCAAAGTTGCAGCACTAAGTAAAATACAGCCATGTATGTATATATAGGTATGACTATAAATATTATCTGTATAATTAGGAAATGGATTCAGGATCCTAAACAAGTCTTCCAGTTGTTTCCACCTAACACACCTTTGCCTCACAGAGAGCTCTCGGTGCCTCCGAACCGGCTCCCTTTCAGGTGACGCTGAACTGGAGGAAGCGTTGCAGGAGGACATGTAGCGCAGTCCCCACCGCGTTCCCGCTTGGGACCGCCGTCCGCGGGACCGGAGCGGCAGGGCAGCGCGGAYGCGGGTGTCAGCACCAGCTGCTCTGCTCCGCTCTGCAGGTCTGCGCTTGCTGCCCTGGGCCGCTTGCTCGTGTAGGCAAAGCCGCAGAGGACTGTGCTGTGGTGGTGTAGGAGACCAGGATAGAAACTTTAAACGTTTATTTAAAGTTGCAGGTGGTATTGGGACTTGTTTCAGAACATGTTTTTCCACAGCTGGTTGTTTTAGTTGAACAGTTGAATTCGTGTTTAGTAGCTCTCGGTGAAGGGTTTTCCCCTTTATGCTAGGTGCTAATTTCTGTCTTCTTTGAAGTTCTTAGACTGAAAGAAAAAAAAAAAACCTGCGTGTGTGTGCATGCATGCACGCACACGCACATATGTATAAAAGTTAAGTATCCTCAGTCTGCTTGTGTATGCCAATTTCCTATTAGAGAAACAATTTCTCTTAAGATTTAGCTAGAAACCTCTAAAATAAGGAGAGTTGTAGTGGAAGAAACTACTGTCTTAATTTTAGCATAGTGACTGGTGATGTTGCAATACAGGTATTTTTAAGTGGGGTAGGTGCATACGATGTGATGAGTACGTTTTCTTGGTAGCAGTTGTTCAAAATCTGGCAAATGGATGGAAGATCATTTTATTCAAGAAACAAATAACATGCTAAGATAGTTGGGTATATTTAAGGCAAACCTGATTCAAATTTAAACTTTAGAGATCATATCTAGCCCTTGCACCTGTGCAGTGGTATTTAGTCTCTTAAAATACTGTTACTGGAGCAGACCTGGAAAACAGCTGGTGTGCGGAAGGAGCTTGTTTCTTCGGCAGTGTTGGGTGTTTCATAATCTTGAGCTTTGTGGCTTTGTGACTGTATCAGTTATTTTGAGATGCTTCTGCAAACGAGAGAGAATATGTTTTTAAGGACAGATACTACGAGTCTCTTTACCTTGTTAATACCAGAAGAAATCCTTCTAAAGTTTAGTAGAGACCCTTTCTGAATGGAATGAGTTATCACCGGAAAAAACGGTGACAGTCAGGCTATGATATTTCTCCCACTGTTGCTAATCTGGTGAATTTGCAGTGCTACAAGTGCAGAAGTAGTCAGGAATTTTCCTTCTCCTCCCCTCCACCCCACCACTGTTGTTTCCATATTGGTTATATGGAGCTGAATGAGATCTTAGCAGTTGTGTATAGACTAACTCAGTTTATGCACAGTTTAGGGTTTTGTTTTTGTTGTTTTTTATAAATGTAATGAATTGGAATGTCCTAAATGCAGTTTGGTCTTCCATCTGGGTTATAGGAGGTAACGGGAAGGGAGAAGGAAATGTCAGCATTTCCTGCATCCTGTTATCTTGTGCTTTTTATGGACGCTGAATTAATGATACACTGGAAATTCTTTAACAGTTGGGTTGTATTTTGACTTACTGTAATTATAGATTGTACAGTAAAAGCCTGGGAACTATACAGTGCTTTTCCATTTACCAGTCTCCGTGATACTCAGTTAAACATGTTTTTCAAAGTTCTCTACTCTTTCTTTTGTTTTGCCCTAAGCTTTGTTTTCAGTGTGTCAGACTTTTGTATTAATAACATGTTACAGCACTGGAGAAATTGCAGTATTTTTTTTTTTTAATCACCTCACRGACTGAAATGTACATGTGAATTATTTGTCCTAAAACTTAGGTTCTGGAGTATAAGCATTTTAGAAATTGTAACTCTAAATTTAAAAATGAGGTGCTGTGTAAGTGTAAATTATGCTACTATGTAATTGCATTGCCTGTAAGGCGAATTTTTGATTTTTATCAGTATATCACTCATGGAGTGCTGAGCTGAACGTGCACAATATGTGTTTCAAGAACATATTTTTGGAAGAAGAATGTGTATTGCTTAAATGTGGTACTTAAAATGAGAAGTAGGAGAATATCTTAGATTTTGTGGGTATATTCCATTGTATAGAACTTGGATATAGGATCAGTGATTCCCCCTGTGCTTTTAAAACTCAGTTTGCATGTGTTTTAAAATGTGCAATGAAGCTATAAGTGGATGTTTTGCAGTAACTTTTGTCTCCAGTTGAAGTCATTTTATTTGAAAATTTTGGGGGAGAGTTGTGAAGTGTTGAAATCTGATAATACTTTGCGATTAGAGTTTTCAAATATTCCTGAATTGTTGTCATTAAATGATTCCACTGATGTCACAGTGAACGTGTTTGTCTTTCTTTTATGGGGAAGAAAAAAAACAGTGTCCTGAAGGAAGTGGTGTATTTATCTTCTGAAATATCAGTACCGACTTTGGCAAAAAAACAACAACAGAGAATTATTTTTAGGGGGAGACTTCAGTCTAATACTGGCCCTCTCTTTTTGTTTTAGCAGTCAGTTAACGCGAGCAGTTGTCAATGAATGATTTCCAGACATGATGGCCGACCAGCCGCCTCCATTAGAAGCTACGCCTCTATTGAACGAAGTGCCACTTCTACCTCATATGGTCAATGGGGACAGCATACAACAGGCAAGTAAATCTGTTCAACTTTCATACAAGCCGTGTCTTTCCACGGCTGCGGTGGTAGTAGGGAGATCAATGTTCAAGTGTACGATAGAAAAACTGCCTTACAACTTTTCTGATATTTGAAAGAGGAGGAGGTTTGAAAGAAAGCAACTGTGGTACTGATTTAGAAGCTGGAAGAGCATTCTCAGCGCTAATATTGTCAGTAAAATAGCAGTCTCAATGTTAAGAGGAAGAAAATCATTAAACATTAATGTAGTGGAAATGTTAAAAGATAAATGCAAATTGAAAGGAAGGTTTGCAGTACACATTTAAGTGCTTCAAAATTAAACTACAAAATTCAAGAATAAAAGAAGAAATGTAAGATATGGATTTAATATGTAATAAAGCACTAAGATTTGAAGTCTCTGTTTAAAGCTCATATAAAATAATCAGCAAAGTCTAGAAAGTGGCTGCAGTACTCTGAACTGAGAAGCATATAGGAGGGAGATGCAGAAGACAGGAAAGACTTCTGGCTTCCTGATATTAGATATCTTCATTAATAATTACAACGCACTGATGAAACTTGAGTATATTCAGTTGACACTTTAGAATTTTATTGGACACAACCATTCAAAAGTGCCTCCTATGATTAGAAATGCAAGCAAAAGTGAAGGTAAAGCATTTGGAGTGAAGTAGAAGATAGTACACAGGTGTCAGTAAACTAGAAGTAAATTTACTGTTTGKCAGGAAAAGATGACTGCCTTGTACTGCAAATGCTGAGGTATCTTCACATAGCTGGGAGATAGACTTCTAATGTGCATTCAGAAATATTACATACTTCCTGATATTTTAACATTGAATCTTAATTAAGAAGCATCTTCCCCCTGCCCCAACTGTTGCAAACGTTACTGGTCAGGTGGGAAAGAAAAGTTTCTTTTTAAAAGACCGAAATAGCTATTGTTGGCAGGAATAACAAAGAAAATGTGAATTTGAAGGCTTTATGTGCCCAGGTTTAAATAATCATTTTGTTGAAGCAAGTAATAAAACTGCCTATTGCTTTAATCTGATGAGGATATGACTTTAAGAAAGTAAGTATTTGACAATAATTTCATTAAGAGTTAATGGGTTAATCTGAAAGGGAAAGTTACATAAAAGTTTCCAGAACATAAGAACTGTCATGTGGAATAATTGTAAAGGATAACAGTGAAGACCTTGGCATACTTGAACGTACAATGGACAAACAGGGTACCACAAAATAATCCTGAGTTGTTGAAGGTCTGGTAAACCATAAATGTGGGAAAGTTTTAAAAGATATTTCCTTTCCTTCGTAACTGTTACAGTAGGGGAAAGAGAAGAGGTCTGTGTTGTTTTGATTATAGTATATGTCTTTGTGAAAATGATAGGCTTTATTTAAAATTAAAAAAAAGTGAGGAATGAGTGTATTCTACTTTTTTTCCATCAAACTTTGGAGATACAAGTACAGTGACTGTGTTTGGTAATAGGCAAAACTAAAGAGCATCTAAGCTAGTTCTGGCATTAGCAACATGAAATTTTAGACACTGACCAGCCGTGAGGTTATACGGTAGCTTGTGTTTCATGTTACATGAGGAAAGTAGATCAAGTAGGTCTAACTGGAGGCCAGCTCCATAGCTATGTATTCGTGTAGATCAGTGTGGATAATACTAGCGTGTGTTGAATGACACAAAGAAAGTGACAGTCATTGAAGTTTTCAGAACCTGTTGGAGACCGTTTGCAATCAGGGTGGGGTAAAAAAGATGAGTTGGAGATGCGCAGAAGGAAAATCACATTTTCAAGAGTAGACTTGAAGACTGATAGTCTCCCAAACTTATAATTGAGTTGTTTTGAAAATAATGAATGCATCTGTCTAGTGAAAATTGGTGCATCTATCTTCCCTTGGGGGGGGAGGGGGGGGTCATGTTAATGTTACCCCTTTCTCATTCTAGCACTGCCATATATAAGCAATCATGTCATGTTGCCATTCCTTGGTTACATAGCAATACACTTGCCACTTTTGTTTGCTGCACTTTCTCTGGAGCAGAGAGTCTTCTATTAGCCACAGTGTCTCTCATCTGGAAGTTTGCTTTTAAATAGAGTATTAATTTAGAAGCTTTATTAATGCAGGGTTTTTTTAATTATTTTCCTGCCAGTGCTGTAAAGGACAGGCTAATTATAAAGTATTATATAGTGTTTTTGTTTTCAGAAATAAAACTTGCACTGTTTGGTGGCAGGTCACTTCARAGAGTCAGATGCAGCATCCAGTTGATTTAGTTTGATTTCACATAAAGGTTAAGTAGGTTGGAAGTTGCCTGGAAGCTGCTTCTTCCAAAAGAACTCRAGCAGTGGAAATAGTGCAAATAATGGATAAAAGCAAAACAATGACCAGTGCTTTGAAATAGCTTCCAAACTGTGCTGATCCCACTGGTTCTGAAATGTTGTGCAAGACATCTGAAGGTGTTGACGTTATTGTGAATCCTAGCACTGGTCTGTCTTCTAACTTGGCTTAGGTTGACTCATTAGAAGCACTCAAGCTTCCTGGAAATTTTTCTTGATGGAAGGTAGATGGAACTGCATTTGCTTCATTAATTACAGTGAGTCATTCCCCTAAGACATTGCCCTGTGCATTCCTGAAATTCCAGTCTCTGAACTGCTCTACAGTAGYGTGGCTACACCACTTACTTGCGATCCTTTTAGCTGGGTTCGGTTAATAGTTTCCTGAACTGTTTGTGAGAACTTTAGTCAATTGGATCCTGTTTCTAAGATCTAGCATGTAGCTGTTCAAAGACTGAATTTCAGAGAGGATTCCTTGCCTGCCTATGAATTTTTCTAGCCCTTGGAGATTCAGACTCGTCATGAGGTTTAATATCTGCCTGGGGAGCCCTGTCTCCTTGTGGTGTGTCTGTCCCCAGCAACTGCTCTTCTCGGCAGGCATCGTCTTTCCATGTTCTTCCCAGCCCGTGATTTTCTGTTCTGTGTTTCTTAAAACAAGTAACATTGCTTTTCTCTCTTTACTCCTTGAAATTTGGTAGAGGTAAAATTATAAACTTGCTTATATGCCAAAAGGACAGATCTGCTGAGGTTTCAGTGTTTTTAGCATGCCATCTTAAAAGTGCTGTCTGTCTTCCATCCTTCTTGTGGAACCATAATAAACATTACTGACTGACTAGAAGACTTTTTCCTGGGATATTCAGTGTTTTATTTATCTCCAGAACCAATTCATGTAACGTAAGTTAAAATTGTTTCCTATCCTGTGAAGTCATTAGAATAGGGTCTGTCTTCATTTTATGCTTCTACATCCTCTGTTATAAATTAAAAAAAAAAAAATGATAGCAGTGTACAGAAGCTGCAAAATTGTTAAATGCTCACTAGTTAACACCAATCTGCTCCTTTGAGTCTTGTTTCACACAAAACAGTTTAACTGTAACAGATCTATGCAAGCCTCCAGTTCTGTGCAAACAAGGAGCACTTCTCAGGCATACTATTCAATGCAAGCAAGGGTATTTATGTGCAATGTATAGTTTAATGATTTCTACTTTAACTAAGCAGATCAGTAGTTTTCACAGTAATTCAGTACTTTGCATGCAAAAAATACTTCCTTCCATAGTGGCACAAGTTTATTTTGTTAAGTTTGTTCATGACTAGTTTTACARATATATATTATTTCAATTTTTATAATGGCCTTTCTCCTTTAAATGCTAACTGTTGCTATGGTGGAATTTTAACTGTGTAACTTTGCAGTTCTTACATGGCCCAAATCCCCATTCTATTAAACAATTAGACCTATATCTATCTGATATAGTGTAATCTGACTGTAAAGTTCTGGTAGTAGAGTTGCTAATATGTTACARTAAAACTGAAGCACATGTTATAAATGGGGTAGAATGAGGCGATAGTTTCTAATTTCTGTTGTCCAGCACAAGCAAAATGATGATTTAGACTGCCTGAGGAAAAATTTTGGCAGACATTTGCATTGATTTCTGTGAAMGTGAATAGGATCATGTTCAACTGATCTGATGAACCTCACTGTTGTATGGCTGTAACTACAGGGTCACACAACCGCGTGAGAAAATGCAAAATGCATGTGACCTTCCGGGAGCTGTARAGGTGCTAGATACCTGCTTTACTGCCTCTTTCAGCCTCCAAAGGACTGCATACTTTTGTTAAGTTAATTGGTATCATCAGAGAATATATTGTCCAACATGCTTTCAGTGGAAAAACATGGTTGAGTTTTGGGGAAAGCATCTTTTTATGTTGTGTGTGTGTGTATGTATGAATATACACATATGAATATTATTTATATATGTGTGTGTATGTGTATATGCATACATGCATATAAGTGTGTGTGTATATACATACACTTTCATTTGTTTGGTCAGAGTCCTGCCTTTGTCAATTTAGCCTCGAAACTGAAATAATATCATAGAGAAGGTTTGGAAGGCAAGATGAATCTTAGATAAYTTAGTGTTTCAGTAAAAGAAGAAAYGTCAGARTGAAAAATATTGAAAATTAAACGGCTAACTATTTCGGGTATATCAAGGGAAGAACTGTTGGTAGTAATCAGAAAAAAATACTAAAAATGCAAAATTAAAAAATTTATATCAAAGCCTGAGGGGAGTTTGTTCTACTTGTTAGTGTTTCTAAACTTGCCCTTTTTATGCTAAGAATGTCACGATCTGTATTGTTTGAGTCTAATGTGTAARTATAAAGGAAAGGTTTTTTCTCAAGTAATCTCTAAAATAACTTTTTTTGTCTTTTGATTTTTACAGGTTATTCTTGTGCAGGTAAACCCAGGTGAAACCTTTACAATTACAACTGAAGATGGGCACGTTCAGTGTATTCAAGGTAAAAGAAAGACTGAAGTACTGAATCTAAATATTTGACTTATTCTGCAGATATCGCAGAATTACTAGCAGCGGTTGTTTCTATAAGGTCAAATGTATTTTTAGATTTTCTGCAATGCAATAAATAAGATCTTTTAGTTTGTACTTTAAACACAAATAAGACAGCACTGGGAAATTGCCCAGCTTCCTTGCCTTTCTGCAGACTTTGCTGCTAATTTATGAAAGGCTGGCATTTCAGCCATTTTCATAAGTAATAATTTGGGTATAACTGTCATCTCTGAGTAGTAATGCATGAATTTGTGTGATTTAATCCACACTACCGTAAACARCTTTAATAGACCCTGGGTGACCCTACCTTAGTGTAAGGTAGTGGCATTAGCAGTCTGCTCATATTGAGGGAAGCATTAATACCCTCCCTGTGTGGCTACTGAGTGACAGAACTGCAAATTTAAGACGGGRTTTAAAATGTCTCCTGTAAGTCAAGTTGAATTTATCAGTACTTCCATTTTTGGAATATTTTTCACCATTTCAAGTGACATTATATAAAACGTGTCCATTTTACTTTCATCAGATCTCTGAGRGGGATACTTATTTCAGCTTGATGTGAAAGATAATATATTCTTATTAAAACAAAATGTTCGCTCAGTTGTGAATGTTGTTGCTACAGACTTTTAATGCTGTCACTATATAAGAACTAAAACTTATCTATGCTAGTTTTTGTACAATTAAAGAAATGTTGGCTGTATAAGTGTGGAGGTTGGGATAAATCTAATCTGTTCTTTTTGTAAAATCAACAYGTACAGCCACACTTATCTAAAATTCTGGGTGCTTCCTGAAAGTTATTAAATTATATTTAACAGATATTTTGAATGTGAAAACGAGTTAGCCTTGGTGCCATAAATTGCATTATTTTTCTTGATGAAAACTTGGTACAGTCACTTTGTTAAACTTGCGCTCTTGATTATATAAGTTTCTTTCCTAACTGACTTTTTGCTRGATAGTTTGAGCCTTGCTTCTAAATCTACTTGTCTAAAAGTAGATCCATAAATATGGATTTGGATGTAGATGCTGGCTTTTCATCTATATACCCATTTTCATAAACTGAAGCGACCTGCTATATTTGAAAGAAGTTGCCTCTAAAATTTGTAAAAGCCTTGTGTGATGGAAAAGTGGCACCTTCTGACTTTTCAGGTCCAGCGCACGTTCCCATGATGTCCCCAAATGGTTCTATGCCTCCCATATTTGTGCCTCCCGGTTATATATCTCAGGTAAATGTTAACTTATTCTTACATTTAAGTGTGCTTGTGGTTGTGGCTTTTCTTAACAGTAAAGATATTATTTTATCTGTAACAGGTGTTAAAAGAAAGCCTTAATTTTTTCCACTGAACTTACCAAATACTTAACATATTTTGTTGCAGGCTTTGTCACCTTGTCACTTAGTAAAATTCGATCAGGATTTTATTTTTTTTTAATTTGATACTACTTAGCCATAAAAGGTTGCTTTTAGTAAGACAACAGATGGCTCTGAGTTGGCTCTTCATTGAGCTCCATTAGCACTTGATTTTTCTGCAGTCCTACTTCCAAAGTGAAAGTAGGTGCTTAGGTGGTATGGACGATCGCAGCTGATGGTGGGCTGTGAAGCACCAGGGGACTGGGGAGTGTGGGTTGTGCTTGGCTCCGCTAGAAACAAGCGTGCACACTATGGATAGGAGACTCGTGTCTCCTAGTTTGAGGTTATGTGGGCCTTATGCCAGTATCTCTCTCTCTCTCTCTCTCTCTCATGCATCAGGTCTTCTCCCCACCCCCTGCCCAGGGCAGCATGAGATATTTCTCTTAGTGTCTTCTCACAATTCACTTTTTTTTTTATTCTCGTATAACGCTACTTATCAAAGGTTTTCAATGCCCCTTTCTTAGCAACTCTGGGCTCCCTAACCTTCAGCGAAAGGTTCAGCTGTTATAGCAGAGGTGTCAATGCGAGTGATTTATGCCTATGAAAATAGCAAGACTGGGCTCCTTTCCTAGCTTTGCTTTTCCATTCTCACTCATTTTCCACTCTTCTACATTCTTCTTAAGTTATGGCAGCTCAGAGCTGCATGTGGTATTTGAAGTGTTATCAGAGATATTCAAAGTTACCAGTTTGATTTACTTTTGAATTAACACATTTTAAAAAGAAAATAACTTTAAAAAAAATTAAATGGGATCAGATGGGCTTTTTTTTTTTCGGTGATGTTCAAAAGAAGGGAGTTTTCTGAGTAGGCTTGAGAGCTCTGTAACCATATGTTCTTGAGTTCCCCAGGCCGTTGTCTTTTTGCATACAGCTGTGTCTGCAGTTTTTGCTTCTGCTATTATAACTAGATACTTTCATACCGACCCTGAAGAAGGATCCCTCAGATAATTTATGCATCAATACGAAATTGAGTCTTCAGTGCAAACGATATGCAAAGCACTGGCAAATGCTGAAGTGTACAAACTGGCAAATACTTCTGCTCTGTGTTTGCTGTCACATGAAGACTAGTTTTCTTGTTTTGTTTTTTCTCCCTTGGCAAATATGACAGGGACAGACAAGCTTGAAACCAACTTTCAAACAGAGCTTGAGTGGAACAAAGTATTCGAGTTGTGGATAATGGAGACAGAGCAGCTTCAGACTGTAAAATCATGTCAAAGTCTTATTATATTAATGTAACCCTTTTACCAAAAATTATACCCTATATTCTTGCTTGTTTAATATATAAACAAAACTGAGTTTATATAGCCATCAAAATTTGCCGTGAGTTTTCGCTTACATATTTATGCTATATTTATGTTATATAATAGCCATTATTTAATATATAATATAGTTAATTTATGTATTAAATAGTATGTCATAATACCATGTAATGTAATATAGTTCTAGTTGTATATTTAGTTCAGTTAATGGTCCAAAATGCCCCCCCAAATTGCTTCTAGGACAAATTGTATTCAGTGTAACAGAAACTTAGTCTTACGTGAATTTTTTGTAATTTTTTTCTTCTATTTGAAGTCTCTTAAAATTACTAATAATACAGCTGACTTTGAGGTCATCTCACAGCTGAACTTTGTCATAGCATTTTGTGAGTGGGCACATTCTGTTTCCCTTAAGACAAATATTTTCTGGTTGAGTTGCTTTATCTTTTGCTGAGGAGCTTTTCAAAATGTGCTTTTGGCATAACTAATATTTCAACATCCGTAATTCCTTCTTGGCCAACTAGGAAATGCTACAGTGATTTCTTATAGCCAAACTAAACATGCTCTAAGAGCGGATCTTGAAGGCACTAGCAGGATAAAACATATGGTCAGCTTTTGTGCAAGTGCTTTCTTTAAAGGCCTGAAAATACAAGTTTTTCATATTTTTAGTAACAGGGGGCTATATAAATAACCTTAAATTGTTTAAAAACAGTTATTTCTTTATCTATTTTTCTGGGTTTGGGGGGTTGTGGGGGTTGGTTTGTTTGTTTGTTTTTACAGATTGCATAAGAAAAAATCAATTTTGCATCTCAATTTTGTTTCTCAATGTGCATCGAGAATGCTCCCCCCGCTTGCATCCATAGGTAATATTTTGTGCTGACTACAGTATCCATCTATATGTTGATACTAAACCACTGGGAAGCCTTGCCTTGTTGTATTTGTGATTTAAAATTTAAATGCAATTCAAAGGAGGTGGCAGATATAGAAGGAAGGAAGCATAAAGCTGAGGACTAATTTTAAACCAGCCTAAGAAAAAGGCCTGTCTTACTGGGACTTGATTGTTTTTGAAGTGTCTTTCCTTTTAATGTTGAACATTTTTCTGTCTTTGCTCTGTTTGTTTTCCTGTTAGGTTGCTCCTACCTGATGTAACTTTTTGTATGAGGGAGAGAGAATAGGAAACAGTTGATTTGTTGTCTGCCTCAAATGAAATTTAATAAAATCTCATTGCGTCTGAGTCAGGCGTCTCACTAGATACAGTCTGAGGTCTTTGTCAGTGGACTTCTGTGTTGCAGTAAAAGAAACGAACCTGAGTATGACCAAGGTGGTTCCTCTGGTGATCAACTCAGAGGCCTTTGGAGCAGGAGGCTAAACTGGGCATTGTTTTACTTCAGTGTCAGTATTGTTTAATATGTCGTTGAAACCTGTGTTCTGTCCCAAGTCCTTTCTCACTCTAAGATTTACATGTGCATTATTGTGTAACACCTTAATGCATGTTAAGTCTACTGTAGAAAAGGTAATACACTGAGACATTAATATACTTCAAGCTGACGGACTTGGAATCTGGAAGGAGCCTGTGTATTGCCAGTTTAGGGCAAGAAGGGTGCGTGTGCATACATATGCATGTACCGTCTTCTCTGCATCGTGGAACATTAGCATCTTTTTATCCTGGAGTTCAGACAAGGAACCTGTTTGTGTGTCTGAATTCTCTTAGCCCGTGGCAAGCATGAAGTATTTTGACATTTGAGTTGGCTTAGATCATAGTGCACGACAGCAGAGCTAACTTGTAATGCTCTGTACTTGCCATAGGCTAAGAACGTGTATGCAGATAYGTACCGCAAATGAGATGACATGCAGTAACTTGTACGTCCGATGGCACTGTCAGTTTGGATGTGTTCTAAAACAGGTTTTCTAACTGTATTTACAAGCAGACTAGGAATTACACCATGATCAATTCACATTACTTGTTTAAAAGAATGTGTGTCTGAATATACATATAATACATAAATTATAGATTGCTTAACCCTTCAATGTGTGAGGCTTAGCTTTTTAAAATTGACTGCCTAAAACTCTGATTTCTTCCAGTAACATATGCCAGGTTTCCGCTGGTTGGGATTCACTTCCATGTGTGTATCCCTGGTTATCAGACCATAGGTGTAAACTGGGGCATAAAGAATCTATTACATGTACAATATTTACAAGATTATTTTGTACTGACTGTGTTTCTTATATTGAATGACAGGTGGTAGAAGAAAATGGAGTTCGTAAAGTGGTGGTATTGCCACACTCGGCTGAATTCCACCCTTCCATGCATCCTCCTCCTCCTCCTCCTCCTCCTCCCCATGTGCCACATTACATGCACCATCACCATGCTCTGCTTCCCCACCCGCCTCACCCAGTGTACCCGCCGGTTCCCGGGACAGGAGAGCTGCCACCACAGTTCATTCACCAGCACCCACCACCACACGTTTTTCAAGAACAAGGTGAGACTGCCGGTGTTGTTTTAATTAATGAGTGGCCTTTTGCTCAACGCATCCAGATTGAGAGCAAGAGGCCAAGGCTCTAGTGTTAGCTCTTCCACACACTTGCTGTGATGGTGGGCTGGTTATTAGCCTCCCCAAACCTTACTCACCATATGGTTTATGGTATATGCTTAAAATACAGCATTGTGTATAAAGCACCATGGAGTCTGGTCTGAAGGCCCTCTATATGTGCAGAACATCATTGTATAAATTTTAAATCTGTTGCTGTTCTGTTTTTAAGGATGTAACGCAAACATGGTAGCTTAGAAACGTTCTAATACTGTGTATATTTTTAATGGATCCTTATTCTTGGTACTGTAAATGCCATAATAATTGCCCCTACCTTTCTGTAAAATTGTGCACTCAAACTGCTGTGCTTTGTCACAGCCTTGAGGTGAAGTTTTTTGAAAATGCACTTACTTTTGATATGTGAATGTATTTTTTGCTGGACAGAATCCAAATACAACTGGAAAGAAAATAAAAAGGAATAACATACATACAACAAGAACTTACCCAGTCATCCATGTTGGAGAATGAAATGCAAGTCTACTCCATATTTAAAAACTGAATGAAGCCTTACTTCACTAGAGGACTGGGATCATTGCTTGCTTAAAGCAGGCTATAAGCCTGGTTATATACACAGGCATTTAACACAAAAAGAACTTAAACTATGGAAAAGCATTCATTGTCTCTCTGTCAAGCTTAAATTGGTAACTAAGCTATTTTGGCCAATGTCTAGGGTAAAATACTCACACCTAAGTTACATTTTAAAAGGATAGTGTGGATCCTAAACTCACTCACACTCTTTTGAAAATGTGACTGTATGGTTGTAGTGGGGAAGGAAGGCAACTGTAAGATATGATCTTGACCAGCTAACAAGAAAGGAAAGGTCTGAAATATTAAATTAGAAAAAACAGAAAATCTAACCTCATGAAGTGATCAAAAATAATGTATAAGAATAGATTCATTAATCTGGATACGGTTTAAATAGAAGGAGAAAAGAGTTAAATTAATGAAAAATTATCTTGCAGATATTTTTATGTATTTTAATGTAGAATTTAACATTGATCACGTTTCTAAACAAGGAATAAACAAACCTTGAACTGCCTTCTTTTCCTGCTCCCTCATCTTTATGTTCATACACTAACCTGAGCCCAGTTCAGAAACTCTGTCAGGTGAGGTCCCTTCAGTCTAGTGACGCTCTGGCAGTCAGCAGTGTGAAATGTGCATGTTTCTGGTCTGTTCCCTGCTGCTGGAGACGTCTGAGTATCAGCAGTGAAACTTAGGAGGACTCAGCTCCGTGCAGCTGTGAGCCACTGCAGCTCTGCGCAGCTGACTGACAAAACGCAGGGAAGTTGCATGTTTTTTCAAGTTCTGCTTTTATTGCAGTCATTCTTCTAACTTCAGAACATTTCTCAGTTGTCGAATAAAGCGTACCGAATAATGAAATAAGTTCTCCTTTGCTTTATAGAACCTCGTTCTCATGGAAGGACAAACTTTATTCAGCGAGATGAAAGGAGTCTTAAAATGCAAGAACATCTGAAGAAAAGACTAAAAGACAGACAAGCGAGTGGTCATACTAACAATAAACTTAACAGTCCTCCTTCTTCACCACATAAAATTAGTAATTTTTCCAATGCAACTATTCCGAATGGAAATGGGAAGGGACAGCAAGTGGCAGGAGGTCCGCTAAAGCAGAAACAAATAGGAAAAACAAAGGGCAGTCCAGATGCAGAGATAGGAGGTAGGTTGCACTGAAAGGGGTAAAAAACACTAGATTCTTTTGCAACAGAAGACCCTCTAAGTTCATTGCAAAATAGTTTCTGAAAAAAAAATGCTTTTATAAGTTTCTTAGGCTATGCAGGATTAGCAAAAGCCTGAAATACTTTTCATTGTGTTTGGGTTTTTTTTTTTTTCCTCCTTTAGAGATAATAGTAATGTCAAGCTTGGTCATCTTGAATTTTATCAAGCAAGGCCTTTGGAAAGATTTAAGAGCATGTTTAAGTATAAGCTCATAAAATGTAAAGTGGTAGGACATCTTGTTAAAAAATAGTTCTCTAAAGTGTCAATTAGCTCTTGAATTACAAGGTACTAAAAGCAGTTCATAATCACATCATCAAAAATTCCACTCCCTCTCCCTCTGTTACTCAGTGTTCAATAAAAAAAAAAAAAAATAGGTTTTCAATCACCCCATCCAAGGGAAACTTAGTACAAACCTAGAAAATACTCTTT
Source organism: Apteryx rowi (assembly GCF_003343035.1). Taxonomy (NCBI): domain Eukaryota; kingdom Metazoa; phylum Chordata; class Aves; order Apterygiformes; family Apterygidae; genus Apteryx; species Apteryx rowi. The sequence goes on from NW_020448752.1 coordinate 3,025,755, forward strand.
CATTTTTATCTTTCAGATTCCTGTAAATTACAAACAGACTATGCTTTATCGATAGTTTATCACTTTCTTTTCAGCCAGCACTTTCTACTAATTAAAACATTCTTCCCTCCCCTAGTTGTTTCTATCTGTACTGCAAAAGTACTCTTCATACTTTTCACAGATTTAAGATAGGGAATTTTTCAGGAAAACAAATTTTATTATTATTCAAACATGCTTATTTTCAAACATCTTGATTGTTGTTATTGTGAGAGATAATGTTTGATTATCTTTAATCTTTGCCTTTATCTTGGCCTTTTTTATTTAAAAACAATAGACCTACATTTTTTCCGATGTTTCTGTCTTTCTGTGCCTCTTTTTCACCCCTCTTTAAAGCTCTTATTTACTGCTATGCCTTTTCTAACCTGGAATTCTGACCAGTAGTCCAGTGAGGGTGGTGAGCTGTGAATATTTACCTAAATGACTTTTGATTTCATTCTTTATGTTAACTTTTCAGATATATAGGAGTTATTTAAAATTTCAGGCAATGAGAAGGTTTGAGCATTAAACAGTCTCTTTCCAGAATACTGTTTGATCAGCTGTAATTTCAGCTCAGTGCATTGTTTTGCTCAAATTAATCTTTGAGCTTTTTAATAGCTTGTGCCTTTTTACTTGCATGTACTAAAATACCTTGTGTACAATATCTGTCTTTCATATTGTTTTTGAAACACTGTTTCTGAAATGCAAACAGTTTCTTTTGATTCCTTTTGATTCCTTAAGAGTTATGCATCTCGTGTGTGTGTGTGTGTGTGTGTGTCTCGGAGTAGGTGGTCTTGTTCGGCTGCAGGATCTGCTCCTCATCTCTTCCATTACTTTATTTAACGCTTCAGTTAGAGCACCAAAGCAGAAATCTGACTTTGTATTTTGGGAAGTAGAGGTGGAAGTTTTTATCTCACTTGTTTCAAGGACTAAAAATATACTTGATTAAAGATTTGTCTTAATATAGGCTTGTTTTTAAAAAAAACTTTCAATTTTTCTTTAATATCCAGAATTGTTGAACATACAGACAGCAGATATTTTTAGTGTAGTTTTGATCAGGTTTTTTTACAAATTTTACCAAGGAAAATGGTTTGCAATGGAAATTCAGGGAAAAGCACATCATAAGCACATACGATAGAGATATAGAATCTTACTGTCAGTTTTTAACACCTCTGATTTTCTGAGGAATATTTTCTTGTTATCAAAGAAAATCCACTTATGCTCAGATTAGGAAAGTATACCCTTTGTGCAGGATGTACTAAAAGAGTTTTTGTAACACTGTTAGTTTTGGATAGTTCATGTTTCTACCCATCATGCAGCCAAAACAAATAGGGGAAACGAACTTTGCACAATAAGTACTATTGTTAAACTCCTAATGAAGCGAACTCCATCTTGTGGTGGCATTTTCGTAACAGACTGATTTACTTTGGGGGGGATTTTCTGTAATCTGTTTTGTATCTGAATTTTCAGAATCTGACACAGAATCCAAGAAATATGATATCCACTTGAGCATTGGCAAACCAGTAGTAAGTATTATCCTTAAAATACCGTTATTGTCTATGTATATACTCTCTGTGAAATAACATGCATCCTTCTCATTGATTCTTTTTTTTGTTGTTTTTTATAGTTCATTTTTTAATAGACAAAATGTATTTTAGTTGCTAGAGGTTATAGCTGGGAAAGGGCAGCTATGATGTAGAAGCTCACTTTTTCTCACCTGACTCTGTTTCCCAGCCCGTAAGGCAAGGGTGTTTCYGTTGTTGAGGTCATCTAGTCTAGCATACGTGAGGGCTTTAGTACCTTGCAAGCAAAGGGCCTGGTAAGCTAATGGAAATCTGCCCGCTCTGAGTCTTTGMACCATCCTTCATTCAGCCTAGAGGATTTAAGAATGTTGGTACAGAATTTACAAAAATAATTCATCGTTTTCATGTTATGTTTAGAAATTGGAGCAAATATTTGAGTATTAGCAGAGTGTTCAGGAAGCTGGAGTCTTATGGTGACATTCATTTAAATATCTGAAGCCTAAAATTGCACAGATTTTTGATCTTGAACATGCTTAATGAAACTCCTCTTCGCATCATCTGTACAGTAAGCGTGGGTTGCGTTCTTTTGCTCCAGCCTTCCAGCCATTCTTTGTTACGGTGATGTTTTTCCATTGCTGCCTCTGCCATCTGTACTTAACGCCAACGGAAGGCTGCGTTGGCTTTATGTCATAGAAAATTTGCAGTATGGGAATTAAATGGGGAAAAAGCTTAGGTCAGAAATTTTAGTCTTAGCACTTAAAATCTGAGCCTCTTAGCATCTTCTAAATCAGTGGTTAAATTTTAAGATTAAGTGAGGGAGTTGTGATAGAGTTAGAAAGTTAGGCCATCTGATTGTGCCTAAATGTAGATCTCGTGCCAGTGTTGAAGACAGCAAATGTGAAAATTTGCTCTAATTGAGTCTTACAAACAGTGCAGGTGAAAGAGAAATTTCTCTTCATACACTGAGACAATGTGATGCATTTTTAGTAGGTTTATTTATCTAATGCTTGAAGGCAAATCCGTTAATATGGTATTTCAGAAATGAGAACAGAACAATAATTTATATTCAAATAATGACTCAATATTTCCACTGTGAAGATAAAGAATTCCTCCAGTGAGGAGCTTCAAGGGCAAACTAGCAACACCATGTTATTGACTAATATACCTTTTATTACAGAAAGCAAACTTACTTGCATTATTTATGCTTTTAATAGGTTTCTGATATACAAGCAAGATCAGCCGTTCTGTCCTGGAATCTCCCAGTTAGTTCACAGAATGGAGAGAGCCATAGTCATAGTCCAGCAACATTTACATTTGAAGTAGCAATATCCAACAGTGGTAAAAATGGAAAATTTAAATCTGTCTATGTGTAAGTTTAGTTTCTTCATTTAAGCACAATACTGATGTTTAAAAACATTAACCAATCAGCAATCTCTTTATCAGGAGCTGTTTTTTGACTTACAGACCTACCTACCTCACATGAAATAAATTTTAAGTAATGTCAGTAAGAGTTACATGGACAATGGAAAACATTGAAAATTAAATGTACGCTACACGGCTTTGCTTTTCAAAAAGCTTTGAAGCGTAAGGAAGAGCTGTAACTCATTTTTTTTTCCCTTTCACAGTGGGGAAGAGTTAACAATTACACTTCCTGATCTCAGACCAGCAACTGATTACCATGCCAGGTATGTTTCTGGAAATGGAAAACTTAATATTGTTGTTCATGTTAATAATTAAATTATTGCGGTTTCCTGAAAAAGATGTAATCACAGATAGTTTGGGGAGTATTGTGTAAAATACCGTAGCTATGTACATTACCGTTGCCATCTAAATTCCTACTTATATTCTAGTTACATAAAAATGCCATCTCATTTTCTTCAGCTTTCTTCCCTGCCATCTTTTCTTGTTTCTCCAAAATGCAAACTTCACAATATCCTCTGTCAGTATTTTTAGAAAGACAAGTTTGAACTCAGTGAAAGGGATTCTTGTAGGCCAAAGACAGCAGCAAATAAAATAATTTAGACTTTAACGTGACTCTGGGAGTTTGGCTTCTGAGCTTGATTGTAAGGATGCTTCTCTAAACCACAAGCCTCCATAGCAATGCAGGGAGGGAAGCGGAATCTGCTCGAAATGGGGGGAAGGTACATGCTGTGTCACGAAGGAACAAGACATGCGAGATTCAAGAATGGCCGTGCAGAGTTCTTGAGCTCACCAGAGTAAATAAATACCTTCTCCAGTAATGCTTAGCTGGTCAGGAAAAGGACAAGAAGCTGGTTAAAGAAACCAGGGAACATTGTGATCCAGCAGTAGAAGAGAGAGCCTCGATGCTTGGGCACAGGAGGAGGCAAGTTTTAAGATTTATTGAAGCAAAACCCTATTCTTACAAACTGCAAAACAGGTCTTAGTGTGCCAAATACTCCGCACCGCTCCACTTGCGCAGTGCAGTACCGTGTGTGTTTGGTKCATGGTGTTACTTTCCATATAGGCCAACATTCTCTTAGCTACAGCTCATTTGAGAAGGCGGACGGTATTTCTCACCTTTCTGAAAAATCAGTGAAGTCATTGCTCATCAAAAACAAATGCAAATGGGCATGACTGACTGTTTTAGAGATTCTGTCACATTTGAACAATTGTGTATTAATACATGCTGTGACTTTATTGCCTGAACAGCTCATTTAGTTTGTTTCAGTTTCTGTACGCTTGTACAAGTAAGCGTCATCTATATTTGAATCTGAAGGTCTTTTAGCAAAAGGTTTATTTCAAGTCAGGTACTGTCTCATCCATTTGGTAACATTTGTTCTAGTTTTCATCATGCCTTCTTTATTTCGTCACTGAAATATCTTTACTGTGATAAAATAAAGTGCAATCCATCTTCTCACTGTGATGACTAGGAAAGAGCACTTGTGTGCATAATCTTGCTAATGTTTCTAAAAGGCCAGAGGCCTGCAAACCTGTGCGAAGGAGACTTGTGTTTTTGTCAACAGAGACAAAGCTTGCTACGTTCTTTCTGTCAAGGGAGTATGAACAATAGAAAGGATTCTTCAGTTGTTATTACATTTTGAAAAGGAAAAAAGTAATTGTAAAATTACTGAAAGATGCTAAATGGACAGTCTTTAAGATTAATAGATCTACCCACGTGAACTCTATCACACTGTTCTGTCAGCGTGCCCCTATCTCCCTGAACCTGAAATGGATAATAGTGCTTCTGGTGGTGTAAAGGTACTGGAAGCTGCAGTGAGATCGTAAACTCGCTGTTTATTATCTGCTCCTGAAAGAAAAGGCATGATACCATCGGCTTTTGGAACCAATGATTTGGAAGAATGTTTGGGCACTTCCAATAACTGGAGCAGTCTGGTCTTTTTTCTGTAACCACTACCTGTAATTAAATGCATTTCTAAAACTGACAGCACTTTCCTTAAATTTTCAGTTGCTAGTGCATTGACAGCATACTCCAATTAATTGTCCTTTGTTCAGAGTTTCAGCAACCAGCAGTTCCATAAAAGAATCTGTTTCAGAACTGGTGAGTTTCACTACGGAAAGTTGTGAGCCGGATGCTCCCGCTGCTCCCAAGCTGATCAACAGAACCAAGAACAGCCTGAGCCTGCAGTGGAAGGTGAGCAATCCGATGTATTCATGTATATGTTTACATTCACTTCGTCAATAATTTAGTATTTCTTTTAGATGTTGGCTTTTAAGCTGCTCAGTAAAGATTGACAACGGAAATCAGGATTGCTTCTTCTTGCTGTTGTTGCTGCTTATTCAGTTTCTTTCGTATGAATTTAGTATAAGAGCTGGCAGCAGGTCTCCCTAACTATGAACTATCCAGTAGAAAAGGTTTTTTTCTAAAATGGTAACATATGAAAGGGTACAGCATTCGTATTTTTGCTTAGGGTTTCTGCATGGTAAATATATATGGCTTAAAGTTACGATTCAGAGTTCTCATAATTATTCTAAGTAACTCTTCATGAATTCCTTTGGCTAGCTTGAAGATTAATTTTTGAATCTAACTTTTGAATATATACAGTACAGTCTGTGAAGACTTGGTGGTAACTGTGTATTCTTGTCTTTTCATATTTTTCTTATAACTATGCGTATATCTGGAAAATGATTTGTAGATGAATATGACATTAATTAGTAAATTATTTGTATAATTGTGCCCAACAAGTATGGTAAGTTCCCAATTCATATGTTATAGCAAGTAGAAATACTGGTTATTTGAATGCTTACACTGCTCAAACAGACAACTGGTAAATACCAAATGCAAGGACACAAGGAAAAACTGTAGGAATATAATTTCATAAAAGGAAACTATACATAAGTTTATTTTCTAAGCTATTAGAATTAATAGAATCAGTATAGCAGCCCAGAGAACCATCAGGAATAAGGAATTAAATTAGTTGCTAGTTTTTATCCTCTCTAGCTCACTTTACTGGACACATCTGTGCCCGCAACAGTCTCAAATTATCACAGGTGTGTTTGTGGAAGAGGRCTGTTCTGTATGCATAGTGCAGATGCCTTTCAGCTGTACACTGACTTTAAATATATGGCTTCAAAATGCAGTTGGAATATGTTACATTCAATTATTAAAATATTAATATATGTAAAAATATATGTGAAATGCAATGATTTGATTTTAACTGGTTTTTATTGTTTCTTTATTTTCAGTCCTCAAATGACAATGGTTCCAAAGTAACTAATTTTCTTTTAGAATGGGATGAGGTAAGCTCTTTTCTAGTGCAAAAAAAAAAAAAAATCATAACGACATCTGCAGGCCAGTTATATTTAGAAATACTTTTTGCTTAGGTACATCATCCTTATTTTTATTGCAACTGTCCAGATAGTTTTTAAAGGGACTAGCCAAATCAAAACCTTGAATCACATTGCTAGTACGGCAGTGATTCAGGTAGAGAATCCCATCAGAGCCTCTGAGAGGATAGTTAAAACTCCCTAATCTTATTCTTGTCATTCATAATGTCATTAATTCCTATAATCTGTTTAAATGGGTGAGCATTTGGCTTGTATCTGCAGTAGCTGTCACAAATATCACTCAGATTTTGAAGTTCTTACTGAAATATATTTTGAAGTGATAAAAAAACTTCAGAAGGGTTTTTTTTAATTTTGTTTTGGGGGAGGGAGGTTGTGCCATGATTTGGACAAGCAGCAAATGAAGTTTGGGTGCTTGTTGCTAATTTAGAAAATCCTCTGATTTCATAGCAAGCCATTCTGTGAGGTTTTTAGGGGGTCTTCTCTATTCCCAGCCCTCTAGCCAGGAATCCTAGGTCAGGAGTGATCTGTCTCTTCACCTTGGTAGCTCATTCATATGGCAGGTGATGATGTACAAACGCTTGGTGGCAGAGCCTCAATTGCAGTTATTTATTATGTTTTTTGTCAAATGTCCAGCACAGAAACATTAAATACTTCGCTTCTCATTCAAAATGTGATTTTACTGTCAGCAATACTCAGGATGACTGTTGTGATTTTAGCTTTTTACATTTTTTTTTTTAGACTTTTTTTTTTCCTTATTAAATTGATGAAGTGAAATTTAGGAAAAGTTAGAGATGAAGGAGCTGATCTTAACAGGGAGCATACACTCCCTCTGTACATTATTCAGGTTGTTCTCATTTCTTTAAAGGGAAAGAACGGACCCTTCAAGGAATGCTACTATGGGCATCTGAAGCAGTATAAACTTACCAAACTGTCTCCTTCTACAAAATACTCACTCAGATTAGCTGCTAAAAATGATATTGGAATGAGGTAATGAACACCATATATCGTGTGATTTATTTTCTCATCAGCTCTATCTRTTGCTGTTAACACTTTTTTAAATTTACTTTTCCAGTGGGTTTAGTGAGACAGTGGCATATTACACAGCAGGAATTGTCCCGCCACCCCCATCGCCCCCTCTGCTCATGGAAGCAGGAGTGACCTGGCTGTCCTTAAAATGGAGCCCACCTAATGGCGTGTCTTCAGATGACTCTCTGACTTACAGCTTAGATRTGGAAGAAGAAGGTTCTGTAAGTACTGGGTTTGTTTTATATGTGTCAAAGCCTGATACGCAGTCGTGCTTCAATAAAAATGTAACCCTRTATTTCACTTCCAAATGAAGTAAGGCAAAATACTGCACTAGAATCCCAGCAGTTGGCAAGCACTGCATGTGTTCATAAAATAAAATGACATTCTTTTATAAACGAGCTAAAAAACCCTGATCTTTCATACTTTTTTGTTTTATCAAGGAAAACTAATGACTSTGTGTGTTCTTATTTATTCTGCTTTGCAGGGTTATGGTTTCCAACCACAGTACAATGGAGATGAACTCTCGTGCACTTTAAGAAATCTTAGGAGGAGTACTTCCTATAAGTTTAGGGTTTGTACTATATTTTGTTTCTAATTTAATTGTGACTACATATTTCTGGAATTTTAGCATTTTCATGAAGCGAAGACCTTTTTCTGTGGAGACTAATTTATCCACAGTAATTTTGGAGTTATAATACTTTCTGGTGAATTATATTATAAAATAGAGGTTTTTTTCCGCACTAGCTAATTTTGTTTTCCTTTTAAATTGTTGCCTTTCCTGTTTTTTTGCATGGAAGAATTTTGTAAATCAGCAAGATACTGCTTGTCATTCAATCAAGCATTTGTTGTATATTCTGTTCATTCCTGAAACAGCTCTTTGCCTACAACAGTGAAGGAAAAAGTAATCCTAGTGAGGTGGTGGAACACAGCACCAATCCTGACAAACCAGGACCTCCAAGTAAACCCACTGTGAAGGGAAAGATCCATTCGCACAGTGTGAAAGTTGCATGGGGTAGGTTAACTTTTGTTGGTGTTGTCTTTGAGTGTTTCTCATAGTTTTGCGTATGTACACTCAGTAAAACAGATTTACGAAAACAGAGGTAAAATTCTTAGACTAATTATTTGTCTCTGCAGAGATCATTATTCTAGGAGAAATACTTAGCATTACAAAAAAAGTTGCAACTCTGTTTTAGGGCTAGTCTTGTTATGGTGGCATTCAGTGCTATTGGCCGTTTCAATAGCCTTGTATTTACTGTGACGCTTAAATAATTTTCATGTGCTCTTAAAATATAAAAGTTTATACCTGAAGTCAGCAAGTTTTTTTTCATGCTCTTCCTCCTGGGTTCATCACAATTAGTAATAGAAAAAAATTACTGATCTGGAAAACACCTTGTGAATATATAAGTATTGTCATAAAATTAAAACTTGAAGGTAGATTAAATTTTATATTGCAGTTTCTGTTTCTGTTTGAATTGAATTTTCTACATGAATGTTCTCTGAAAATGTTGATTACAAAATAATGCATCAAGTTCTGTAATTTATTTTAAGATATTGCTTTCTTTCAGAACCACCCAAAGATAATGGAGGATCAGACATTTCTAAGTACTTCTTAGAAATTTCAGAAACTTTAATTGGTAAGCAATCATCTTTAAGTACTAATTCAGCTCATTGTCTAGTATCTAAATATCTGCATTCATTGCTGTAGCAATTATTGTACTGTTTTGCATGGCTACGTGTCTGTTGTATGGTATTTCTTTACATATTTGATCCTTTTGTTTTGATTCTGTGGCTTGACTGTTTTCATAATTAATAATTCTGTGAGAGAATTTTCAATGCTGAGAGAATTTTCAATGCTGATTTTTTTTTTTTTCCAAAAATTTCCCAATATGAAATAGTGTCTGTCTTTCCTTAGGAAGTAAATGGGAAATCATATACAATGGTTCCCAGAGAGAACATGTATGTGACCATCTCAAGCCTGGTACTTCATACAGAATGAGAGTTTACTGCATCAGTAAAGGTGGTGAAAGCCAGGTGAGAAAAAACAGATAGRTTTGGTCCTGAAAGGTGTTTTTTATCTATGTTTTAGTGAAATGTTGTTTTGTGTTTCCGCTCATATATTATTGCTAGGTTTCTGAWGTTCTGACTGTTACGACATCAGCTGTTCCTCCTGGACCATGTCATGCTCCATGCCTGGCAGGCAAAGCTAAGCCCAAGGAAATCACTTTACAGTGGGGTAAGTTCCAGAGTTTCTAAGCAACATGTTTTTCTGATTTTAAATGTCGGAATGAAAATGAAGTCTGTTGAAGTCTTTAAGAAATGTAGCCCAGGTCATTAGTTTTTTAAGAAAGCATAAAACTCACAACCAACTATGATTTGGTGATGCATACATGTRCAACAATATGGAGAGAGTTAAACATACATAACTGTCTTCCTGTGAGAAGGCTTGCTGGCTGCCTCATTACAGGCTTTTATTATTGGCAATTTAAAAATGAATCTTCATTTTTGTTTTTTTTAGCTCAGGAAAGGAGAAAGCAAAAAGTAATGAAGATACAATTTTTTTTAAGGAAATGTATCAAAAATATCTGGAAGAATCTGAGGAAGGCCATSTTAAATTAATCTACCTGAAAAAAATTAGAAGTTCGTGAAGTGTTCCTGTTCAAATAGGGGATAAACACCTGCGCTCCTGCTTTTAAAATTCATCTGATTTGTAGCTTGAGATGGCCGATTAGAAACTRGTTTAGAGAAAAAGTGGTTTCTGAAATTAATAGCAAAAAAAAAAAAATTCACTTTTTATTTCATAGGCCCTCCTTCCATAGATGGAGGTTCGGAAGTAACGGAATATGTTATAGAGATGGCAAACTCCGAACAAGATGAACGCAGACAAGTATATCAGGGTCCAGCATCGGAATATGTAGTAAACAACCTACTTCCTGGGAGAACATACTGCTTCTGGATACGAGCAGCAAATAAAGTTGGGGTAACCACTCTGCTGATCAGATTTTGTTATGCAAAGGACAGTAATGGTGCTATTGTGGTTYGCTAATCTCACGTCATCTGCATCGACACTRGATTTCCTAGCRTGGCTTGAATAAATCTTTGCACCTTCTAGTATAGATTGGTGGTGTGGGGAATAGTATGGTACAGAGAGGGTGTGCTCAAATAATGCCAGRTTTGAACAAGACAGGGGGTAGACATTGGTTGCATAGAAGTCTTTCTGAAACAGTACCCTGTTGCTTCTGGAAGCCAGATCCTGATTACAGGGAGAGGGGGAGTTATGAAGCCATAGGGGTGTGCATTAGTGAGAGGATTACAGATATTGTGTATGCCCAGAGCCAATTTGTAGAGTAAACTGTCTGAAAGGAATTTCAAATGGTGCTGTGAAACTAGCTAGCACTGAGTTCTTCTATTTAATTGCCTTTCAAGTTAAAAACAYTTTGTTTTCTTCAGGTCATACACTTGAACATTCACTTTTGCTCTACTATTATTGCTATATTTATGTGATTGTATTTTCTTACAGTTTGGTCCTCACTCCGACAAAGCAGAGATCTCTACTGCTCCCGGCCCCCCCGATCAATGTTGCAAACCCCTGATAACTTGTAAGAGTGCAACTTGTGTCGTAGTTTCATGGGAGGTAGGTTTTAATAATTCTCAGTAATACACACATTAATATTTGGCCTTTTAGTAGCACACATACACAGAAATGGAAGAAATTACAAATATGTAGGTGAAATATTTCAAACACATCTCTTTGCAGCGGCATATACTGTTCTTGTAAATCTTCTTAGCTGTGAATCTCCATCTTAAACTGAATAAGCACAGTGACATTTAAATATCTTCCTCGTGGTATGGTAACTAGCATTATATTGCTAATGTATTTAATTCATCCAAGTGGTAAGAGATCTTGAGTCATTAAAAATTCTAGTCTGAACAGTCTTGCTACTATAGCCACATATTTAGATGGAAGACTTGTAACAAGCTGAACTTACAATCATGCCCTTGGCTGTTGTTGAAGGTCTGAGTTTAAATTTACAGCATGGTTTTAAGAAATCTTCAGGCAGTATGCTGTGGCGATACTAGCTTCAAACGTMTGGATACATTATACCAGCACTGTTTAATGCTAGTAAAGAGGCTGAGTATCAGATGTTGAGAAATAAGATAGGTCTCTCAAGAGACCTCAAGTTTTGAACCCCAGTGCTTCTATTCTAATGTCTTTGTTCAGTGTAACAAGAGATCTCAGTTGCATGGTGAGCATGTACATATATGTAATAGCCGAATGAAAATTTATCGCTTAAACCCACAGAGTCCTGCATGCAATGGTGCAGAAATCAGTGAGTACAGACTGGACTGGGGACAGGTGGAAGGATCAATGCATATTATTTACACTGGCCCTTGCCTGAGCTATGAAGTAAAAGGTCTCACACCTGCAACCACGTATTATTGCAGAGTACAGGTATGAAAAGCCTTTTATTAAGTGTTATCAAAAAAAAAAAAGAACAAGTACAAACAGTTTGGAGAAATATTTAAGCTAGAGATGGATAAAATTATGTGCTCTTACCTACCAAAGCAGTGTAGAGGGTAAGTAGTAGAAGGAACACTTTCCCTTCCCCCCAACCCCTCCTAATGGTATTTATCTAGAAATGAGGTTTAGGCCTAGTGTTGCATTAAATACCATACATTTTGCCTGATTACACTCATATCACAAAATGGGTGTGATCAGGCACCTTCAGTGTGTTCCCACTGTGCGTTCATATTGCTCGGTAAACGGTGCTTATGTTTAACAGCTACCGCTTACTGTTCTTCCCAGGAAACAGAGTGCTGCAAAGTACACTGTTTTTCACCTATCATTCAAGCAGTGCTGCTTGGTTATAATCTCGCTCACAAAAGTAAAATCCTGTATTCAGTTCTGGATTGACATGTTTACATTTTATTTAGGAAATTTTCCATGTTCTTCCAAATTGCTTTTAATGACACGTAAAATGGAAGCGTGATGGATGTGACTATGTGATTAGAAAAATGTGGATTCAATAAACAATGCGTGGTCTTTCTTTCAGGCTGTGAATATCGCTGGAGTTGGGTTGTTTGGTGAGATTGGTGTGGTGACAACCCCTGCATCAGTGCCTGCAGCAGTCTCAGTACTGCATTTACTTGAAGAAGATCAAATGGAAATTTCTCTTCCTTTATCAACGTGCCTTGCAATTCAATGGGAAGAACCATGTTGTCATGGGTCAGAGATCACTGGATATAATATAGAATATGGGGAAAAGCAGCTTGTAACTATTGGTAGAAATACAAGCCATGTTCTTGAGAATCTGCTGCCTGACACTCTGTACAGGTGATAATTTATTGTTATATTCTGAAACTGCCTTTTTAGGAGTTTCAATCCATAGCTTAAGGGCAATGTTTTTAAGTTTTATAGCAACTTCATTCAGACTACAGTATATGTTGTGGTGGGTCATTTCTGATGGGCAGTCTTAAGCAAACCAGTCCCTGAGAATGGGATCGGAGAGGTAATCTAAATGGGAAGGAGATAGAAATTCTGCTGGCTTCTAAATAATACTGTACTTTGTGCTGCTGCAGAGAGCAAGAGTTTGTTGCTGATATGTTGTAGACAAAACACAAATGCTTGATGAGAACTCATTTCTTAAGTTGATTCTTCTTTGCTGGGACTTGCCTGGCTGTCTTCCCTTGATACTCATAGATTCTGCATTCATTCCTAACACATCAGATAAGGGTCACCGAGTGAAGTACTTATAAACAAATTGGCATACACTATATGTAGGAGAATGAGTTAGGGAGTTCTCTCCTTAGGGTCTACATAGTTAGCAGAGAGGAGGTACATAGTGATTGAAGGCCTTAGTCAATGGAGAGTCAGGTAATTAATTTGGACCTTTGCTCATGACTTGGCCAATTAAGTGTCTGAAATAAGTGATGCGATTATTTTAGTAGGAAATGATGATACTTGGCTAGTTCTGTATCCTGTTTCTGGCATCCTTCAGCGCAGAGTATTATGGGAGAGACAAAGTTGAGAGATTTCTTCAAAAAATGATCAGTAACTGCATTTGTCTTACCTCCTGTATATTTTTCAGTTACTTTTTTTTCGTTCACTAAAATATGTAGAACAGGGGTTTCCTCCAGTTGCCGATACGATAATTGGGCAGCCTTCATGAGAAGTGTGTTACCTAGCATGTGAACGTACCAGCAGTTCAGGTGATAGCCTTTACCTTTAGGATGCTAGCAATAAGCCAGCAAGTTCCAAAAATTATTGAAAAATACTTACTAAAGACAAACTTACATTAAAATATAAAATGTCATTCATACTATGCTCTACAATTCTGCACTATGGTTTTGGTGGTTCTGTCAGATACTCTCTACCATTCTGCCTGTAAGAGCTTTAGATCCCTTATAATCTGTAACACTTTCTTTTTTTCTTCATTGTCTATAATGTTCAACTAATATGCTTTAAAAAAAAAAAAAAGCAAATAGCACTTGAATATTAGAATTGGTCTTTCACAGGTGTGACTCAYGAAATGGTCTTTTTTAGTACCATAATATTTTTGTTATCTAATAGCACTTAATGCTGGGAAAACTTCATGTAAGTGTCATTCCTGTATATGTTGCATTGCAGTTAGACAGTATGCAATGTATAAACATATGAATTTKTTAAGGGTGGAGGAAGAAGAATAAATGCAGACTTTACATATGTTGCATTATGCAGTTTTTTGCTTTTGTTAAATATTTACCCGATTTACTCAGCAGCTCTAAAAAATAAAATTAAGTTGTCATATCCAGAATTAAACCATGATGTTTAGGGGCAAGAGGGAATGCTATGTTAAGGTGGTCATTCTATCTCAAATCTGAGACAGTATTCTGGGTTTAGAATTTTTTATTCAGAAGCAATATATRCAGTGGGATGATTAGCATCTCACCAAAAGAGGATAAATGTATGGACAGGGTAGCTGTTCTTGTATTGGGCCCTTAGGTTTGGTTAAAGTTCAGTTCAGATTATCGGACGTCGTTATCAATGGGAGGCAAGCAGTTCAGGTTAAGGTGATGTTGGAGGACCTGGACACTTGCCCGTTGTGTAGAATAAACCTGAAGTTTTGTTATGTTGGAAAACAATGTAATTATTTTRACTCATTTTGAAATAGATTATTTTTTATAGTTAAAGTTAATTTCTAACTGCTTTTTAATTGTTTTGTTGTTTATAGCCATATTCGCTACAAATTTTAACCTAGTATTTTTTCAGGACTTCAGTAAATTACTCATAACTGCTCTCCTCACATTTCTAGAGTTAGAATACAGGCCATAAACAGCTTTGGAGTCGGTCCTTTCAGTCATTCCATTAAAGCCAAAACAAAACCACTACCTCCTGACCCTCCTCATCTTGAATGTGTGGTCTTCAGCTACCAGAGCCTTAAACTTAAATGGGGTGAAGGTCCTAGCAGAGCTTTAATCACCAACCCTACACAATTCAATTTGCAGATGGAGGACAGGTTTGGCAGGTAAGATAATCAGAACATTAAGGATGTCGTTATTGCTTAACAACTTGATGTTCAGTTTTTAACACATTTTAAGTTTTCTTACTTCTGTTTTCACCAGTAAGTAATGGAAAAGCTCATTTGGACATCATAAGTTTGCTCCTTAAGTTCCATTTTTGCATCACATCTTTCATCCAGAAATGTTGTTAATAGCTGTTGTGCTAGTATTTATTAGTAAGCAGCAGATATTATTTACTAGTTAAATGGTAATATGTTACTGTCTTTCTGTATTGTCAATTTCTGTATTTTTTGAAAATTCTAAAATGAAGTGTGCACATAATAAACATGGAGTTGACAACTGTTCTTTTATCTCGTATATGCAAAGRTCATTCTCTTGGTTGAAATCAAGAATTTGGTCATGTAGTTCCAGTGGTAGCCTGTGCATGACTGTAGTTTAGTGCCTACATGGGTTGAATGAAGGCTTCATGAATTTAAATTAAAAGACTTCCACCAGTATGAATGTTGTGTGTTGCTGGTTTAATGCGCATCATGAACCTCTGATGACAATAGCAGAGTTTGAACTGCTTAACATTTCTTAATGCATGTATGTAGTAGGCTGGGGTAAGGGGAAATGTATTGTCACTATTTTTGTAGTAAATTTTGATATGAGAATGTTCACCAGGCTCATTTGCAATATTAACATAGAAATTTGTGATTATTGAGTAACTCTAAGTTGCATATATTTTTTTTTTCCTTCCAGGTTTGTTACTGTTTATAGTGGTCCTTGTCATACRTACAAGGTACAGCGGCTCAGTGAATCCACTACATACTATTTTAAAATCCAGGCATATAACGATGCTGGAGAGGGGGAGTTTTCTGAAGTTTACGCTTTCACTACAACTAAGTCTCCACCAGCATCYCTTAAAGGTGAGCTTATACAGCGCTAGAAACCTCTGTAAGCCATTTGTGTAATATGTTAAATGCTCAAACCTGRCTCATTTCCTGATCCAGCCTCTTTCCATGGCCTGTGTGAGGGACAGAACAGAAACTAGCTGTGTTTGAGCATTATCTTGGTATAAGAAGGGTTTTACTGGCTGAAGACCAGTTTGTGGCCTTCTCCCACACTGTATCCCTTCCACCTCTGACAGTGGGGATATCTCTACCCATTTTCAACTGGTTTCTCGGGGTAGCTRTCATTTGATATCAGTTAACATGCAGGCAAATGAGAACACAATCCAAACACATCCACTGATCTTCACCTCATAATATGAATGTTAAAGATCCCCTCTGGAGAAGGTCATTATGAAGATCAGAATGCTAAGTACTTGCAAGAAAATCAGTTTAGTGAACCTTGTTTATAGCATTTAATTTCAGCTCTGGAGATACGGGGATATAAATGACGTTCTCCCTAGTGATTTGGAAGCGCTTACTCATCTGGACAAGCATTAGGCTTTAGAAGCTCATCTTGTCAGCTAAAAAGGAAGATAAATGTAACCTACAGTTATTGGAATAATCATTTTATAAGTTTGTCATGAAATATAGCAAAGAAAAAGAAAGTAGTACAAAACAAAAATCTTAATTACTTAGAAAGATCTGAATGTCTGTTGTTACCTTTAAGAATGACTGTTACTTCTACATTGTTACCAAATGTATTGGAAAACCCTTCTTAAGGTTTTAGATTTAAATTGTCCAGTCACTTGCACTAGAACTGATACACTTTAAACAGAAAATGTACAAAATCAAAGCATATTTTAAGCCAGAGTGGAAAAAAAAGTTCCTTATTGCCAATGAAACCAGTGAAAAGATGAAGGATTTGAATACCTCTTTGGAGATATTCAAAACCCRACTGGACATGGTCCTGGGCAGCCTGCTGTAGCTGACTATGCTTGAGAAGGGGTGGTTGAACCAGATGATCTCCAGATGTCCCTTCCAACCCCAAATATCCTGTGACTTTAAAAAAAATAAAATAAATAAAGTCTTGTTGGTGTTGCCTGCCCTCTATATTAAGAGAATTTATTTTTAGTTAGAAACAGAATTGTCTAGTKTCTCTTTAGGAGGTGCCAGATGAACTCTTTGAGTAAGAGGTTCATTGCCCACTTAATACACTAACTGTGAATATGAGTCACTGTAATAATTAACAATTTTGGCCCGTTTTCTTTCCATCAAATTGGAAAAGGCAAGAACATTTGTTAAGACCATTGTTCTCTTTCCTAAAATACCAACAAATCACTTTCTTCCAGCACCCAAAGCAAATCAGCTGGAAGAAAACACTTATGAAATCACATGGGAGCCTTTACAACCGATGAAAGGAGATTCCATTGTTTACATCCTTCAGCTTGCTGCTGGGAGAGAGTTTGATCAGGTACTTTTTAATCAATATAATTTTTACTTTGAAATGTAATTTTTACTTTGAAAAAGTATTGTAATAATTATCCTCTTGATTTTTACCAAATCTGATTATATTGTCAATAGTTTTTCCAAAGCACATTACAATTCCTGTCTTTGTTCAAATGTGTTCAAAGCAGTACTTTTAAATCTCTCCATGCAAATCAAGCATTTTTAATCACATCTCAGGAAAGTAATGAATGTTTGGGCATCTAGGGTTGGGCAGATAATGGGTGGGCAGTCTTTTCTGAGTGTTTGTCTTGAGATTAATTTGGTTTACCCAACTGCAGGTACTTTTTTTTAATGTAGAATTTCGTCATTTAATTTTCCTCACACAAGACTGTCATTTCTCCCTGAGCTGCTTGATTGTGTGGTGTGGGTGAGCATAAGCTCTGCTGATGTTCAAAGACTTTTCTTAGCAGTACATGCATGGGCATATACACACTGTGTCCAAATGTGTGTGTGTTTTCTCATTTTCTGTCAATCTTTTGAGATCCTAGGTTCTCAYTGTAGTACCAGATGGCAGGCTGTCTTTGTCTCTTGTCTTGGCTACCCTTGTTTTGAGGTTTAATACGCTCAATTTATTGTATTTTATTTTGGAAGAACGCTTTCACTTCATTGGTATGCTCTCTCATTATGGAGGGTCTTTCCCCAAAGATTTTCTATATAACATGGCTCRTCAGCACAGCATCTCGTTGCTTCTGCCGCCAGCATAGTAGCACAACCTTCTTCAGCCTTTGAAATTTGCCAGTCATATAGAAAGCAAGTTTTGACTTCCAAACATCACCTGCTCTGGAATGAGGAGTAGAGCTCATCCAAGTACACACGAACACGCGTGCTCTTGACCTAAATGGTTTTGAGTTACCAGTTCACAGTTTAGTCTGTAGTCCATAGTCCTCACCTGAAAAGAAACATCCAGCTTTTATCAAACAGAACGGTGCATGGTTCTATAGCAGGTTCCYGAGTTTGATTTTTAGAAGATTGGCATCGTCCTTTCATCTATGCTGAAAGGCTTTGCAGTTTGATACAGTCCTCAGTGGGACTTTGTTGGACAATCCCAAAAGGAACGATGGTAGCTTTACAGCACAAAGCTAGTGCTACTCACCCATTCAGGACCGTAGTTCACAAATAATGGTGGACAGTAATCCCTTCACCATGTTTAACATTAACAAGTACTGAAATGTCATTTTTTTTAATTCCAGAAGGTCACCAACCCTTGAACCTGATGCATTGAGTGTCAAGTATACCTGCGTGTCTTGCTTGCCTAGAGTTCTGACCACCTTAGCAGATGGGTTCAGTTCCTTTAAACTGGTATCAACATGGTACACAAAGCTTGAGGAAGAAGCCTGACTTCCCTATGGAATGTCTCTGCCTGCCAGTGGCTGCTGCTGGCCGCTAGGCTAGATGAACCTTTGATTTGACCCCATAGTTATGTTCTCCCTGAATTTGGCCTGCCCCCCCCCCTTTTTTTTTTCTTTAATCCTAACATTATCCTCCTGGTTGTTTTCTTCAGAGTGTCTGCTTCATAGGCAGGCCAATTTCTGCTTTCTTGTACTCTCCCTTTCCAGTAAAAGCACTTAATAGGAACTAATCTATGAAGTGAAGGTCTTAATRTTTCAGTTCTATAGTGAGCTTTTGTTCGTACTGTAAAAGCAAATGACTGCAAAGGCAGGCTTGAGAGTCACTGGGAGAGTTGCTTATACAGAAGTGGGTTGACACTGTTTTAGCCTGTTCTCCCAGCATTTCCCTTGGGTCTTTGATTCTTAAATCTTACGGTCTGTGGTGTCATTGTCTTTGTTAGCCACAGACAGCACTTGCCCCACGTTTGTCAGCACTGTAGAACTGTGTTTTCTGAGCTCCAAAATCCAGATCTGGGATCTGTCACTGTTCAGTGGAGCGTGATGGGATGCTTTTGATTATTCACTCTTCAGGGAAAAAAAGCTGAGACTTTATTTCAAGATCCATCAAGYTGGCTGGAAGAGAATGACTTCTGGCTGTGTCCAGCATTGCCTCTGTCATACAGCAGAATGCTACCTGGAAAGTATCACTTACTGTTTGTAAGATGAATCACATTTAAAGTGGTTCTCCTTCCTCTTGTTCTTATTAGGTATACAAGGGGCCAGAGACGTCATTCCGTCTCACAAGCTTGCAGACAAACTGTGAATATCGGATCAGAGTCTGCGCTGGCCGTCAGTCCCAGGACTCTACTGGATCACAAGAACTGTATGGACCTTACAGTCCCAGTACAGTGTTCTCATCTCAGAAACAAGAGCTGGTTCCACAGTGCGCTGATTTGACGACAGAATTGGCAGAGACTAAGAAGACGTTACRTGAAGAGCGCTTCATTGCTATCGTTCTTCTTTGCGGATTTGCAGTGGTTGCTATTTTATTTGCTGTTGTTATTCAGTACTTTGTGATCAAGTAGACTAGAGCCTATTCAGTACTCAGCTTTTTGTACAGAAGCTATTTCGGGTATTTATGGTTAGTTCTAATTAAAATCTTAGCTGGAAATGTATAGATATGTGCATTTCCACTTTTGCTGCTGGCTAACAGTGAGGCTGGGTTGGCAGATCCTTTCCAAATACTGAACACAGATTTCTTGTAGAAAGGGTAATCCTGGGTCCTCTGTAATCAGGGTTAGCTGTTAATAAAACAGCAAAAAACTGCCTTATCATGCACACTGGTGTGTGTGCACACTCTTCCTCTCTCTGAATTCAAAGTGGGGGCCCTTTGGCCAGTTCGAGAGAGAAGGCATTATTAGAACAAGTCCTTTTAAAGTACAACTAGAGCAGTGGTAGTCAATCAGCAATGTTTAATCAGGTATTGTTGTAGTTTGGTATACATGAAATACAGCAGCACAAATGCTTAAGCTTAGAGCAGTACTGTATTGCAGAACATTACTAGAGCATACCACATTTAATATACTGTAGAAGGAAAGCAGAATATTGACTTTGACTTAGTGATATTACTACTTTACAGTTATTTTAATATTCGGGATTCAGTAATAATCATTTCAAGTGTTAAAGTAGAGGGTGCCAGCATTTTTAGAATTTTAATTAAAATGCTAGACAAAATGTTAGCAGGACGTAATGTACATACAGCGATTGCATTCGTATGTAACATTGCAAAAAAGGCCCCTTTTGTATTGTACATTTCTGACTGAAATGCTTTCTGCTGTTGGTGAGCAGCTGTTGGCCCAATCCACATTTCACTCTCAGTGCCTGAGAGAAAAGTAATTTCCTGTGCTTCTGATTCCATCTTTGCAGTGTTTTCAGAAAAGCACAGGTATTGTCTTTAAGGAGAAAGAGTGCATTTATGATAAATGTTACACTATTTGGCTCAAACTGAGCAAATGTTTTTGTACTATTATTAACCTAAAAATAAAAAGTTGAAACTGCTTTTGGATGCCCTTCTAACTTAATCTGAATTATCAAATTGTACATGAAAGAACTCTTTTTAGATAACATTTATAAAATGTTTTAAACAAATTGCTATCCCAGTGGTAGCAGTTTCACATTCCATTGTTTTCTAGATGAGAATGTTCAGTCTGCTATGAACTTTTCTGAAACTTGTCATATTTGTCTAGGGGTTATTTTTGTGGACACTGTGCACTACATGACTGTTCTCGTTAAATCTATTTGCAGATATCTAAAGATGAGTCTGACAGCTGTCTTCTTTATATCAAATATTTTGAAAGCTGGAACTCACAAATTTAGAACATGTTTCAGAATGGGTCTTCCTAATAGCATTGGCATATGCCATAGAAAGTTAGATTTCGCATATTTTGCAGAGACTACAGCTACACTTTATATACATCAGAACAATGCACTTGTACGTGGAATGTTGGATGTGATAGTGCTACAGGCTAAGTATTTCAAATAATCAATCACTTTAAGGGTCTTTCTCCTATGGCAGTTGATGAATAATGTTGCGTTATAGTTTGAGGCATTGTGTTGTATTTCAGATGTGGAAAACCTAAATTATGACATAGTATCGCTTAATACTCTTAAAAGTAGATTTATGGTGCAATCTGAAATTAATCTTTTCAAAATGTACTCTTCATTTTGTACTCTATTTATTTTGATTAAAAGTCCTGGAAAATGTATGTTTGAATGTATTGTTCTACTTGTAGCAGAACTTTAAGTTAATCATTTATTATATCATAGAAATCTCTCCCTCCAGTTTTGGAAAGAGTTTTATACAGATATTAGTGTCTTTAGTTTGCAGAAGAGTTTACAATCTGTCTTTATTTCTCTTCATAGCCTACTTTTAGCAAATAAGACTGCCTTCAGCAAATCTCTATTGCCAAAGGGTTATTTCTTTAACTCTTAGAATGAAGTTTGTAGAGATTTATTTGGCAATAATATTTCTGATAATTTTAAAAGATAAATTAGGATTGCAGAGTAAATACTAACAAGTCAGGACTCCTAAAATGTAAAATAAAGTTCTTCTTTAATTGCCACAAAATGTTCATGTTTCCAGGAAAATATACTGGAAAGCCTACCATAATATAGATTTTACATCAACTGTTATCCATTCCAGAATGATATACCCTAGTGGCATTAATGTATTAGGTGTCTTTCCATTTTTTCTTGTATTGTAATTTTGAGGTATCTCAAACTTATGTTAAAGCTGCCATGCATTGTATTACTAAATTGTAACTATCAAATAGATAATATATTTAATACAGCCAATAAATAATACAAATGTATTCAAATTTGATTATAGGGTTGCTGTGTATTTTTGTGGATTTTTAACTTTATTCAGGAGCAGTTTTATCATTTGTGTAGTGTATAATTTAAGTAAGTCGAAGAAACGCGTATAGAATGGTTATTAAAGAGCATTAAGGGCTGCCTTAAAAAAAATCTTTCTGCAGGAAAAGTTATTTGGGAGAATTCCAGGATGAAATCTGCCGGGGTCCATACATTTTATCTCTGGATGAAGAAGGTGTTCCAGATGGATGTCCCGTACAGTTTTGGCAACTTCAGTATTATCAAAGGGGACATATCCTCACTCACCGCRCCCGCCACCCGCTGCACCTCTGGGGACACTTCTGCTGCCGGTTTTCAGACTCGGTGCAATGGAAAGAGCAGGACACCTGGAGTCGCTGCCAGGGTTACACTGTTAATGCCCCGGACTCTTCTCGAGGAAACCCRATTTATAGTGGAAGCGGAGGGGATGCTGTGCGTCTGTCAGTTCACTTCGGGTTCCAGCCAGAGGAAACACTTGCAAGGCAGAGGAGGAAAATGCAAACTGGCTCTTTCCTTCCAGTCACTTTTGTCCTGAAAATGAATTCAAAGCAGTGAATTTACCACTGCTTTGATTTCATTTTGTCCTGTGCCATGAAGGGTGTATAGACTTTTGTTTCTTAAAGRATTTTTTTTTTTATCCTGCCCTCAGAACTCAGCAAGGGGCTGCAGAAACAGCTTTATGTGGCGCTCAGCCACATCAGTGAAGTCAGCGGTGCTGCTTTACTTCTGCAAGCCTGTGGCAGTATATCCTGCCAAAATGACGAGTTCCAACCCTTGCAGGTCATCCTTCCTAGGAGGCTGGTATGGGGACACCGGGACTGAAACCCGTGTTGAACAGCAGATGGTTGCAAAGGGGCATACTGAAATTCAGCACTTCTTCTGAAGTTCTGTTTAGCTTTCAGTAATTTCCGTAAATGCTTTTCCCAGAAAAGAGTCAACGCCTTCCACTTGCGTCTGCACTATTAGGTTTTTATTTTTCTTCAGAAAGAAAGAAGGGGGAGGGATAGGAAATGATGTATATTATGCACTGGGGTGTGTAAGCCATATACCTTGTGTGACCCAGAAGGGAGTTATTCTGCTCGGCTGTGGGTCTGTCAGGTGTTTGTCACCGCAGTGTGGTGCTCCAGTTTTGGGTACTGCTCTTTCAGGAAGGGGCAGACTAACAGGAGAGATTCCAGAGRATTGCGTGGACAGCAGTCTGGAGAGAACCCGTGTGGCTTGCAGAAGAAAGTCCATGCATGTGTGTGTTTCTAAAGGACAGAACGCCTCCCAGCAGGCAAAAGGCTGTCTCCAAGAAAGAAGGGGGGATAATTTCATTCTGCCTGAGGGGGAATGGGCTTTCATTTCCAGCAGGGATGGATGTTAAAGCAAACTTTCTACAGGTAAGGATAGGAAACCACTGGAAGAGATACCAGGAAAGTAGTACAGTCTCCATCACTGCAAGTTTTAAAGTCAGGCCTCCACAGAATTTCTTGCAAAAGTAATTTCTCGCGAAAGTAATTTCTCACCAGGCTCTGCAGAGGTAGACTTGCTTTAACACAATATTGTCCTCCTGGTTGCTGGCAGATGTGTTGGTCTGGGGGACCAAAGAGCGCGATTCCTTGAGCCCTTTCCTGTGAGGTTAGTAGAGTCRGGGCAGACCATGCATTGGTGATCTGGACTCCCTGTTTGCCTCTCCGCCTGACAAATAAGGAAGATGGGCAAATACCTCCTGCTCTTGCTTCCCTCCCCGGCGATCTCCGGTATCTGTAGTTTGTCCCTTCTCTATTCGGATGAGCTCTCAAGGCAAGGACTGTTTCTTGCTAGGCATTTGTGTAGTGCTTAGCAGAGATGGGGCCYGACTTTGCTGAAAGCTAGGTATAGTTTGAACAAAGAACAGAATAAAAGACTGAAAATGAGGGAAGCCGCTCAAGAGACCTGAAGGGTGAGTAATAAATCAGTCTTYGTGAAGGAGGCAATGCTTTCACAGTCCCAACAGGTAAATAGTTTCCTATTGCTTCCCTTTCAGGTATCTTACAGATTATATTCCTTGTATTTATTTGCTGAAAGCAAGCAGCTGGACTGGCTTTAACCTCAACTTTATCTTTCTTAGCTTCTGTAGGAAGAAAATAATGAATTATGTTTCACGAAGCCTGTGCTTAACAAGGTCTCTGGTCCAAAACACTGAGGAACAAATCCCTTAAACAGGAGCTTTGTGGACAGTTAAGCCTGCAGATGTGGCTGGTAAATTCACTTAAGAGAAAGCCCAGCCTCTGCCAGTGTCTGCCCCTATTTGTAGAAATAATTTGAATTGACTCTAACCCTCCTAAAATGTCATAAATGTATCTCAGGAAACATCTAGTGAAAAGTAAGTCCTCACATTCAAAGGACAGCCTTAAAGCATGTTCCAGTCAGCATGTGCATAATCTACCTGGATTTTAACCCATGGCACAGCATATTGGCTGGTAAAATACTTAGGCTGCTAGAATTAAATCAACGCTGAACAGTTTACATGAAAGAACCKAGTTCTGTACTTTCAGAAGAAACCTTCTCACTCCTGGTCAGGCTCCTGCAGTGCCAAGTTTGCTTGTGGTGCAGGATTTTGCTCATTGCCCGTCTGTATTTCTGTGACATGACATTGTAAAGTATTGGGTTTATAGAAGCCCCAAGGTAGAAGAGAAGCATGGAGACGAGGTTGAAATACTGCGTGAGATCGTACAGGATGATTTCAGTCTGGGCGAAGAGGATTCRGCCGATATGGAACGGGAGCCAACACAGTACAAAGGCCAAGACTACGACAGCTAGAGGAGGAAGAGAACAGAGTTTAGTCATTTTGAGCGTAGTTTCTTCTGCTTCTTTAAACTATTTAATGCCTGAGACATCAGCTTGCAACATTTACCCCTGCAAAGATGAGACCTCCTGCTCTGAGCAGCTCCAGTTGTGCTGTGGTTACTGGTGACCTCAAGCAACATGGGTTAAGGTTGCACACAGAAGTGATTGCAATTAAATAGGACGCTCTGCACCCGTGTTGCCCAGTGGAGATAAGGAATCAAATCGGCCAGGGCAAAGCAGCCCCAGGCCTGTGCTTAAATTAGGAGCTACTGCCCTCTCTTCCTAAAAACATGAGTCATCATTGAAATCCTGCTATGGGTCTCAGGGGGGAGGAACAGGGGAGGTGTGGGGAGATGGAGAAGGGGAGCAAACTGCAAAGCAAAGCAGTCGAGGAAGCTGGGGTCTGGGAGGTGCCACGAGACACTGAGGAAGAGGAGGGAAACCAGAGCACCTAATAAGCAAAGAAAGAAACTGGAAGGAAACAGCCAACGAGTAGTGATGCTGCACTGTTCTGCTGTGGTCCGTTTTCCTGCAGGTATCTGTAGTCGTGGGTGCTGCTGGGTCCCTGCCGAAAACGCGTCTCTGGTGCCTCGGGGGGGGTTGGGAGGGAGAGGCTGGCGGGATGGGGAGAATTCATGTAGGGAACTGAAAAGAGACCTATTTTGTGTTCTGGCCCTGGGCTAATCTTTGGAACATTTTCCGTTGCAGAAAGATACCAAAAAGGTCCGTGAACTGCTTGAGGCCTGGCAGATCGGTCCTTTGGCCCCCACCATGATGCCCGGCACCGGCTCCACTTTGGAAGGGTGAAAGGCCGGACAGAGGCACCTCTCCCGTCGTGGTGAGTGCGCACCCAGGCCAGGATGCTCGCGGTGGGACACCCAGGATAAACCACCTTGTTCCGTAGCAGCTGCTGGGGGCGGCTCTCGGATGTGCCGTAACGGGGGGGGAGGAGAGCCAAAACCTTCTGGGTTCGGTGAATCTGCCCCAAGCCGCAGGTATCGGCCGGGGCAGAGTAAAGATCACATTCAACTAAACCCAGACACACGGGTAGTTACCATCCTGGCCAAACCTGAGTCACTATATATTTCATATATAAAAATTGTATATAGAGAGAGTCACTCTGTATATTTTGCAGGGAAAGTGGCTTTAAAACCTTTCCTTGCTACAAGAGGGGAAGCGCTTGGTCTGGTTCTAAGTCACAGAATTTTCCCATTTCTTTACTTTAATCCTACAGGGTCGGAGGTGGGGGGTAGAAAAGAGGAATGGGGTCTCAAAACAAGCGGAAGCCTCRCTGATTTGCTGCCCTTCAGTTCTAAAACGCTCTTACCCAGCATTTTGACCGTCTGCACGTGGTACCTTTTTCTGCTCGCAGCCTGGCGCCCCTGCAGCAGCCGCCGCCGGCTTCGCCGCAGCTTTCTGCAGATGAGCCCGTAGAGCAGGGTCAGGCAGAGCATCGGCAGGAAGAAATAAACGGTGGAGACCCAGGCCACGGTCTCCAGCAGCCCYGTGCGGGCGGCGCGCTCCGTGGGCYTGCACTCCCGGCTGCCGCGGCGCTCTTCCACCCCGAAGAGGAAGAGGACGGGGCCGGCGCTCAGCAGGGAGCAGCCCCACAGCGCCAGGATGACCCGTTTCGCCCGGCGCTTCGTGACRGCCGCTTTGGCTCTCAGGGGGAAGCAGATGGCAAAGTACCGCTCCGCGCTCACCGTGGTGATGTGCAGGATGGTGCAGTACGTGCACGTTTCGCTCAGGTAGACTAAGAACTTGCAGAGAAAATCCCCCAAAACGTACGGCCTGTACTTCCAGATCCGGTAGAGGTCCGAAGGCAGGCCAAGGAAAATCAGGGTGTCCGACAGCGCCATGCTGGACAGGTACATGTTAACGGTCGTTCTCATTTCCTGCGAGCGTTTGAAAATCAATATTGTTACCAAGTTCCCAGAAACGCCGAAGAAAAACAAGAGGACGGAGATTATAGTCACAGGCACCAAAATATGGATGTCGAACAAGGAAAAAGACTGGTCTTCATAGTAGTCTGTGTCATTTCTGGAACGGCTGTAATTGGAGATGGAGCCCATTTCTGGCTTCAAAGCAAAGGGAAGGGCTGGCTTTGTGTATTCTTTCGACAGGAACCGGATTCACGACAAGAAAGAGGCATGTTTTGTCCCGAATGTCCGTCCACGTGCCAGTGAAGCTGCTACACGACGGTTCGTAAGTGATCAGTTAAAAAAAAAATCAAAATGGTGTTCATAAACATCTAGCGAATGAAGCTAAATACGTAAATGATGATTAGTCCATTTTATGAGAATGTGGAGGAATATTAGATTTCGTGCATCCAGCATTTTCTAGACATAACCTTTTAAAACCAGTATTTACCATTATAAAGCAATATTTACCATTCCTGTTTTTACCATTAGCTTCAGAGTGATTAGAAAAGTGCCAATTTTTACTTTTCCTTTCAAGTCCTGTGAATCCCACCRAGTGCATGGCTTTCGAGATGGATCTGGTGCCATCGCCAGAGATGTGTCACAGAGTAAGTGCGAGGAGAGGCCGTCCACCCTGGCACGAGCAGGACAGGAAAAGCCCTCCGGATCTATTCGGCGGTTTCCCAGATTCTTCCAGCGCTTGCAAGCGACAGGGAGTGGAAACGTTTAGGCTGAGAAGAGCGTTTCCGCGCGGCTCTGCCAGTGAGCGGGGAGGTTTGCGGATGGTCCCGGCACCRGGAAGACGCCGGACGCTTCCACCACAACGTGCAGAAGGACTTTTCTGCCTTCGGCGACTTAGGTGCTCTTTGTGCCGGGAGGTTCCCGGGGCAGCTGGAGTTCCCCGCACGACTGCCGAGGAAACGGGTTGGGGCACTTCTTTGATTTTTTTGTCGTCCTTTCCGGCGCGTGCCCATTATGCGGCAATCCATCTTCGTCCCCTCCGTCTGCACGCCGCTAATGAGGCGGTGCTAAACACGCACGCTTCGCCCACGCTTTTCTCCTTACGCTGCAAAAACTGCCATCGGTTTCCAGGTAGGTTGGAACAGTTCTTTGACACGGGAAATTTAATTAGCCCATTTGGGCCAGTTATATAATTTTCCACTGTGCTGTGTTTACCTAAGGCCTTTCCCACTTGAGCTGCTCTTTGGCGTATGCCACGGAGCGAGACATGTCTGCTGACAGTGTTTTAACGAGATTATTAAGCTAGGATGGGAAAGTCTTTATTTCAACATCAGTCTTCAAAAGGAGACAGTCTGACACTTAGTCCTGATTTACTTTCCACTTCAGAAAAGAGCAGAGGTTATGAGCCGGTTAAGTGCCAGCATGGGGGAGGCAAGGGGAAAAGCGGGCCAAAGCTAGCGAAAACACGAGGGAAAACTCGGGGAAGCTGGAGATTAACTGCACGCCGCCGGGAGGGAGCAGCGACGCTCAGCACCAGACACGATGTGTCCTGCCGCGGTCCGAGGAAATTCCGATATTCCCTGAGACCTCGGTCGCTGGCAGGGAGCGAGCGGGGTACCCAGGGCAAAAACAAACCCCTTATATTCGGTTCTCCTCGGAGCTGTACCCTTTGCAGTCCGTCCTGTCGCAAAGGCWGTTCGGGAGCCAGCGCGCTGTACAACCAAGCAGTTATTTTGGGGGGGTTTGGGCTTGAAAGGTCAGTGCTGAACACAGGCATGGCGTTACGCTGACGGAGCTTTGGTTTTAACGTTAGGGAGACTTCTGCTGCCACTTCCAAGAGATGCGGGCGCTGCCTGTGCTTTTCCAAAGCCGGTCACGGATTTAGGCACCTAAATACCTCAAAAAAAAAAAAGAAAAGAAAAGCAACCCATTTGCAAAGGCTGCACCTCAAACACCCCTGTAAAAACTTTCCTAAGAGAAAAAAGGGCCCCAAGGGCCTCTGGCCGCTCTCCCTGGTAGACCTGGAGTCCGCCACCAATGTGCAGTATCGTCCCTTTTTTTTTTTTTTTTTTTGGTAACAGATCAGGAATAAATGGCAGCGGCAGCAGATGACCGGGTTACGCTTAGTTTCAGCCTAACCCGCTGCCTGCGTCCAGTCGGCGGTGAGCTCCCCTCCCCCGCCTTCCTTAAGGAGGAAGAAAAGCGGGTTTTGTTTGCTGTTGAAGGCCGGTGTCTGGAATTCGTCCTCCATCCCCTCCGAGCAGGATGTTTTTGTGCAATGCGCTATGACTCATGAAAGTCAAATGACTCGGCCTCCGGAGGAGCCAGCGCAGAGCCGGCCAGAGCGCCGGGGCAGCGCGGCGCTCACGAAGCCGTGCCTCCAGWGCTCGCTCTTCGGTAGCGCTGGGAATACTGACAACCTAAAAAGTTGCCGTTTAACTMATTTAATGAGGTAACACCGGCTGCTCCTCACTGGGCGAACGGGGTCGGTTCCCCRCAGCCGCAGACCCGACCTGCCGCCTTCCCGTACTGCCCCGCCGGCCTCCACTGCCCCATCCGTGAAATGGGCGCAGCGGCAGCGTCCCGCCTGCCCCGCTGCCTGCGAGGCACCATGGGGCTGCTAACGGTCGGTAACAGAGACAGCTCAGGCAGAAAACCGTGCTTAAAAGTAATTTTATTTAAAATAAGTGATTTTCTGCATCACAGAAATGTATTAAAAAACAAAAAGAGACGTTTCTGAGCAAGTCTTGGGCTCGGGGGGGGGGGGAAGGAGGCTCCCCGCCCCGGCCAGGCCCCGTCGCCATGGCGACGCCGCGCGCGCCATCCGCACGCGCCGCCCCGCCCCGCCGCCCTGGTCACGGGACCGGAAGGCGCCGCGGCGGCAGAGCGGAAGCGATGGAGCCGGCGAAGATGGCGTCTCCCAAGAGCGCGCCCAAAGACGCGCAGGTACCGGGGCCGCGGAGGGGCGCGGGGGGGGATCGCGGCCGGGCCGGGCCGGGCCGGGCCGGGCTGATGCGATGCGGGCGGTGCCGAGCGCTGCCTCCCGCCCCGCAGGTGATGGCGCAGATCCTGAAGGACATGGGCATCACGGAGTACGAGCCGCGCGTCATCAACCAGATGCTGGAGTTCGCCTACAGTAGGCGGCGGCGGGGGGTCC
>NW_020448752.1:3056281-3061466 GCF_003343035.1 Apteryx rowi
GGGGAATCAGGGAGGTGACAGGGCTGGGGGGGGGATTCGGGAGGCCTGTGGGGCCAGGGGAATCAGGGAGGTGACAGGGCCAGGAGGGATCAGGGGGATCTGTGGGGCTGGGAGTGGGGATCTGGGGGTCCGCAGGTCCGGGGAGGGATTCAGGGAGTCCGGGTGCGGTGAGGGGCCCCGGGCGGTGTCGCAGGAGGGACACGCTGGAGCCAGGTGCAACCAGGGATGTGGCCCCGGGGGGAAGTGCCCACGTAAATGCTGAATGGGAAAAGGGAATGGTGCCCTTCAAAGCTTTTCCTGGGTGGCACTTTCACTGTCAGTCTTTAAACGTAGTTTTGAAGAAAGCAGTGTGGTGTAAGTTCTTGGTTTTTCAGTCATAAATAGGGAGTATCAAAGAAAAAAGTTTTTTTTTTTTTTTTTTTTAACTTTTAGTTCATTCTTAATGAGAAACTCTGTTTCCCAAAGGGTATGTGACTACTATACTAGAAGATGCAAAGATTTATTCAAGCCACGCTAAGAAATCTAGTGTCGACGCTGATGACGTGCGATTAGCGATCCAGTGTCGGACGGATCAGTCATTTACATCTCCGCCTCCAAGAGACGTAAGTAAAATTATATTTGTAACTTCAGAACATGATAATAAAACCACAGATGGGAGCGTAACCATGTCTCTTCAGTTCTTGTTAGATATTGCAAGACAGAAAAATCAAACGCCTCTGCCATTGATAAAGCCTTATTCTGGGCCCAGACTTCCGCCTGACAGATACTGTTTAACAGCTCCAAACTACAGGCTTAAGTCCTTGCAGAAGAAGGTAAGGGTTCTGCGTAGCGTTGCRTTTGCATTTGACAAGGCACTTGATCATTCACGTTGTCAGGAATGTTCAGGCAAATTTTTCACATCTCTGAAGGATACGTGCATGCGAATGCTGACCTGTGCCCACCAAAATATCGTCTGAAACTAAGTCAGTGGTGCTTGTCTCTCGGAATTTACAAATATTCTTACTGTTAATAATTTCAAATGTAAAGTGTATAAGAAAATGGATCTATGATTCTTTTTAGCCTTACAACAAAATTCTTCAAGTTTTATAACGGCTTGTAAAAGGCAAAATTAAGGTTTAGATTTTTAGAGAGTATTTTCTACTTCTTATACCTTAGATGTTATTTTCAGTTTTAGAGGGAAAAGATTCACTGTGCTTGCTGAAAAATACTGACTCTCTCCATCTGTAATATTTTATCTTTATTTCTCCCATTTTAAAGAAGTATTTCAACAGATGAGCCTAACGTTATATTCCAGATATTGATATGGGATATGTCTTAGTGCTAGATATAGAATAGAAGATTAAATACTGATTAAAAAGTTCTAGTTATTCTTTTCCATAAAAATTAATGATTGTCCTGAATATTGCCTGTCAGATCAGGTATCTGCTGATCTTGGGCATTATGTCAAGTCTGTGATCTGCCGAATTATAATCTGTGAAAGCTGCCTAGGCAAAGCAATTCATATATGCTGTACTTCAATTTATGAGAAGTTTAGAGGAGTCAGCATCATGTTTAAAAAAATAAAATTTGGGTTGATTTCCAGAGTGCAGAGCTCTTGGTGATCAAGAGTGCCTGATTATATATTGCTGGTGCTCCTTACTATYGGACGGAAGGTCCAGTTTTTATTTTATCTGGTCCTGATGAAGGTCTGTGTGTTCCTCATGGGGTTTTGCTTCCACAAGGTACCTTGTAGAGTTGTTTACACCACAAAGAGCTTGAGACCTTCTGTGTTGGAATACATTGACATAACCAATTACTGCTGTGAAATAGGCTATCTGTGGTTTTGCAGGAGGAACCACTTCTTTTTTTCATGTTAAGAATTGTTCATTTCTAACGTGATGCTAAATTAATTATTCTCTCTTGACAGGTCTCTTCCTCTGCAGGAAGAATAACAGTCCCTCGCTTGAGTGTTGGTGCTGTAAGCAGCAGACCTAGCACACCTACTTTAGGTAAGAAAGAGCTCGGTTGTGGTTTCCCATGTTGATTTTGTGAAGGAAAAGTTTTGAGGAGTATTTTAAAACCTTCTTCAACTCTTGGGTGCCATCTGAACGTAGTATCATTGTTAACACTTAACATCCCAACTTAAAAAAAAAAAAAAAGTAATTTCAAACATCATTTTAACTTGGATATGTTTTTATGTTACTGGCCTTCTATATTTTTATTCCTGTATTTCTTTTAACTTCTATATATGAAGAGACCATTCAAGAAGCAGAAATAAGTTTGATATTTTTTTCCTCAATGTAAACGATATGCTAAACTGTTAATAGCACTAAACAAAATCCATTTTTCTAAAAGGTTCACAAAATTTGGTCTGAGCATKTACATTTACATTTGTGAGTGTGTATGTTTGTTGCTAGTCTGGGATTTCATTGGTCATGAACAAATGTGCAGTTGCACCTGAAAATCTGACCAATATGCATCCAGTATCAATGTGTTCCTATGTTTTTCTTATTTCTTTGAAAATAATAGATTCYATGTTGAAAGCAAACTTATGAGTGCAAGTTATTTGTTTTCTTACAATCTTTTGCCTGGGTTGTTCTAAATTTTAGGTACGCCTTCAGCACAAACAGTCTCTGTGTCAACAAAAGTTGGCACTCCAGTGTCGCTGACTGGTCAGAGGTTCACCGTACAGATCCCGTCTTCTCAGGCAACAGTCAAATCAGGTAACACAGACGCTATAAAACACCGACTTCTCAGATCAGTGCCACTTTTTTGTTGTTCTTTTTAGCAGAACAGAAAGTAGTTTATAGTAATAATGTGCAAAAATTATTTCACTTTCTCAGTTTTTAAATATTACTGGTCTTTGCAATAGCGGCTAATTGCGTTTCCTCACGTAAGACAGGCACTCCCGTCTTTGGTCATTTCGGTAGCTTCTAGTTTTAATTCATATTTCTAACACTGTGGTGGTGACCAAAATATCTCATGTTTCAGACAGCTTTTCCTTACAATTTAACAACTACCACCTCTGTGCTCGCTCGCTCTCTTGCTCTCGCCTGTTTGCTTGCCCTGCTAGCTTTCTCCTGTCTTCTGTTCTTCTGCGCTCGCGGTATTGCTTGTTAATGTAAGCAACAATTTGAGGCTGCTTTTGTCTTAATACAGCTGTAAAAAGAGTATTGGTACCTAAAATTCTAAAATGGTTATTATACATGACATTAAACTGGTGCAAAGATTTATAAGCACTGATAATTGTTGTAAAAAGTGACTCCAAAAAAGCCTTAGCAGCTGGGGTACTAACAGTAGTAAAACTTGAGAAATGAGGTTTCCATTGTGCTGGTAATGCCTTTGAAGTGTTACAGAAGAAAAAAAGAATTTTGGCRCACAACGTTGTTTTCTGACAGAAGACTATTACATGTTTCGCGAGCTTGACAGGAATACTTTTTTGTTGGTCTTRAAGTGTGGGAAGACCAGCTGTTGTTTTTCTCTCGGTACATTTAATGACTTCTTTTTTCTTTACAGCCACACCAACAACTCCGACAGTTCAGAATGTTCTAATTAATCCTTCATTAATTGGTCCAAAGAACATTCTTATTACTACAAATATGGTATCATCGCAGAATACATCTAGTGAATCAAATCCCTTGAAAAGGAAGCATGAAGATGATGATGACTATGATAATTTGTGAAGAGACCGTCTGGTCCGCTTCCTTTCTTCAGAGCTGTGATTCATATTGAGTCTGATTGATAGGGTATTTGCTAAATGTTCTTTGTAAACTGTATGATAGCATGTAAATATTCTGTTAATACGCAGTTGGTTATAGAGTGAGAGAAAGATTGTTGCCCTGTGGAAAGACTAAAAAGCAGCTAATCTTTTTCTGTGGTCTGTAAYGTCTTTTAGACCTCAATAGAAATGGTCAGAAACTGGTCACTGTTGCACAGGAGCACAGTCTTCACGTCTCTTCTGTTGCCTGTATTTCGGACAGAAGCGTCTGTGGCTTTGCAGACTGGTGAGCCAGGTGCTTTTGTAGTACTGTACTGTGCCATGTAAAAATAATTTTTAGAAAGCACTGGGTATTGTAGAATCTGATATAGATCCTTAATTTCAAATCAAGTAAAAAACAGAAAACAGAGTCCTTGGTGAGGAGGGAAATATCCAGGGAATATTGGCCTTCTTTTCCAAATGCGTTTACTGCTTCTAGATTGTGTTACTTCTATACTCTCTTCTCCATATGCAGTTTTAATACGTGTGAAGATTATCTCTTACAGTAGAAATACAGACAAGAAGTAGAGGATGGGTTTTCTACAGAATACTTGCTTAGTTTGACCTCTGTTATTCATAAATCAGTGATTTCAGTTGGCCTTAACTCCCACAGCAGTATACACATGACTTAGTGGAAGAGGTAGAAGCACAGCTATGGTTTGTTCTTTATTTGTTTCCAAAGAGTGTACCTGTATCAGTCATCARTTCATTAAGCTGGAATTTATATGTGCGTTCAATAAAACGTCATTAACAAACATCATGGTGCGCAGGAGGATCCAACTAAGGGCAAAGGGGAACGTGCTGTTTTTCAAGAGCAAGTTGCTTTTGTTCTGTATTAAGATCCCAAGTGTTGGATACTGAAACACCAGAACAAATTTAACATGTTTTTATATATTACAAAATAAACAAGTGGTGTGGTTTTTTAATAACTGCTCTTTGTAACCRTTTTGCCTCGTACTGCTTCCTTACGGCCTTTCTCATGCTCAGCATGGCGTAAGCGGGGCTGGGCGCTCTGCGGTGTGAGTGCGGGTTCAGGTGCAAACCTTAAGCTGCTCCTTCCTGATGGGRCCTGGCAGGAGCGACGGGGGGCAGCTTGCAGCGTCCTGCAGAACGAGCACTACCTCCTCGCGGCCGGGGTTGCTGCATGAGTGAACGTGACTGACGGACACCCCCACACACACGCACACGCACACACACACACTTCATGCGTGGCTCCCTCCCCTTGCAAACGCTGACGCCGCCGCGCGTCCACTCGCTGCAGCCCCTTGTCGCTGTCGCTTGCGCGGAAGCGCTCAATAAAACCGTTCTTCCCTGCGGAAAAAGAGCGAGAGGGACCGTTTCCGAACGGGAAGGGTTACGGAGAGGCTCAAGGGAGCAGAGCTCTTGGCAGCGGCGCGTGGCGTGGGGAGGAGGTGAGTTGGGCCGCGGGCGCAGGTGGGGTGCGCACAC
>NW_020448752.1:3064455-3088812 GCF_003343035.1 Apteryx rowi
TTCATATACATACACATGTATACATCAGTCAATTTTTTTCTATTTTTTTAACACACACACACACACACACACACACACACACACACTTTTTTGCACCCTCCCATATCTTTGCATGTGAAATGCCCACAATGACAGTGTGTGAGAGGGAGCGAGAGCTAGAGAGTGTATGTGTGTTAATATAGCATTTATATAAAATATATGACTGTGTTTATAAATTAAAATACTATAAATGTTAGTTTAGAGAGAGAGAGAGAGAAAGTGTGTGTGTGTGTGTGTGTGTGTGTGTGTGTGTTGACAAATTCATGTTATTATAGTTTTTCGTATCTTGCAGTTTAGTTACATACATTTCTGAATGCTAGATAAGCAACTCAATTTATAAATAATAAAAGTATGTTAGATTAATATATTTATTTCAGGCATAATATATCAATAGTATATAATATAAAATTATATGTGCATTATGCTTAACACATTGTGTTTAATGCTATAAYATATTTAGCCTATGATTGGCATTACTATATAATACATATATTAGTATACTTAGAGCATATTTGCTGTATTACACCCACCCACCCCCCACCCATGTCCCTCAGCACCCTCAGAGCCGCCCCGGGACCCTGCTGCGCYGCCTCGCCACCCTSCTGGGGAGAACAGCGGCTTCTCGGCTCCAGCGTGACCCRGAACGGCCCCTTGTCAGAGGCCAAACGCCCCTGCCTGCCTCAGCTGCTGGGGAGGCGCAAGTGAGATCAAGACAGTGCTTCCAAAAAAGCGTTTTCTGGTTTATCGCTTTCCCGCAGTTACGGCTGAAGAGGGCAGAGTCCCTCAGCCRCCGCCTCGAGGATGCTGTGGCACCCGAGCGCAGGCGACGAGCCCCAAGCAAGCRACCCAAACGCGAAACCTTCGGAGGCCGGCAGCTCCTCCAAGCAGCCGGCGACAAACAGCCTCTTCCAGCCGCGGGCGAACCGGGCCCCGAGAGTCCGACTGAACCGCGGTCCTGAGCAGCTGCTCTTCAGCAGCGCCTTCCATGAGGGCGCCGAGCAAGGAGACCCCCGGCCTCTGCCCCGCGCGGCTGCTCCCGGACCAGCGCCCTGGGCGGGAAGAGGAACGCCGCTCCCAGCCTGCAAGACTGTAGGTGGATTTCTTTTTAAATGCTTAGTGTTACAAGTAGGACAGGTTTATTTAAACCGCAGAGCTTTGTGACCTTGCTTTGTCCAATTTGTTGCCTTTGTGCTGCAGCTTTGCTCCCAAAATAGAACCGGTGTTAGGATTATTTTATAAATCCCTGCATGCAGGCTAGGAAGATTTGTGGGTAAAGTGTTCACAACTTACTTGTTTTAAAGCCCGTTAACCAAGCTTGTATCTATAACTATCAGAGATTTTATATGCTTTGAAAGTAAAAAGATGACTGAACTAGCAAAGCAGCCACCTACCAGTTCTCATTTGAGCTGATTGTATATGCGATTTCCCCATCTGCCAGTGTCCTATAGAGATCCCAGCACTTCAGTTACAGCACTAACTCTGCTTGTGCTACAGGCACATGGGAGCATGCAYAGAGCCTTGCTCTGCTGTAAATCCTGGAGAAGTTACTCATGGAAGGAGTATTTCAACACAGGAGAACTGTTAAATCCGCACAGAGGAACAACTTCCCCTTCACTGGGCATTGCATGCTAATGTCAAGGGAGCTGTTGCTCATGTCCATGGTGATACTTGTTTTATTCAGGAGAAAGCATCCAGTTATCCTTTGATGTTCACCAAAGGCTTGTCTGAACAKGGACGGTGCTTGCACCGAACCAGAAGGCAGAGCCACGGTTAATGCAACACCAGGCCCCAGAAAATAAAACACAGATATTAGGGTAGGTGCAGATGCAAGACTTGGARCATGGCAGAAGAAATGTGTAGCCATGTGCAAGTCATCCTGGAGATGGTGGTTATTACCCTTACCAACAAAGWAAAATCCTTAATTTAAAACATATGAAGACAAGCAGTATCACTTCTTCCTGTAGCTCAAAATCAGGGCTTCAGGAAATGCATCAGCATTACCCTTTTGGTCTTCCACCATTGAGTGAAGTATAGCACAAGATCCAGAGAGAGTCCTCACAGTTAGCAATGCAACTGCTGTCATAGTTTTGAGGTTGATTTTAATAATGATGCTAATTGCAGAGCACAATGTTAAAAAAAAATCCATTTTTTTTAGTAGTTCCTTTATTAAAGCTACAAAAACAAGTTAAAATCACTAYAACATTCACATATGGCTAGCTAGTTTCTAACTTCATTGAACAAGGACCAGTGCCCAAAGGGGTACAGAAACACTGACCATTTCATAGCTGCTA
The DNA here is from genome assembly GCF_003343035.1 of Apteryx rowi. Taxonomy (NCBI): domain Eukaryota; kingdom Metazoa; phylum Chordata; class Aves; order Apterygiformes; family Apterygidae; genus Apteryx; species Apteryx rowi. Next base: position 3,066,786 of record NW_020448752.1, read on the forward strand.
GCTCGTTTAAGACTAAAGACTGTCTCATTAAGATAAAGCACCATCAGATCTCATGGAGTAGCTTGGAACAGTTCCTCATTCTGTATTGGAAGAGACAGTGCCCAGATCTCCAGTGCAAATTCAAAGTTCTTTCAAGATCATGGATTAAATCGTACACCCAACGTGTTCACAGCTCAGGATGAGGAAGGCAACTGGAATGAGCAAGCTGGATAAAYCAATTCCGCTCACACAGAAATTCCAAAGAGGAAAGAGGTTTTCTCACCATCGTTCTGGTACAAGACATCCGCCCAAGTCCCACACATACAAATATTTACAAAGAATTGGACAATCTAGGAAGAACTAGTGTTTGATTCCCTTGCTGATGCCAGCAGCTGTCAGGCAAAACAGTCATCAGGCTTATTCTGCAGCAAGAGATCTCAACACGTTTTAAAAAGTCACCAGCATCTGTGGCATTAAAGAAGTGCAGCACAACCCACTTGTGGGGCATCCTATGGGCTCCTCAGTCAACTTCCTCTTTGATAGGGGTACAACCRGAGAAGAAGCTGGTATTGCTGCTCAGCATTCTCTTCTTTCTCTTTACAAATGGTATCTGGTTCTCTTGGGACTCCTCGTCTCTCACGATCAGGGAAGCAGCAGTGTTGGGCTTCTTGATAAATACATCCTGGTCCGTAATATCTTTCAGGACCTATCAGAAAAGCAAGGAAGATAATTTTGAAGTTGGTCACTGCTCTGAAGAGAGCCAAAGAGCTTTCACTAAAGCTTGGAGGCAGCACATAAAAAAGTTTCCTGGCCAATTTCAAAAGAGTTGCTGAATTTCTTTATTCAGGTCAAAATCTAAAGACCAATTCAYGGGCTGAGCTGGAGTAGACAGCACTAGGGATCAGTATCCAGAGGGTACACATGAAATTAAATGAATTAGTTTAGCTGAGGCAAAGCTTCAGTTGCCAAGTCAGAGTAGCTTAAGAACAATAACTYTCTATGTAGACAGATACAAATCTGTCCTAGTTCTGCAGTTCTCTCTCTTTTATTGCTGGAAGGCACAGCAGGAAAGTAGGGGATGTGAGAGTTAGTATGGGTGAGATCAGCACCTCGACTCCCGTTCCTTTCACACACTGCACAGAAAGACGGTGTGACATAGTTTTCATACTAAACCTTAAGAGTTCAGCACACTCAGAACTTAAATATCAACTGGCCTGAGAGCTACAGTGTCTTCAGAAGTTTCTAGCAGCAGTTTATTTTCTTCGGATTTTGTGTCCATTGCTAACCCTAAATGGGAGGTACATGCATTCAGAACCACCTGTTCTTTTTCTCGGCTTTGAGCAGTACCTTGGTAGTTGGAGTGATACACACTGGCTGAAAGAAGGTCTCTCCTGCAGTCACTTCAGTGGGGTCTTCCAGTTTGAAGGATCCTTCAGAGTCYCTTGTTTGGTCCTCACACAACGTGGCATCCTGAGGGGCAGTACTATTCTAAAGCACTTTTACAATATCCAGCCATCCCTTCCCTACCAATARTTAAAGAAATACTAGGGGTCTCTAAGTGACCTTCTCTCCAATTTCAAAGCAGTTCATAGAGGCATCTGGAATCACGTACTATCAGGCAACTGGTTTCATAGAACAGTGAATAATTAAAGAATCGCTGCCTCTCAGCAACACAGAATGGGAAGTCTCTGCTTCAGACRTCCAAGGTCCAAGGGCAAGGCAGACCTTTCTAGCAAAGCTTCTAATGATCATCAGTTGCTCATGAACCATCCTGATGCTACAAGCCCCCCACCCTAACTTATTCTTTCCATCCTTTTAAAACACCTAAAAATGARTTAAGCTTTTTTGCAGTTTGAAGCYAAAGATAAAACTTTTACTTACTARGTGTAAAAAAGACTTAAATTTTTTGTCCTCAGATTTGTGTCAGATTCTACTCACTGCTAGTTGTCAAAGTGATTTGGGACATGACCTGAATTTCTATACTTTAGTGCAAGAGCCTGATTCTGCAGTGAAAAAGTTTGGACTCAATTATCACAGATAAACCACTGAATTACCGTGATATTTATAAAGGTTTCAGAGTGGTAAGTGYGATTTAGCTTGACAAATTGTCCGTGTATGCTAGTAGCAATTGCTTATGTATTCACCCAGGTTTGCTTAAACAAACCATAGGGTCCAAGTGCCTAGTGCAAGCACTTTCACATCCACAATTACAGCAGTACTCACGGGAAAGCCAGGGTCTCTGTTTCTGCATTTTGTTGAGTCACAGCCACAGCCTCCAGTGCAACCTGCCTTCTGCCTCCTGCAGCCACACTGTCTATTTCCACATCGGCCTTTGCAGGAGCACTAGATAAGAGAAAGTTTTGTGCAGAAAGAGCTTTGGTATTTTATAAACTGAATCTAGATTTCCACAGCTATGAACACCTGAAGCAAGCTGAAGGACAGTACTATCCACAAGCTATCATGAACCTTCTATTTCACTGTCAGTCTCTCATTCCAGGAGAAGAAAAAGTTCTCTTTCCACCTCCTGAGCCATCTCTTGATCAAGTAATCCCTAAATAAGTACCTTTGATTTTACACTCCCTGACTTCAGGTTGCCCAAAAGGATGCCAGTTTCAGTGTCAGTTGAACAAGCTAACACATGCACACAAGAAGGCATGTCAGATCACCACATTTAGGGTCCTCCTTCTAGACAGAAGTGACCTGATTTAGCTACTTCATGGCATATTAGAACAGTGAACCCCTTTGCATGGTCGAGCTTCTACAAGCTGCAGTTCTGCATTGAGAAGTAACTTGCACTGGGGTTCTGCATGCGGACTCAGAAAAGCAAACTGTTAAACACAAACCCTACTTCCTGCAGTGTGACCAAATCTAGATTTAAAAAAAAACAACCAAACAAAAAACGCACACAACTCACCACACAAGCACAAACAACCCCCCCCCCCAAACACACACCACCACAAACCTTGAGTACTGCAATTCAGAATTCATCAGTTTGACAAGCATCAGTGAAAGAAACTGAAGTCAGGTCTTAAAACGCATAGGCTGCTCTGTGGTAACTGCCAACAAGAGCAAAACATGTAGTGATTTACCCCTCAGTGAAGGGGGAAGGCCCTAGCGAAAGGGGAAGAACACGTCTCACGATGGAGGTCTACCTTCACAGCAATTCAAGCCCAAGGAGGCCCACTGGTTCACACTGGCTCATATTCAGCACTTAGAAAGAGGAACCTTGCACATCACCTCTGCTACCCCGGCAGGAATTAATTGAGCAGCAGGCTGAAGCTTCGCGCTCAGACTGATGTGAATGGAAGACTGAAGCTGTAGCCTTTGTCATGGTCCCATACAGTGGGACCAGGAACTGCAGTACAACACGGTGGGACCAGTACGTAGAGATCCATGGCAGTACACCCCATTCTTCCCTTAAAACAAGCTCTATGGAGGGATACAGCAGCTGTTAATGCTCACTGTTTTGCTGTCATCTAAAACACCTAGGCCAATTGCACAGCCAGAGGCAGTACAATAGAATGTGTTTTGCTCATGGTAGAACCTGTCTGATGAAAAATCATTTAGAAGAGTGTTGCTGAGACTGTAGGTAACTTGTTTTTTTCTGCCAGAAAATTATAAATAACCAATGCCAGGAGTAATATCAGCTTAAGACTGCTCAGAAGATTAGTGGAGACACCAGAGTCTCACTTTTTCTCTGTACACACACTAGATCCTCAGGGATGCAGGCAATTGGTTCCCTTATAGGTAGTAACAAGTCAAAGGTAGATAATTAGGTAACTGGATCTTACCCCCATCATGCTTCTCTTTGCTCCTTTGACTGCTTTCACTGGAACCCACTCGGCATCCTCCAGCTCCCCTCCAGACTCCCCCGAGTCAGAGAACAGCTCTTCCACATCCATTTCTGGGGTTGGTGCACGGGGTTTTGCTGTTGTTTGCCGGCGAGCCTTTGGCTACACACAGAAATTAATAAGGGTTAAGGCCTCAAAAGAAATGACAATAGGTCTGTATTTTATTAAAGTAGGGTTTTCAGAGTCCCATCAGCATAGCCCCAATCCCCTCAGACAGCCGAGAGAGATACAGGGTCAGGGAGAAGGCAAATAATCAGACTGGCAGTTCAATCACATACTTGGTTTAAACTACTCAAGTTTTTAAAAACATAGTTGACAAATCCTTAGCAGATTTGTGTCACAGTCTTGGCAAAATGGTTTTGGATCATTTATCCCTCCCAGCACTAAGATTTAGATCTTTTGCAGGGCAGTGATTAAACATTCTATGACAGATGCCTAGCTCCATGATTCAGAGACTGGAAATACTACAGAGAAAACACCTGGCTTACTGAAGAGGATACAGTCAGACATAATTAGACAGAGGACACAGGATTTTTTTAAAAACAGAAAACCTAGTGCCAAATAATTCCAGAAGTATTTTAAAAATCGAAGCCTTAAGAACTGTCTGAAGTAGAGACCAAGCCTACTTCAATAAGCAGAACAAGATGCCTTGTAAAAAGCAACCTGGCAGAAAGAAACCAAGACTATTGTTAGTAGCCAACATTAACATTCAGAAAGCCCCAGGCATGATAGAAGCATGACAACTAGTAGGCAGCTGCTCTTTACTTTGGGTGGGACGTAATCAAAAGGAGAATCTGGGGACTCAGATGGCACTTGCTGAATGCGTCGGAGCTTCTGTCCACTGGCAACTTGGAGAAGCAGCAGTTTCTGTTAATAGGGACAAAAGTTAGCTTTGGAGTGTACGCTTACCCCACTGCCAAGAAGCTCTTATACTACTTAGGTCTGTACAGATCTCTACCTGTTTGAGAGTGTCATTTTCCTGGAGAAGTTCTTGGTTCTTCTCACAGATCTCCCTCATTTTCTCCAGCTCTTCCTCCTGCTTGCAAAACACAAGGAAATCTATAGGCTTACATGGGGGTAGCACAAATAGTTGTTTGGGACAAGTTTTTCTATTTGAATCTTTCTTGCAATGTCAAAGGGGTTTCTCTGTATTTTCCAGCAGGACATCGGCTTTGGTTTCTAGATCAGGAGATCATTAGTGCCACTACTTACTTTTATGCATAACATCGTCAACACAACTGTGAAAGGATCCAGTCTAAGTGACCATTTAAGATCTAAAACTCCTTCTATTTTGAAGGTTCATCTCCAGATTAGGGGCACCTAGGATCAAAGTAACTTCAGTACCATCACTGTGTCCTTCCTCAGCAGCTTGCTACACCACTTAATTCTCTTAGGTACAAGGCAAGGGGCAGCTTGTAACACACTTACATCATCTTATAGACAATTTTCTCCTCAAGCTAGAGTTCTTTCACTGCTGACAGCACAGCGGGACTGTGCTTAAAGCATTAGTAACAGGGTGTTGACTACCCTAATTAAAGGTGCTCTGAACATGGAAGAAGCTTGCACAAGCTGGTCAGAGTGCAGTAGGCCTCATTGCTGAATTTAAGTTTATTTCATCTATGGAAGAAGACACACAAGAAAAAACCCACAGGTTTAGTTGAACCTGTATAGCAGCTCTCTCTCCAACTCAACATAATCAAGCCATCATAGTTACAGATGGAAATGCCTTCAGCAGCAAACCCCCTTTGCACATTCCTCAGTCTATAGCTACTATTTCAAATAATTGCATGTGCAACAGAGCCCCAGTGAGGAGGCCCCAAAAAGTCATATCCAGAAACTCTACCTGGAACTTGAGTCGCTCTTGTAGTTGTTTCTCCTGCTCATTTAGTGAATCTTCCAATTTCTTCTCTGCTGCTTCTTTTTGCTGAAATTGGCTGAGCAGGTACAGAACCTACAAGCAAGATAACAAAGCAGAGACAAATGTGAATTCTTGAGGAGATACCTGGCAGATTTGGCATTAAAGACCTTGGCAGTTTTCTCAAAAGTTGCTTTCTGCCATTTCCAGCATGATTCTGTTCCAATCCACTTTAAAAATTAACTTGTGCTCAGGTGCTACCACCTCACTTAAAGAAATGTGAAGAAGTTACTGAATAAGAAAACTTGCAAGGGCCAGAAGACGAATAGGGAAATTTTGGGGCTTTTGCTGTCTATCCTGCAAGAGGCCAACAGAACTTGAACAGATAGATAGCAACAGATCAGTTTTGCCATGCCACTATTGCATTTTTCTCTGAGCAGATACAGGAATCAGAGTTCCAAGACATTCGCACAGGAGCTCCCAAGATTTCTGTCACTCATATTTTACCTTTTCCTGGTGTTGTTGCTCCTGCACCAAAAGCTGATTTTGGAACTCAGCCTCCAACTCTGTCACGTGGTTTCGCTCTTCAATCAGCATCTTTTGTATGTCTGAACAGCTGGCTTTACTCTGCTGAAGATTGCTCTCCAGCTTGCTTTCCTGCACTTTTGAGGAGACCAGCTGAAAGACAACAGCAAGGAGGTTGCTTGGGTCAATGAGCTCCACATTTTGTAATGTATTTAAGACAGAAGTGCTTCAGTCAGAGTAAAACAGTTCTGCTTAGCTTATAACCACCTTATGAAGGGGACTAGCCATCAGCAACAAAGGCAGCAGACGAGAGGTTCACAGCTGACAGCCAGTGTGGAAGCACAAAGCAGAGATAATAGGAAATCTTGCTGACAGTTCCTAAATTGATCTCCTCTCCTGCAGCACTTGAGATGTGAGGATTAGAAGAAACCCAATGAATGCTCTCCCATATTTCTTCCTTCATTCTTTTCCTTTAGTTTCTAAGCACCTGGGATTGCCCTGTGATTTTGTCATTAAGTTGCTCTGGCCTTGATTCCATATTAGCCTAATTTCTACTCTCAGTCTTGTTCAAGCTTCTCTCATCCCAACATCCATTCCAGTGTTCCCTAGCCTGACCTCGGGAAATACTCCCCTTGCTTTTCTGCAGATTGCCTACTTATTCCGGAAGTATTTTTAGGTACTTCTCCTGTTCTCTTCTGCTTCCGAAACTTGTCTCTTCCTTTTTACTGTTCCCATGCAAGGCTCCTACAAGCATAGCTTTAGCCGATACCTCCAAACCGGTGTCTATTGTGTTTCCCTATTCCCTGTTCTTTTTGAATTTCACTCCTCAAGATGATCTAGAGTACAGAAGAACATTTTAATCAGAAACTGTGAAGGAAATTAACCTAATCCAGTACAACAGTGCTTCACTTGAATTTATCTCTGCTCTCAGCCTGTTAGTCACTTCCTTTCATTCTTGGCTCAGAAGACTGAGGTTTTAGCAATAAAAACTGGAAAACTCAGAATTTACCTCTCCAAGGAGATACTTCAAAGCACATTTAGCCTCCAGAATTGTCGCAATGTTGTCCCAACGCTGTTTCACACGATCGCCATTGTCTGCATCCAAGAGTTTCTGCTGTAGATCTGCTATCTGAGCACTCCTTTGGAAGAGTACATGCATTTGAGATGAAAGCACAGAAGAGAACCCGAGCTAGAACCTGGGCTAGAACTACTGTTATCAGAATATTAGACAAAATAGTTCAAATTAAAATTTTACTACTTAGTATGGCCACTGGAGTCTGCAGTTCTACACCAGGGACTCTCTCCTCCCCTTCTACACCTCCGATTAAAGCAAAAGTGCAGTGTTCCCCTCATTTGAAGATGCTCACAAAGTTGTTGTCTTAGTTGTAAGACCAGAGCAATCTTATTTTTGCCCGAGTAGTATCCTCAGCTCCCCCTATTTTGGGAATTTTCAAGCCAGGAAAACCACATGGTCTTACTTCATAATTTTTTATGTTAATGTTATGAATTACTTGCATTTCTCTTCTGTTTCACAAAACAGCTATAGATAGAGATGAGAAAAAATAGAGGTAAGGTGCAGGCTGTGCACATCAGCTTTGTAGTACTGCTTTACCTTAGCTCCATCTCAGTTTCCAGGCTCTCTATCTGTTTTGATATGGAAAGGTCCATCTCTGATGCCTGCAAATCTGCGATGGAGTAGGTCCGTCTCTAAAGAATTGCAGCAATAGACAGAAGTGAACAATGGTTGAAGAAATATTATGAAATAAACAGCATGCAAGACAGGGCTTCCATTTATAGACATTTCAAGAGAGGGGCAACATTATTATAACAGCTTCCAAGTATCTTTTAATAGTTTAAATCAGTCATCCCTTTGCAACAAATTAAAGTCTTTGATATGGGCTGTGACCTGCTCACATCTGTCAGATTCATTGCACTAACATGTCACACCAGCACCTATGTTCCCTGACATGCCAGAGGACAGTGAGAACATTAACCCATTCTTCCAGAAAAGGAACCTTCTCCATCTCCCTTCTGTGCAAGAAAGGATCAAATAGCAGTGAACAAGACTAAGTTACAGCACTTGCTGAACAGCCAGTGGCTTGGGACAGGGGACATGGCATTTCCCTCTGTTACCCGGAGCTTTGGAGGAGGGTTCTCCCCAGCTTCTTTCTTCTCTTTAAGCTGAAGGAGCTCCTGTGCCAAGATCTTTCTGTCCTCCAGAAGGTCAGCAAGGTGCCGTCGAGCTTCCTCGGTACTAACAAGGACTTCTACTTCATTCGCAAGCCAGCTCTGGAGGAAAAACAGTATAGTGGTTCAGTATAGTCTTAACTTGGGACTGGCTCCTTCTCTGAACTGCCTTCACAGCTATACTGAATAATTAACATTGCCTCCCTTCACAGTAATAAGCAATTCCATGTTCCTTCCCTTTGATCTCCAGCCGTCACCCCCCAGCAGCTCCTAATGCATTCACAAAGCTAGGTTTGCCTATTGTTTGTAGGGACGCACAATGCATTGTTACCCACCTTTACTCGTGCAGCGACTCCTTCCATTCCCCGATTTTGACTCTCCTTCCGTTTGTCCGCAGCCTCCCGTTGTTTCTGCAGAGCATCCTTTAGGCGCTTGTTAGCGGCTGCTGCCTGCAAAACATTTTACACAGAAGCTGAACAGTAGTGACCTCACCTAGGAATCCTGCGACAGCTAAAACCACAAGACATTCACAATGCAAGCCACTGACAGCCAGTGAGAAAAGCGCGCATAGTTACAGATTAACAAATCCAAACTACAACTTTAGAATTAATCAGGGACTATAGTGTCCCTTACTTTATTTCCTTTGCTGAAAGTCTCAGGCTATAAAGAATCTGCTTAGAAATTAGAATGGACTAATGGCAAAAGAAAACATCCCAAAAAAATGGTGTCAGATGTATATCTTCTCTGCAGCCATCCTGAAATAGATTTGAACTGCAATCTAGCAAATCCATCCAAACTGATTTTCTATTTTCTAGCTTGCGTATACATAATAGACAGCAGCCTGATTCTCAAAGGATAATTTATCCTTTAAGGAGCAGATTTAATTAGAATCCTTCAAAGGTTACCAGACAGAAACACAATGTTTTCTACAGAAAGAAAAACAACCATTTCCAGACCTCCAAACTGCTTTTAAGAAGCTTCTGCATACTCTATTAACAACCTCCAACCACATTTTGCAGACCTTTAAGAACTGGGCAGGAGTTTTTAGCACTTACTGGCTCCTTACCTCTTCTGTTTTGCGCCGAAGTACATTAGCCTGCTTCTGAAAGTCTCGTTCTAGCTTAAGCAGTTCATATTGCCTCTTGCGATCCTGCAGGGAAATACGTTAGATAGAAAAGTTACACGTCATCTTAATAACTATGGCCAATTTCACATTTCATGGCAATTTCACGCTTCATAGACCAAAACAGTTGCATAGTAGAATGGCAAGTTTTAGTACTTCTTGATGATGATTTCACTGAACATTACAAGGTTAAGCCACATACTGCCTTTATGAACAAATGGCCATTAGGATTAAAGCAACCAGAAAGGGCTCCACGCTTTCTACTAAGAAAGTTTAGGAACCTGAAGGTTGTAAGAGACTGGAAGTCACAAGTCTAAGACATAGCGTCCCAAAGCATTTAGGAGCTAACTTGTTACAGTAAGAATTTTTGTAAGACCAGAAATCAAGAGATACAGATGCCTGCTGTCCATTACACCCGAATGCTGCAAGCATCAGATTTCATTAACAATTCTYGCTGCTTACTTGCGGATTCAACATTCCTTTCATATATTAAATACCTCTCACTCTGTGGCTAAAACCTACAACTTTAAATACTTTAAAAAAATATTTAATATTTTTGCTACCTGCTTCAGGTCTGAATGAAGATGACTGTGTTGATAGCTAAGATCTCCAGATATAAGCAAGTCCATTTATGACAACTGGTGAAAGGTGGCAACCATATGAACTAATGTTTTGTTATCTTCAAAGCATTCCCCAGATGTTTTTCAGATGCTTGTTAAGCTAAATAAAGCCTTGCAGCAAACCCCAATGAATTGTTTCACTCTTCAGAGGGAGGTACAGTTTGGGGGCTTATTGTTTGCTCACCCGTTCTTTCAGTTGGATCACCTCCTTGTCCTTCTGTTGTTTCCACTGCCTAAATTTCTCAGCATCATCTTTCATTTGGCGCATCAGCTGTACCCTTTGGTTTTTCATTTCCTGAAAAATAAAAACAGCTAGGAAAATTGTGCAATGCTCACATTCTGGATAGTTTCAACCTACACTACGTGTGTGTGTGTGTGTGTGTGTGTGTGTGTGTGTGTGTGTGTGTGTAAAGTGCAGGAAATACTACAGTACGCTGCCCACTCAGAGTACGTGCCTAAGGAGGCTCTCAAGAGGCCTAAAACCAGGAATTCATCTTTTAAGCCATAAATGAAAAGAACCACATGCACAACACACATGTGGAAATGAAAGTGAAGTCAAGTGACTTGATTGAGGCAACAAATTCTCAAAATAGCCTGGTACTTTGGACTTCTTTTTTCTATCCAAATCTCAGTCATTGCCTGCCTATTTCATCATCAGCAATGGCACTCATGTAGGAGTTGCAGAGGAATCTAGTAAAAAACCCCCAAACTCTGGTGTTCTCAGTCTAACAAAACAGAAAGTGTCAGCATCTTCCATCTGGAAGTCTACACTAGAACAAGTCCGAAATCTGCATGTCAGGATTATTTACCCTGATCTCCTGGTTCAGTTTAGAGACTGTACGTTCTGTGGATTCCTTCAGCTTTAAGAGCTTTGATTGCTCATTCAGCTTCTTCTTCAGCTCATTAATTTGCCCTTCCAACTCCTGAAGTCTTTTCCGACGCCGTTCACTCAGTCTGTAAAGAAGTTACATTTTAAATATAGACCCCTAATTACTGTCATTCTCAAGCAAGTATTCTCCAACTTCAGAAGCTCCTTATGAAAAATGAAACAATTCTACATTATCTTTCCTGCTAATCCTATCACACTTCTCAACAATTCATTCAACTGCCCTGGTATATCAAAGGGAAGCTGGAGCCTAGGAAGCCTACAGCACCTCACAATTCAATGACTGCTTATCCACAACTGTTGGGGGAACGGTCTTCTGCAAACTAAGAACGTCTCAGACATAAGCACAGTTATTTTCAAGTGACTTGGCACTAAGAGGGAGTTAAGGCATAGAACAGTCTTGTGCTCATCCCTAGTCCCGTTAGAAGAATCAGGACTTTCTACAGATAGTCAAGAGTCGCAACCAAGAGATCAGTGTTACTGAAAGAAGCCAGGGCACAAAGGGCCACAGAGGTGTCCAAGCTCAAAGCCTGCAGCAAATCTAGGTTTTCTTCATACTCTAGTTCTTTAGTTATTTTTATCTCACAAGTGAATTGTAAAGGGCCTCCTTTCCAATTCCTCAGAACAACAACAGTAGACAGGATAGCCTCCCCTTAGTGTACATACRTACGTATTTTAATGCAGAGAAGAATATGCATAGCTGCTCCTTTGAATTGTATGACTAGTCCAAATCTTTATGTCAGTTTAGGATGAAAGTTTCCAACACCAATTATTCTTTTAAAGTTAAACATAAACTCTTTCAAAGCCTTAGAACATGCTCAGTACCAAAAACATCAACAGTATTTGCAAGTATTCACTAGAATATCACCCTGCTTTAGTGGTGCAGTGTTCTTAGCTTCAGTGGTGCAGTGTTCTTAATCTTGTTTGCATCAAAATAAGAACTATTCCAAACAGCTGAAGTAAGGCCAAGGCAATGAATTTTCATAGCTGCATTAATTACAATAATTTGCAGTGCTACAAGCCACGTAGCTTGTGTAGTCACTCTTACTTGGCTTGGTTGACATCCTTCTTTGCCATATGCAGAGCGAGGATCAGCTCCTCCTTTTCTTTTTGCAGACTGCTAACCTCTAATTCTAGGTCCTTGATATTAGTCTGAAAAGAAGGACAGGAGTAGTAAGCCTCCAAATAAAAGCTTGAAAACTCTGCTCCCAAAGACAAAACTTTAAGACAGGGACCTTAAGGAGTCCTGTTTCTTTCCAATAGGCTGCAAAACACCCTGTCTGAAAACAGCATCAAAAAGGCTAGTCCTCCATACACTGAAATTGTAGTCAGTCTATAGAACCACTGTAATATAAACTAAAAGTTATGAGTGAACAATTTCAGAGATGGGAGATCCCAGTACAGCTGATGAATAGGGAAAGCCAGATCAGACAGTTGCACTATGGAAGTTAACAGTGAAGTACTTTCATTTTGGCTTGGTGGGGCCAAGCAAATCTCTGAGTAAAAAACTGTTCTATTTCACAGAGAACAGCCAGTGACTACTGGCTTATTTCAAGGGAAAGACCATCTTCTGGTAGTAGAGTTGTTTGTAGACAACCAGGAATGTTTCTTCCCCTCCCTCCCACCCTGTTCTCTGCTGACACTTGTAGTTAACACCCCCCTAATCTGCCCTGTGCCCAAGTCAGCAGTGACCCAGCTTCAGTAAATGGGCAGAACCAAAGACATGCTCACGAAAGGACGGATCTTCTCCCCCTGCTTCCATCTTCAGCAGTGCAGTGACTGCTTTAATTGGGACAAAGAAATTAAACAGATCCTTACAAGAGCCATTCTGGAAAGAGTTTACCTGGTATTGAGACTGAATGGGCTCCAGCTGACTATCATTCTGCGTCATTTTTTTGGCAAGAGCCTCTTTTAGAGCCAGGGCTTTATTCAGTTCAGTCAGCTCTTTGGACATCTGTGCTTGACGGAGGGCATGTTGAGTGGTGAAGTCATCCGGGGATCTCTTGGTATCCTCGCCCATTTCTGCTTGCTGGAGGAGACACAGCCATGAGCTAGAGAGGCCAGTCGCAAGGTCTCTAACTATGTGCTCACAGTTTCTGCAGAACACTTCAAATTCATTTTTACATAAAACAAATAGATTTTCAGAGATGAAAACAGGTTACCAATCTTAAACTAATTTATCAAAGAAGGGTGCAGAAAAGCAGCACACACAAAAGTGACATATTTCTAATCCAAATGCTTGGTAAATAGACTAGTGTAAGGATGAAAACAAAAGAGGAATGATGTGGGATAAATCATTCCCCTGGGTAAGGTCTCTGCTGTTGGACTCCCCTCACTTACAGCTGAGGCATCCTGCTCAGTGTTTGCCATCTCTGCAGCAGCTTCCATCATGGCAGCACTTTCACTCTGTACAGGACAAACAGAGAAAATTTGGGTGTAAAGTGAAAGCTAGAGAAGTAAGATGAAGTTAATAGTGGCCTGTTGGTGCATGATGACAAAGTCCAAGTTATTCTCCTCTGTCCAGAAAGCCGTCTCTGGAAAGAGACGGTCTTTCTACTTTAGTAGTGAGCGGACTCCTCCCAGACTGGCTGGGCAAGGCATTCTTTATAATCTCCCCCAGACTCCAGCATTGCCAGCCAGTTCCTCACAAGGGTAAGGAGTCTAGGGACAGGGAGAAATGTCTAGCAAGGGAGAACAGAGAAGTTCTCAATTAGACAAAGATTTGACAACTTCTATTAAGCAACTCCATGTCTCTGCAATTCAGGTTGCTCATTAAAAATACTGAGTTTATAACGCAGCTTCTAGTTTTTGGATTGTAAATCCATGCTAATCTCCCACCATAGGCTTCTTTTATGGAGACTCATTTATATTCCATGTGCAGCCACTCAAGCACAAGTGGCCTTCCTGTAGCATTAAAAGAGCAGCAGGACAGCTTGCTTTAAAGTAGACATCAAAAGTCATTTAGTATTTGTAATTCCTGGGGTCCTTTAAGCAAGGTTTCTGCTGAATGGAATCCACTGCTCAGCAGATTGGCAGAAGAGCACTAGGTTTTATTAGCGAACTCATTTGGCACACTGGCATCTTTCCCTGCATTCATTCTTACCTGCAACTGAACCAACACTTGCTGCAGATTGCGAATCACCTCTACGTTTTCTTTGAGTTCCTGATCTTCCACAGTCTCTACCAGCTTCTGCAGATCAAGCTTGCATCTGAAATGCAGACATGAAATGAGTCCACCAGTCCTACATGGCATGTTTATATCACACATGTCAATATATAACAACAGCTTTCCCCACCCTATATACAAATGAACTTCGGATGAATGAACACAAGTTGTCCGTATCCAGTTCATCCCAGCAAGAACTTCCAATGCTGAAAGGCATTTCCTCAGCACAGACAGGGTGTGGAAACAGACTTACACTGCATGTTGCTGAAGTTGCTCTAGTTTGGCATTCATCTTCTCATTTTCTTGTTCTGTCTAAGAGAAGTCAGAAAATAACTTATCTGTAGCAAAAGATACACTGTTAGTCAGTGGTAAATCTATGTACTGAAACATCATCTTCCATGATCACTTCCATTAGTTTGTTTAGACTTAACAACATTTTGGTAGGAAAACAGATAAGAATTAGGATATACACTGCAAAGAATCAAAAAGAGAGAGAGAGAGAGAGTGTGCAAGTGCTGGCACTTAAAGCATTTAAGCAAAGGAAAAGCTGAATGACTTAGGTCTACTCTTTCCCCTGAAGTCACCAGATCTATATGCTCTGAAAGAGTTCAAAAGACTTAGTTCTGACTACCTGATAGCTGGATATTTCAAAGAAATGTGAAAGTAACATTAAAGAGAGATTCCTAGTATGCCATCAGTACAAGAGCTGCTGTTGACTAGTCATCAGCTAAGAGGAAAGTCATGCAACTTAAACTCTTCTCAGGTAATTGAGCCTTACCAGAATGATCCTTTCCAACATCTGCGCTGTCTGACCAGCAGCCTCACTCAGCCCTCTGCTCAGCTTTTCATTCTCTTCTATTAATGACTGATTCTTCTCCATCAAGGACTGCAGATTCTCTGAAGGTGCCATACTGCTGAAATATCAAGGACCAGCTTGGTTGTGAACATGACTTCACTGGAGTTTTGCAATGCCATTGAAATTACCTCCAAGTTCCCTAAATAACTTGCAAAGAATATAGTTTACAGCAGTGGAACAAAAATAACTGGAGGAAGTCTAATATGAAGTCAAAATCGCTGAACAATACAGCGTACCACAAGTAGACATTTGCAAGGGAAGAAAAAAAAAAAAGACTTTTAAACAATAATGCTATAACCAACAACAAGTCTGGAAATTTCATTTATTTGGGTTTTGAAACATCCTTAAGACAACACCCATGCATGCTATTTTTTCCCTGCATTTTGTGCTTTTAAGGACAATGGAGATGGATTTGGGGCATGCAGGCAGAAGAGAAGAGGTGGGGATGGGTTTAAGAAATAGACACTTAAGTCCTCTCAAATTTCCTACAATTGATTTTTGCAGTCTTAAGGGGTTTGTTACAAAAATAAACAAACCGTAGATGCAAGGAATTTCAGTAAGCATAACCAAAACAAGCCCCTCACCCCTACAGCACTGTCACCTACAGCAAAGAAGATCTAGTACTTTTGGTAGTATATAATGTGTATCAGTTACATTGATCATGAAACTACAGAGCTTACTTGATAGACACTGGGAGGGTCCCTCCATGGGCCTGCAACAGTAACACCTGTAGTTGTTGCACCTAGAAACAGAAACAGTTACTACTTGTAAGTCTCTTTCATACAGTAACTAAATGGTTGAAGGAATTACTATTAAGGTCCTTAGTCTTAACATGTCACCTGCTCCACAACAATTGCCCTTTTACTGTTTTCTGGGGAAGGGATCGTACGTCTGTATGGTACCCAAAGAAATTTGCTTCAAAAAAAAGCTACCCCCTCTTCATCAGGGTGCTCAGATCAGCGCCTGTTTAGTTACCCTGAGGCAGCTGATAGTGTTGGATGCTACCTTTCACATGAGATAAAGTCAGATTGCTTTCATTCCTCAGCTGCGTGAATACATGATTTGCATTTACTGTATCTTAATAAACATTCACTAAACTCTAGTGAACTCTCACATGAAAAACACTTTACTTGCTCCATTTTAGAACCAAATTATTGAGTGCTCCTATGGAGAGTTAGCATAGAAGATTAAGTATATCATGTGCTTACTGCCAAGTGAGTGCAGCAAGCCTGGTTTAACTGCCATCGGTAGACAAGCCCTTCAGCACTTCTAGCTTTGGATTTAACCAGTTCATCCCAGTTTATGCAGTTTAAGTCCCCCTGAAGCTAACTGCGCAGGAACACTCCTCACTTCCCACTCTGTGCTAGACATAGCTGCATAAAGTCAGCAAGTCAGCCATCACTCTAGGTCTGTCCTTGGCTGTAGGCTAATGGGCAGGCAATGACACACTCAGCGGAAGGGAAACGCAGACTGCACTAACACTACCATTTTTCTATGGCCTCTGGTTGCTGTAGAATTACAGGAAATATTCCGTTCCCTTTATAGCACTTACACAGCCATCCCAAGAGACAGAGAAACACATATTGCATAGTTTTCATATGTTCAGCAGCTAGACATCCTATATCTTTGCTTGCTCTTTAATGAGCTTACTACCACAGGGATAGACCTACTCTTGTCATATGAAGAAAGCACCCAGTACCTGCTGCTTTAGGTGATGCAACTCAGCTGCCTGAGGATCCAGGTTGACGATTGGCTTATTTTTTATTTTTCTTGCCCTGTCAGCATAACGCAGAGTATTTAAAGTTTCTTCTAGATTGGAATCCGCTGGGCTTACACAAGCGATCATAAGAGTGTGGCTGTTACCACCCAGAGAATCTGAAAAAGGGATATAATTGATGCTTTGAGAGAGAGTAAGAATGACCTAGTAAGGCATCATCATTAAGATATCTAAGATAACATGATTGCATCACCATACAACAGATAAAAGAAACCTAGCTGTAATTTTCTGTCATTGTCATCTGCTTTCTCCTCTGCTCCAGCAAGTACTAAAGAGCATTCTTTGCATGTCAAAGTCCCAGAGTTATGTTTCAGCTCTAAGCACTGGTGATTTCACATCCGAAGCCTCTGAAACATTGTCACTGTGTTGAGTATATGTAACTTCTGATATAGTTCTTTCAGGTTCTTTCCTCTCCCTTCTCTCACACAGCAATAGAGGCAAGACCTTCATGGATATCGAGACACCAAAATTCTTACTATTATTTTCCAATTTAATGAAATAATGACTAAGAACACATCTGTTCAGATCATTAAGGTGCATGGTATTTTATCCTTTGTTTTTACACTAACACATATTGCATACCTAAAACTTTTGTTTAGGAAAGAGGGCCCCAAACCCAAATCTGCATAGTCCAAGTTCCTTACATTTGATATTTTCAGATATCTAAAATACTGAAAAGTCTAGCTTTTGGTAGCAGTTTATTTAACTATCAGGAAATAAACAAAAATCCATTAAGTTGCATTACTATGGCTATATCCATATTAAAATATTAAGACTAAGTTATATAAATTATATTAAAAGACCGTTACAACAGTTGAAAAATAAGCACTATAACAAACAGATTCAGACTAAGAAATCAAAAGACAAAGATATGAAGCGCACAGTTAAGGCACAGACAGCCTGAGCTTCTTTTTGGCTGTGATATCCTCCAGTAAGTAGCTACAATCAGGATATAATAATAGGTCTCTGTTTCCAGACTAAACTTCTCATCTTCCTTCTCCCTACCAAAAAAGTTGCACTAAGTTTATCATGTTTCCTCCCATCACTGAGTAACTGCAAGAGCCGAACTTATCTGAGTGCCTGTCTCAGTGCAATTGTAACCTAAAAACCAGAGTACAGAAAAAGTCTAGCTACAGTGAGAAGAGGAATGAAATCAATAAAAGCAATCACATCGTCAGCAGCAGCCTCCCATTTCAGAACGTAACTGTATGGCTTTCAGTATTTTTTTTTTTTTTTTTACTACTTTGTTATTTCAAACGCATCTGTAGATATAGGCTTTATCATTATCTGGTTCTTACCTTGCAGCAGTCTCGTTAGCTTTGAGTCTCTGTAGGGGACAAAACCACCCTTTTTATTTTCATCACCGAGAGCACTAATTACATTCCCCAGGCAGAGAAGACCTCTGTTGATATTGATACCTGCATACAAACAGATGACAATGAGTAGAGCTACTTCAATAGCTAGAAATTGGTTATTTCCTGTCCTCTTATAAAACACAAAAGGGTAAAAAATGCATTGTACTTAAAGAACTGCTTTGCTTCTCCTGACAAGGACTCAATTTACAAGTTCAAAAGTGGTAAGAAACATGAGCTCTACCTGTCCTCTGCCTACTGACCTTCTTTGAGCCGATCTCCCTCAGCCTTGGTCTTCTTTTGTCTCTCAGATCCAGCAAGATCAACCAGGTGTAGCTTGGAGTGAAAACTGCTGTTCCTGCAGCAGAAACAGAATATTTTACTCTCAGGTAAACATGCAGCTAGGAACAGAGCAGTCTAGCTGTTAGTATAATTGAGCTACTGGGCTGAAAAGTACAGTTCACAAAGAAAGACCAATAAAGGAACTGCCTCAACTGTAGCTCAGCTGGGTTCATCCAAGACTAGGAGAATAACAGACTATGAAATCTGCAGTAAGTCTCACTCCTAACTGCTGCTAGGAGTAGCTGTGCTGGCACACTTACTTGTCATTTTTCTTCTTCTGATCAACAGAAATGGTGAAGATGGCATGTGACCGGGAGGACTGGGAGTTCATTGCTGTGGAGGCCACTGTTCTGGAATTGTTTCCTTGCTCTAGGCAGAATACAGTATCCTGGGCACAGGCGACGCTTCTTTCTGTTAACCCTATAATCTTTATCCAGGAAGAAAGCAGCATTTATCCTCTCTTTCCTGTTCACCCCTAACTTACTGCTCCACAAAAATTCTCTCACCTCAGACTACAGCTGATGAAGTGAAGTCTATGAAAATATATGTTCACACGAAGCAGAGTCTCACTTTAAGGGAGAGGGTTAGTATGGATTCCCTAGCAAAAATCTGTTCTGAGCTTCACACCCGTATCTTGTAAATCACATCACCTCTCTCTCATCCCACTCCTGCATACACATACCAAGCTCTTCTGTGTTCAAGAGCCAGCTGGGCAATGGGATGGGAGCAGGGCTCTTCAGGACTCCACGGAGAAGCCCGCAGCAGCCTTCAGTTATCCCCTGGCCCAGCTGGTAGCACAGCATCTATCTGGGAGCTGAAAGCTGTGCCAGCGACAGGCAGAGGAAAAGGAGACTGACTGATGGGGGCAGGGGAATTGTGTGAAAAGCGTAAAAGGGTGGCAGGTATTAGGGACATAAAGGATGGAAGGGACTGAGCAGTAGGGATAAGTAGGGTCTACTGGTCTTTGTTCTGGCAAGCTTGAGCTTTCCCCAAAAGGCCTGTCTCCCTGGAATATGATGCTGCTACTAACTGCTTAATTATTATACAAGTAGGCAGAACAAGCAGCAGCATGAGCTTTTTCTGCGTTATACTATAAACACACATCTATAGCAAACCGTTAAAAGAACAAGTTAGTCATTTGAATAGTTTCTGTCAAAATGCTTTTGCTACACACCATTTCTGCCAAACTGAAGAGCACAATTGCAACAGTGAAATTTGATTAAAGGACCTGAAGTACATATTCACCTAAATCAGTCTTCAAGAAGAGGCATAAGACTTGCAAATRGCTTTGTCATGAATGTCTAATCTTATTGGTGTTACTTTTTGAGAAAAAACTTAAATGCTCAGCAACAGGTCAATTTTGAGACGAGCTAGCAGTTGTGGTGATTTTATACATATATGTTTATATAGGGAGCAGTGTGAGAACAGTCCTTAACAAGACAGTTTTATTGAAACATTTGTCCCTAGCCATGCTGCTTATGTACCCATTACGTATCCATTTCTAACAGGACAACAGACCTTTATTCCTTCTTTAGGATCTTCCCGGATACTAATTTGAGAAGACCGTTCTCTAGATGGGCACAGCAGGTCTAGAATATCTTCGTTGTAGATCTGAAAATATCAGAATAGCAGCTCAGAATTAGCAGCCTTGCAAGAGAACAGCTTGCATAAAGAATGATGTACAATTAGGCTCAGACCAGGGCTAATTTTGCATAACACTGTAGCATTTTACCTTTAGTGAGAGGTAAACAGGACTCAGAATTCAGATTCTGAGGACAAGACCTTATAAAATCTTAAGTTTTGATTTCATAAATTCCTATTACCTGAAGGACGCAGCCTCATTAAGGCTCACTTTGCCTACAATTCACAACATTGTAATATTTTGAAAAATCAAAACAACTTTTACCTCTAAATAGGAGACTTTGAGCACAAATTCCCAATCCTGCCTCTGCTCCTTTTCTTTAAATAGCAGTTTGATTACCCGAGGGATGACCCCCACACTAGGCTCATGCTCTTGATTGGCAGTGTAGGTACCTCCCATGGAGTACGTTTTTCCAGATCCTGTCTGTCCATAGGCTAAGACAGTAGCATTATACCCTACAGAAATAAAGAACGCCTAGATCAGGAAGTCAGGTGGAGACCAGCAGAATACTTTGACAAACTAATCAGCATTCCAGTAAAAGCATCCTTCCAAAAAAGCACTGCCACTCACTATCTGTTTACACAACCTTGATGCACAGGTCACAGCTAACAACATCAAGGGAAAAAGTCAATGAAAAACACCCCCAGCATAGATAAAAAGTTATTATTCTAGCTTTTTAAGGACAGCTCTGTTGCTTTAACTAAAGAGAGTCATGGATACTCTGTCATCCCAACGCTACTCCAGCATCAGTAACTCTTTCCAGTATAGGATCCTTGTCAACTCATCATATTATTCTTAATAAAAGTCTCTTGCCTTAAGTAAATATCTTCAAGAACCAAAATGACCCAATGAACATGCATAAGTCATCTTGATAGCCCTGTGAAAGCCTACAGGTTGTAAACAGGCAAGATTTGGCACTTCTCACCCCAGGCTGGAGTCAGGGTCTAGAGAGCAGAGAATTTTAGTTTCTGGGGAGACTGAAGAAGAAAGGACTCAGAACAGAGAACTGAACAGCATTTTCTTTCACACACTTGAACCCACTAAAAACCCCAGCACTTTAAAACAGAGTTTGAATTCAGCTACTGCAGACCTTTGAAGATGCCTCGTATGAGAGGAGCAACAGCAGTGTTGAAGACTTCCTCTTGCTCAACGGAAGGATCAAACACGTAGTCATATGTGAATGATTTATCATTGCCTACGATTACCTGCAAAGAGGATGAGAGCGAACAGTGCGGATTACACTGCCGTAGGAACTTGAGGTTGCTTTCAGCATAGAAAAATATAGGTATGTATATCTACATAGAGATGTATAGATACATGTAGGTTTATATGCATGGGTTTATGCAAGGCTGACCCTTCAAGGGCAGCGGGTCGGCTCCCTTACCTGCGGTTCCCCCGGCACGAAGGAAAGGCACATCTGGCACCCTTCGCTGGTCTCCTTGGGCACCAAGGGCCGGCAGCGCAGCGCCACGCGCACAGGGATCACCTTGTCATCTTCTCTCACCATTTTCAGTCGCGCGGGCTGCCCTGAGGGCGAGCAGAGAGGGATCAGGCTCCCCGGGAGCAGCGCCCGCCGCTGTCGTTACGGTATTGGCAGGGTCCCCTCAGCGTCAGGCCACGCGAGGCCTAGCGCTGAGGCGCGGGAGCCCCGTTACGGCCCCGGAGGGGGCCGTAACGGGGCTCCCGCGCCTCAGCGCTAGGCCTAGGCGTTCCACAGCCCTCCCCCGACCCTCCCCGACCCCGCACGCAGCGCGGCCGGACCCGGGGGCCGCCTCGCCTCACGGCGCCGGCCCGCACCCACCTGCCGCCGCCACCGACCGTTGAGATGGCGGCGCCGCAACGGCCAACATTCAAACCAGCGGCGGC
>NW_020448752.1:3089167-3116840 GCF_003343035.1 Apteryx rowi
GGCGGCGGCGGCGGCGACCGGGCCCCGCGGGAGAGGCCGCTCATGGCGCCTTGTCTTGCAGCGGGTTTATCACCCCGACTACAACAACGAGCTGACGCAGTTCTTGCCCCGCACCATCGTCCTCAAGAAGCCCCCCGGGGCGCAGGTGAGCCTCCCCCCCCTCCCTCCCCCTGCCCAAAATGGGGGGACGCAGGGACCCACGGAGGGGCGAGAAGATGGCGGTCGCTGACTGAGGCCGAAGGCCCAGGAGGTCAGGGAGGCGCCTGGTACTTTCCTCCTCTTACTACTTTGGATGGGGTAGGGAGAGGCCTTGCTGCTGCCCTGCTGTGCTGTAAAGGGAGGGGAAGCTTGGTGGGTTGGGCAGAGAACGGCAGTAACTTGTGACATGGATCCACTCAGGGACAGGGAGCAGGGGTGAGCCCTCAGGGTGGGATGGCCATAGCAGAGAGGGACTGTGCTTACACCTCCCGTGGTGATCACTACAGCTGTAACACCTTTGCTCCATCTTAAAGGGACACATTAGCAATGGGGAGGGTGCTGGGCAAAGGGGGTGGTTACACTTCACTGCTAACCTGGCTTTTCACACAGCTGGGCTTCAACATCCGTGGAGGAAAGGCCTCGCAGCTGGGGATCTTCATCTCTAAGGTGTGTCTCTCCTTCTGCCATTCCTTCCCCATGTTCTGTCTGTTCTCTTGCATGTTGCTGAGCCGGCTGGGTGTGTGTGGAGACTGACCTGCCTCTTGCATGAACAGCTCAGGGCTGTGAGCTGCCACTGGCCAGACAGCAGTCACAGTCCCACACCCTTTCCTTACCTGTCCCTGACCCATGACTTGCTGATGCACCCTAGTCCTCATGCTCTCCATCCCCTCCTAGTCCCATGTAAGCGCACTGGATGCAGGCGCCATGGAGAGGCTTGTGGGGCTGGGCTGCGTGCTGAGGGGAGCCACAGCGCTGCCCATGCAGAGGGTCAGTGCTGCTGTGTCTGCTCCTCCGTTTTCAGGTGATCCCCGACTCGGATGCACACAGAGCTGGTCTGCAGGAAGGAGACCAGGTGCTCTCGGTGAACGATGTGGATTTCCAGGACATTGAGCACAGCAAGGTGAGCGCTTCTGCTCTCCAGCTGCTGGAGCAGGGACAGAGGTTGGCCCGGGCCCCAGCATGCTCTCACCTCCTGAGCAGGAGGAYGAGGGCAACACATGTGCCTGCCTTCTCCTTCAGGCCTCACAGCCTGCACCAACTCAGTACCTAACTGGCAACCTGTCACCATTGTCTAACAGTTAGGATGAGGGTGACACAAGCACCTAGATGCCTTCATTGACAACATCAGCAATCTTTTCTCTGTAATTCTCCCCCCACCCCATGTGTAGAGCAGGCAGAGTAATTCACAGTGTGAAGGGCACATATCTAATTTTAAAGAAAGTACCCTCACTGATGAGGAAGAGCAGAGGAATGTTAACCTGGGGGGCCACAAGTCTCTGTGTTCCTCCTGAAACATCTGATATCAGATCCCRTGCAAAACAAGCTGTTGCATTGCGTAGCTGATGCATTGCTCTTACCTCTCCTCCAGCCCACTGTGGTCACCAAGCAACTCTTTCTGCTTTCAGGCTGTGGAGATCCTGAAGACAGCCCGTGAAATCACCATGCGCGTACGTTACTTCCCCTACAGTAAGTGCTTGCTAGCTTTTGAGTGCAGYGGGCCAGCAGTATTCCTCCTTGGGAAGCAGACTGCCATGCATCCCTGCCGATTCCACCTAAACTTAGCTGTTTTGAGTCTAAGGTCATATGCAGTGTCGAACTAGCAGCCTGCAGATCAGAAAGGGGGCTAGACTTTGATTTGGGCTTGAGGACAGCTACCAAGTCAAACCAGTAAGGAATGGCTTCAGCTACCCACATACAAACTTGTAGAGCAGGGTTTAGCAAAGCAGTGCTAACAGCTAGAATGACTGCTTATGAAAGTGTTAATTTTAGAGCTGCAGAAGGAGCTACTTATCCTTAAAGAACACACGAGTTAGCTCTGTCACTAATAGAACCATGCTGATGGTGGACACTGCTTGTAGTTTTATCCCTCCCTTTGGATGTTCAAATTGTGTGTGTCGGGGGGGGGGGAATGGCCAAATTATTAACTCCAGGTTTCTGCACCCATAAAGTTTGGCAATAAGGAGGGGAGCAGCAAAAAAAAGTCTAAGAAGTCAAGCCAAACACATATTCTTTGTAAAAATGGAAACTGACCCTTGGATGAAAGTGAAAAAAGTAGAAGTATGGAGCAAGGGAAGAGAAGACTTTAAAACATGCTTTTCTTATAAATGCTTTAAGAGAACTTGAAATGACTGGCTGGGATGCTAACATACTATTTTAAAGCCAGCTGCTGTCCAGGAGAGTAACAAGCACTGCATCTATTTAAGGAGGTGTAAACAGAATTCATGTTTTCCTGTAACATTTTGGCTGACTTCCCCCACCATTGGTGACCGCTTCTCCTGCCCTTTCAGCCTTGCCATCTCTTTCCCTTCCAGATTATCAGAGACAGAAGGAAAGAACTGTTCACTAATAAACAGCTGCCTGCTGGGGCCTCTCCAGAGTGGCTGTGCTGCAAAACAGCCTCTACTACCTTTCCTCAACATCCAAGATGACACATCAAGTTTCAGCTGTCACTGGAGGTACAGCTGTCCTGTTGGCTGCATGGGCATCAGCTCTGCTTCCTGCTTGGAGGGACACTACAGAGTCTTAATTATCTGGAAGATGGATGGAGCTTTAGTCTGCACTCCTTGAATTAGGTCTTGAAACAAGCTGATGGTGCTGATGTGGAAATGGGTCCTGGAGGGCAGCATCTTTAGTGAGACCTGTGTTTCTATTCTAGTAGGACTTATTTTCAAAGAGTGCTCTGCTGGTTCTGGATCCAACCCTTGCTTCTAAGGTGTAAGGCCAAGAATGTCCAAGTGTGCTCAAGCAGAGCATGGCCATAGTTTCCCAGGGATCAGCCGGTTCGTTTCCTTTCTGGTGACACAAAATCCTTTCCCTCTCCACTGTCCTACCTCTGCTCTAGACTACTGGGTTTGTTGGGATTCCAGGAAGAGGAGTAAAATCCAGTCAAACTCAAAGCACATCTCTAGCCGTTCTGCACTGCTCTACCAAGACATTGCGTTTGTACCTCTTTGCTGTTTAGCAGCCCCCACGTTAGTGGACCGGGATGCTTGCAGCATGTTTCTAAACTGTCTGCTGTGGACACTTGGCAAGGTTCCTTCTGCTGCACTGCTTGTGTTCAAAGGTTTCACCTGCTGGAGCTGCTTCCTTCACTTGGTGCAGCCCTGCCTGTCCCCTTCACAAGCAGAACTCCTCCCCTTTCCCTGTTCCTTGCACACCTTATCTTCTGCTGGGGCAATTCACCCACCTGCTATTAAATTGGTCAGGTGGTGGCTGTTCTACACAGAAAAGAGAAAGCCTGCTGTGCCCTGTGCTGGGAGAGCACAGATGAAAGAAGAGACTAGTTATCAGCAAAGCTGGGTGCAAACGCAGGGGGGTTTAGCATATGTGATCAGAACAGCCCTTGCTCTGGCCTTCTATGCAGTGTTTTCCATTTGCCTGTAATTGAAATAAAACTAGTACAGCAACTGGACTTCATCTTATTCCCAGAGTCCCTGGGGAGGGTTGTATTTGTCATCGCTGTCAGTGCTACCCAGAAGAAATGCACAGAGCATAGCTGAAGCAAGGACCAGCTTCGCTTGCCCCTGCAGCCTGTAGGAGGAATGGGCTGGACCCTTGCCAGCTGTCCTGTCTCTGTTATAAGGGCATTTTCCCACCATAACCAGTGGTTCAGGTCAGCCCCGGATGAGCATGGAGTGGCATTTTAACACTGCCAGAAAGAACAGCAGCTGCAAAGGAGGCTTTTGTCTGTTTGTGGGGGCACTAACTTGAGATAGCTAAGAGCAGCAGCCCTAACCTAGCCAGGTTAGCCTTAATGCACAACATGGGGCAGAAAGCTGAGCCAGGCTGAAGTAGAATTAAAGACAAATAATAACTATATTTTTCTGCCAGAAAAATAAGCACCCAGGAAACCTTATTTGTAACACATTGAGGAGGTAAGATAAGAGCTCTTCTGTAGAGACAGGCGTGTGGGTCTCACACAACATTCACCTCTAATCTCACACCATTCTCCCAGCATTTACATGTTCTGTGGGGAAGGAAGACACCCTGATTACAGAAGGGCAACATTTCACACTATGTCCTCGTTTTGCCCATCTGTTGCGCCCAGACTTGCTGGGCTGAAGGCTCCATGAGCAGTCCCTGGCCCCAAAGCTAGGCCCTGCGCTCTGCTGCCTGGTGGGGAACACGGCAAACAAACGCGTGTGTCAAGCTCCTGGCACACGACCGTACTGCTGAGGAGCTAAGAGGTACCTTGAACACTGTCTCAGAGGGGACTGGAAATAGAGGCCTGCCATCTCTGTCAGCGTTCAAGCTGTTCATCCTGCCCCAGAGGGGACCCTCTGCAGTAGCTCCAGGAAGATCRGCTGTGGCTCCGGCAGCTGCCTCTCTCTGCCGTTACTCAGCAGGTCAGATGCTCTCTCAGGCACCACGCTGCCCCCATGACTGTCTTGCTGTGGGCTAATAGGAATGAGTGGATTCCTTCTCAAGACACATTCATGCCTTAGATATCTTGATTGACCAAGCAGTAATATGGTTTGCACTGCTCACTAGAGTCCATGTCATCCTTCTTCCTGAACTGGAAGGAAAGACTGGATTAATTATCGATTCTTGCAGGGAAAATAGCAGGTCCAACAACATCAGATTTTTTTTAGCTGCTCACAGAGGCAGTCACGTGCATTGGAACAGCCTTAGCTTGTCAATGAATAACTCTCCGGTCAATAAAGAAGTCAGCCAGAAGTACTGCAGGTAACTTGATCTTTTGGAGCAACAGTAGGAGCCCCAGAACAAGCTGTATTGTGTTAAGGCACAGCAGATTACACCTGAGAAATGTACTGTACAACTCCTTTCCCTGAGCATCACACAGTCAGGACAGCACAGGCAGCCCGTGCGCTCCTGGCCCCGTTCAGTCTCTGCACTGAACGGGCCCAGTGCGCTAGGATCCACAGAGTCACTTCATGAGAGGAAAAGCTACCACCCCAGAGATCTTTTGTTTTTTTTTTTTAAATGGTCCCCTACCCCTCCTTTTGACATAAAGCACACACGTGAGCCTGAGCAGCATCACGTGGCGTTCCTTCCCACAGCAACGGGAGCAGCATCAGTTCTCCGAGCCACTGTGGTCGCCCCTCTCTTCCTTCACTTCAGACAGGCCGCTCTCATCTATGTTCTCCAGCGAGGCGGCACGCTGGAGCACCAGCTCCGACAGCGCCAAGGGAGGAAGCTTGTTCTGCTCAGGATACAGCCAGGGTTTCATGCTTACATCGTGCTGCTGCTTCCAGGCAGGATACTTCACACAGGCCTTGTGCAATTTCTTCAACATCTGATCAGAAACAGGGAAACAGAGGGGAAAATCCACCATGGAAGCTTAAAAGAGGTCTAGGCACATTTCCCATCTAGCCAGTACTAACACCTGATCCATTTCTTTAGTGGTGGCTTAAGAAAGGGCTTGGGGCCCAATACAGAATAGGGCAGGACAGTTAAACTCCTTTATGGGACCATCTTCTGTTTGCCTAGACCCCCCCAAAGACACCAGCTGCTTTAGGAAGCGTGAAATGAAGACTTCCCACACAACATCAACTAGGGACTGACATCCTCTGCCACTCTCTGTCCTGCTGTGACACCAGAGACCCCGTCAAGCACAGCTCTGCCACTCAGTTCAGGAGCTCCAAAAGCTACTGAGCCTCTAGATCCGGTTCAGACGGGGCATGAACAGTGGGGATAAGGCAGATCATTGTGCAGATGTGGACCAGAATTGTGCTATTATTCACTTCCTGCTGGTTTCGGAAGTGAATCAGCTGTGGGACTGGTAAGGCCGACATAACACAACACCGCACCAGAGATTAGCTAAAACGCTCATTTCTAGTGCAGCCCTGCCACAGAGGGAGGCCCATCCTCTGCAGCCCTTTGCTCCAGCCACAAGGCTGGGACTTGGCACATGCACACTGGAAACGCTCTACTCACCCGTGGTGCTAGGTACTGGGAAGCTTTATTTACAACCCACTTTGGCAATGACCCTAATATATTGAGGGGGAAAAGCAGAAGTTAGTGCGCCAGAAAGTAGCTGTGCTCCTACCAACCACCCAGCAGCCCCCGCAGCAGGCATTAACATCAATGCACACCAAAGAGGGGCTGGAATAGAGAAGTGCTGCAGACTTACCTTTTGGATCCACCTGAGCCAGGTAAGTCAGACTGCAGCTGCTGGGCCCAGTTGAATGCACCAGGTATCCCGTTAAGAGAGATACCGCCCTCACGAGATCCTTGCGTGGAGGATATTTCTGTGCAGACACATTAGACAGTCAGATACCACCTTCCATCTTCCCTGATCTCTCCCTCCCTCAGCTCTAGCACTGAATACGCAGGGCAAACAGACTAGGCTAGAGGCACAGATGAGGCGCCTCAAGATGAGGGCTTGTAAAGGAATTACACAGCTACCTGGCTAGATGCTTTGGAAGTCCTAATACAACCCAGATGCAGGCAGGATCTTGCTGTCTACAGATATCCTGCTGCACTGTGAGAGGATGGCACTGAGCAGGTGTAGCTCAGCTATAAGGGAGCCAGTCATATCCTATTCAACAGGCCATCCTGACTCCTAATCCAGGAGAATTCATGCAGCTGGTGACTAACCAACACTAGGATGACATTTTTGCCCTGCACAGGACTGTCCAGTCCCTGTGATCGCTGAAACTAGACGGCCATCCAGTCCAGCCTGCTCTTCACTCACCGGGTGTTTGACAGAGAAGTTGATGATGGCATGATATCCATCCTGAACCTGCCAGGATCGCAGTGTCACCACATCCCTGTTCTTTAAGGGCTTCGGGCACCGCCCTGGACAAAGAAGAGAGAAAACCGCTTTAACTTCCTGAGCAAAACGTGGGGTCCGCATGGACCTGCAGTCACTCCACAGACTTCTACTTTGCCCGAGCGTCCTCCTTTAGCTCACTTAGTGATCTCACTGTATCCTACAAGCAGCACCTCTCCCACCCCTTACCAGCCCAACCAGTGCTAACTGACTCCTGTAGCAGAGGCCATAAGGGGTGTCTTGGACCCCGAATGTATTTCTCCCACCAGGAAGACCAGCCAGGGCGGGCCTCCCTTCAAGAGGAGACAAGATTCTGGTCAAAGAGGGTCAGTCCCATCTCCTGCCGCCCTCAGCCAGCCCAAGCAGCCCCCAGCCCTCACTCACAGGCATAGTAGCCCACGTCCGCGTTGGCAGCCACCTGGGCGATGTCGTGCGTGTCAATGACGTTGGTGTCCCATTTCCGGCGATACTCGATGTCGTGCAGCACGTCGTACACCGTCTCCGCCGGCACGTCGGGGATGTCGATGCGGCACTGCGGGCGGGAGCGTCGAAGGATGGGGACGCGCTCTCCCGCCCCGCGACCCTCCTTGGTGGGGAAGGGGCGACTCCGTCCCCGCGGAAGCGGCTCCGCTCCGGCAGGGAAGCGGATCAGCCAAGCTGGAAAGCCCCTTCGCGCCCCTGGCATGCTCCACGCTCCCATTCCCGAAACACGGCAAGAGCGAATAGGAGGAAGAGGCTCACCAAGGGCCCGGAGGGGAGATCCCGTCACACCGCTCATCCCGGAGAGCGAAGAGAGAGCAGAGGAAGAGAAACAGAGCCACCAGCCCCGCCGCCTGCCCCCGGGCCGGGGCCCCGGCGAGGCGAGAGGCGGCTCGGCCGCCGCCCCGCTGCCGCCCGCCCCGGAGGAAGCGGCCCGCGGCCCTGAGGCGCCTCGACGGCCCCGCCGCGGCGCGGCCCCACCGCCCCACCTTGAGCCGGTGCACGTCGGAGCCCGGCGGCGGCGCCTGGATGCAGACGGCGAGGCCGTCGCGGCCGTAGCAGCTCTGCCAGCCGCTGTCGCCCTCGCACTGCTGCCGGAAGGCGAGGAAAGCGGCGGCGTCGGGCACCCGCGCCGGCTCCATGCGGCGGCGCCGCCCTCTGCCCACCGCCGCCGGCGCCCTGCGCGCTCTGCGTAGGCGGCGCGGCCCTGCCCACGTCCCCGCCCACGTCCCCGCGCAGCGCCCGTCGTGAATACCGCCCCCCGAGAATACCGCCCCCCGTAACAGGTGCTCAGATCCCCCCCCGGGCTCCGCCTCCTTCCCCGCAGCCGCCAATCAGCGAGAGAGCTGGGGCAGGTGGGGGCGCCGCCGCCCGCGGATTGGCCGCCGTGAGTCCGGCAGGCTTCAACGGATTGGATTCGCCGGAAACGGCGGTCGCGCTCTGATTGGCGGGTTTCAAAAATCAGTGGGGGCGCAACGGTCTCGCGGCGGCCCCGGCCGCGCCTCGCATTGGCCAGGGCGGGGGGAACGCCGTGCGCGCCACGTGGGCGCAGCGGCGCGAGCAGCTGCCGGGAGGGCGGGGCCGGAAGTGACGACAGCAACATGGAAACGCGAGTTCCGCCGCTCGCGGCGGGGTTGGGGCGGAGGCGCCGCGGACCCCTGCGCTGCGGCTCCCCGGACGGGCTCTAACTCCTGGTGCCCCTCGGAAAGGCCGCCGTGCTTCCCCCTTCAGAACCGAGAATTAATTACCGTGCAAAATGCTTCGAATCCCAGTAACTAGCAAAAATTCCTCTGCCGAGATTTTTCTGGCTAATTCATAAAAACAAAGGAACAGGGCAGCACTAGAACTGAGGTTATGGGCACAATTCCTGGACCAGTGCTCATTGAGCACGTTACCGAGCGCAGTAAGTGAAGCCCAAAAGACCTTCCCTTCTCACTTTTTTCACTGCCAGAGAAATGCTTAAATCTGATAAACCCATTCTTCTTCTCCAAATACGCTACAGGGGACAGAGGCTTCTTAAATACCAGTAAAGCAAGCAAAGGCGGCATAAGCTTCCTCTTCTGAAGGAGGACAGAGAAGGTGTTGGTGAAATAACTTTATTTAGTGTGATACACGGCTGTGGTCAGACAGTCCATATTCATATTAATAGTCACACTTACTTGGCTAACAGCTAGGAGACAGCAGGGCCAGAGACACACACTCAATATTATACACATCCATAGAGAAGACAGTGGGAAGTGAACTATTTTATTTCACTAGTTACCCCCCCCCATTATTAAGGTCTCCCCTCCCCCCCCACTTCCCTCCCACCAAAGTCCAGTGACTCAGAACAATACGACAGCAGTGGCAGGGCACATCTGCCTGTGAGAAGGGGACGGCAAAACCTGTTCTACGGCAGACACAGACACACTGACAGAACATCAGCAATTCCCACACAACAGGGAGTATGTACAGAGGAGGGGACTGAACTTCCCACCGGTGTGAGGTTCAAGGGACTCCGACTACGCCAACTATTTTGGGTGAGAAGGGGGTGGGGGTGGGGGGGGACACTCCAGAGTGAAATGGGAAACATCCCAGCTTCCTCCTGCAGGCCAGCTCACATGGAGAGGAAGGGGCAAGGCTCTCAAGAACAAGAGGTAAGTCACCTGCAGATAAGTAACTTAGAGCAAACAAGTCACCATGGCCGGAGAGCAGCTCTGGCACCACGCAAGCGGATGCTCCTCCGGCGAGGACTGCCAGCCGCCAGGTCGTTACAAGAGCGGCAGTTCCTTCCCCGCTATGCAAGCTCTGCAGGCTTCAAAGTGCACACAGCTAAGTCAGTGACCCACAAGGCATTCTGCTGGGGGAATGTCATTAACCTACCAAATGCTGTTGCCCCCATTTGCACTCTTCACACTGCACTGTCCCTTCCCATCCCACCAGTATTCGCCTGTCAGCATGACATAGGCCAGGTGATCAGAAGAACAGTGAATGGCTTAGAACCATCTTACCTATTTTTTCTCCTGTCAATGGAGAAACCTATTGACTTCTGGTTGGGACAGATGGACAAAAAGACCTCCACTACAGTTTCTGAAGAGTTCTGTTAAAGCAGTTAGAAACTAGGGGTATAGAGCAGGGGGAAGATCAAAGTATTCCTGAAACTTAGAGGTTGAGAAATGACTACAAAAATCACTTCAGCAGTGTACATTCCTCTACCCCCAAGTCTGATAATAAATCCATGTTACTACTCATCTCAGTTTTGGCAATGTTACAGCTTTAACACTATTCCAAAAGTGAAATGGCTACTACATGTGCCCCCTCACCCCCCAAGTCTACTACCAGAAGCAAGTAGCTATGATCTGGTGTATGATTTCATTAAGCAGCAACCTAGATATGAAAGTAAAACAGCTGTCACTGACATTCGATCTGCTGTAGCTCTCCTGCTTCATGTGACCAAACTCCCAGCCTATGTGAAGAGGAACAGGAGAAGAAAGAACAGGAAAGGAACCTGAACAGCACCAATGATGCCCAGGGCAGATATTGCCACTGTAGTGAGGAATTCCAGGGGATTGTTTGCCTTTGCTATCAGCGGATAGGACCTAGGTCCCCACAGACTGCCCTAAGGATCTCTTCCCACTCAACCTCATGCTGCAAAGCCTCTGCACCCTCTTCTTTCCCCACACCTGATAGCCAACATTCACCAAGCACCAACATCCTCAGGGAAGATGGGAAGAAATTCCAATTGAAGAGAGTGACCTGTGGGATGTCTCTGCCACAGGAACGGGAGCAACAAGGCCCAAGCTATCAGAGTCGGGGGGTTTCCAGTGCTGTGTGTCACATGAGGGGCTGAGTGTAGGGCAAACCTTAGAAGTGATGAGCAAGAGTTAGCCAAGACCATCCACAGAAAGGAGAGACTGAGCAGCTAGTATTGTGCGCGCCCTGCAGGAAGCAAAGCCTAGAAATAGATCACCTGCGCTGTCAAAAAAAAGGCAAGGCCAAGTCAAACTGTGACTAGTCGAAAAGGAGTAGCCTTTAAAAAGAGGAAGTAGGGATGTAGGACAGAAAGACATTGCTGGAGTGGACAGGGAAGTAGTTAAGATGCAAGGCAATAAGGAAGGGGGAAAAGCCCACCCCCAAACTTTGCTTTTGTTTTCCCTAACTTGGTGGCTTTTTCATTGCATTCACAAAAAGATATATCTGAGCAGACAGGCTCAAAGTGGGGAGAGGGGAAAGAGACAGAGAAAGAGAGAGAAAGTGAGAGTGTGTAAAGGGCACTACAGTGCCAAAGTGCAACAACATAAAAAAAAATAAAAATAAAAGACAGGACACTCATTCTGCACTCAGGGCTCATACCATGCAGTAAGAGGGGCGGCCGGGGCTGCTCCCCACCAGTAAACAGGGAGTTCACTCGCTTAGTAGATTGGTTTTTCAGCCCACAAAGTAGGTTTGCCTAGCCAATGAGCAGTGATGTTCTTCAGTGAGACTGGCCGGTTGGGGAATGTGCTGCTACACAATGGGCCTGTTAGCAGGAGCAACCACTCTCCGTTACTGGCTGCTCAGGAGGTTTCTCTAGTTTGATGTCAATCACTGGAGGAGACAAGTTAAGGAAGTCACCTGGTTCAAGAGAAAACAAGTAGAGAATAGGGAAAGTGATCAACTTAGCCTTTTTGGGGTGCCAAAGACAGACACAGGCTTCATACAGAGAGAAGCTAGGCTGACCGCTTCCAAACAAAAAGTGTACAGACATTTATATGCCATCCAAACATGACTTTAAACCCAGCCTTGATGATGCTGGCCATAACATTTGGAAGAGCCGATAGCGCTAATTTCTTTAAGGGTGAGGCAGAACTGAAGGGTCAGTTGCACTCGCCATTTCTGATACTGGCTGAACTGCTTCAAACAGCACCTGTTCCTCCTGCTCCAGCCTTCAGCTTGGCATATTTTGCCAATTGTTAATTTAGAACCAGCTGCATTTGGAAGTATGGATGCTATAGACTTCACCTAGCCTTTTATACAGGCAGAATATGGCAGATTGCTAGCACAGTCAGCTGTGTGCTCTATTACTAGAGGCATGCAGCATGTAAACCACTGCAGGTGCATTCAGTGGTTACAATGACAGCTGTCCTGTGAAGATTACTACTGCCAGAAGTCATGGATCCTGCTTCTTGGCCTGTTTAGAGTTGGTATAAAAATTAACAAAAAAAGCAAAACAAAACTGAGCTTAACAGATTCTGTTAACAGTTAAAACCAATGTAGTAATTTCTCTGCTACAATTCTGAAAAGTTTGTCAGCTGTCCCATTCTTGACAAGGGCAGATGCTCCAGCAGAGCAGCACATATGTTGCCTGAAGAGGATGATTAGTAATACCAGTGGACTGGGTATGTCAAGACCATTTAGAGGACAGTTCATTCTGCACACAAGATAGCCCTGTGCAAAGGGAGGAAAATACCAAGGCATTTTGAAGCTATGCAAATGTTGTCCTTAAGTGGACAAGCTTAAGGGGAGAAAGCAAAACTTGCCCTTGCAGTTTATAACTGCAAGGGCACAAGTAGGGTCTTAATTTATATCCATAGGTAAGCACCACACTATACAAGCTGTTCCAGCCATGTGTCTGCAAAACCCCAACGTTGCCCACATCCACAATGTGCCAAAAAGTCAGCAAGTCCAACCTGACAAAAAGGTAATAGCCAAATCCTACAAGAACAGGAAAGTTACTGAAAAGAAAGCAAGGATACTGTCTTCTTTGCTCTTCTCTGGTGTGCTGTCCATCCCAGGCAAAGCAGCAGCCACACGACGGAAAAGCTGAAAAGTAACAACAGGTAAACAGAATGCTTATCAGAAAGAATGCATGTCAAAAAATAGCTTTACAAGAGAACTTAGAGTCGGACTTTTACAGACTTGTTACATGGGCATTTTAGCAAGCAAAGCAATGATCAGCAAATGCCATGAGAATTCTACTCAAGATATTTGGGTAGATACCTGAGATATACTCAAGATATTCTACCCAAGGTCGATAACAAAATGATTAAGTTACCAAATGCCTACAAAACATGCAGTTTTATTTTATCTGTTGCTACTTAACCGAACATGGCATTTTTCTTTATTAATAATGGTTGTTCTAGGAATACACAGAACAGTTCCCTCCTGCGCTCAGTAAGCATGTCAGAGGCTGCAATTTACCATTTCCAGCCTCAGCAACATTACACTGCACAGCCCAGGAGTTCTGATAAGCAGCCTTGCAACAGACTGGAAGTTTAACAGTAAGTTTAAGAATAACCTAGTTTTTTAAAGCCCACCCTTTAAGTCCTGCTTCAAAACAGTCATCTATAAGCAGAACGGCTGGCTTAAGTGAGCTGCATCTAAGCTATGAAGGATTTGCTAGAGCTAGGAAGGACTATCATATCCCCGTATAAAACAGACAATGCTTTTGCATAATTTTTCAAGTCGATGCCTAGAGCTCCTCCTGCTGACACTAATGCAGCAGCGAACACAAATCAGATAATGCTAGACAAGTCTGGTAGACAGAGCTGTAGAAAGATGTATTTTTACTTAAAAAAAAACTAGAGGAAGGAGACTGACTAGTGCCAGCCAGTGACAATCTTTCTCAAAGTACTTTGGCAAGGGCTTATCATCCACCTCTCCAAATTGTATTACATGGAAAATCAAGCCATTGAGGTACCAGCAAGGCCCTGCAGTTAATGTCTTCCCTCAGCACCTTTAGTCACAGAAGTTCTCACCGCCAACACCCACATGGCAAATAAAGCGACAGTAAGTCAGAACCAAAGATTAAGCTGAATTATATCCATAGGCATTTAAAAACACTCCCCCTCACAACTAAACTTCCCAATGCCATTGGGATGACCTCCTAACCAGCTGGCGTGCTGCAAACTGTTAAGGTCATATCCCAGTGGGGTAACTTCCTGACACCAGTAGTACTTAAGCTCCCTGCAAATCTTTGGGCCCTGCAGCTGCCTTATTCCCCAGATTCTGCCATGCTTCAGAACAATGCTTCCTGAACTAACGGGGAGTGGGATCACAAGCTCTTAGCAAGAAGCAATGGGCACAAATTGAAACACAAGAAACTGATCACCAATTTGAAGTCTACGATCTCCAGAGGTCCCTTCCAACCTCAACTATTCTGTAGTTCTATGTTTTTTCTGTCAGGTTTGAAAACAGAACCAGGAACTTCTATGCTGGTGCATCAGCATACGCTATTAGCCTAACTGCTGTCAACACTGATTTTAGAAAACACTGCATTAACGGTTAACAAAAGCAAAGGGAATGTACAAAATTATGTTTGACATGCTGCACTATATAGTGACATTCCTATCCCTCAGCAAATTCCATTTTTAGATTCTCCTTCAAGGTAGGTTAAGTTTGCTTAGCTTTAACAAGGTACCACAGACTTGACAGGAAAGAAGCTTCCACTAGATAAAGAAGCAGCACTAGTCATTAGGCAAGAAGAATCTCAGGGTCTGACAAAGACAACAGGTAAATATCTGATGGAGCATGAACCGTAAGCAGAAACTTATTCTCTGCCTATGGAGCAGTGAAGTACAGATTTACTGATCTTTAAAACATAACATAGATCTACCTGTTTCACATTGTATCCAGTCTTTGCACTGGTCTCAATAAACATCACATTCAGCTCTTTGGCTCTTTGTTCACCTTCTTCTGTAGTGATTTGCCTGGACAAAGGTGCAAACAGAAGCAGAAAGACAGAAGGGAAGGACAGGAAGAATTAGAGATATTTGTGATTGAGATGCTTTCCAATGGAGAGCCTCTTCACCACCCGTTACAAGAGTGCATAATCTACAAGCAGAGACCTCAGGACCTCTGAGCTTTTAAGATCCCCAGGTTCCTCATTAGGTTCCAGCTAGGGAGGAAACAACCTCAGGTAAGTAGTTCAGGGATCACCAGGCCTATGACCACTAATAAAGGATCATCAGCACAGGATGAAGTTTGTGTAGTACCTTTGAATCTCATTCACAGCATCCTCAAGGGAAAAGAGGAATCCCCATTAGCTGCACCTGATGCAAAAAGCAGTTCCCCAAAAGTCAACAGGAGGGAACTCCATGAGGTTACGAAAGATGTCCGAAAGGCTCCAGCAGCAAGTACAGTGCAACAGCAAGTACTATGCTGCTGCTTGCAAGAAAGCACCTGCAAATGCATCTCTGATCAATACCCTGTACATACCTGTTTCACATTATATCCTGCTTTAGCACTGGTTTCAATATACATCATATTCAGTTCTTGGGCTTTTATCTCACCCTCCTCTATAGAAACCTGTCTACAGCAATGAGAACAAATCACAGAAAAGAAAAAACAAAACAAAGAAATAGTCCAAAAATGATAAAAAGAAAAAAATGTAGAAAAAACAGCAACCAACTAAAGCAACATTAGCAGGAAAGCTAAACTTAACAGGCTGCACCAAATAAAAACAGTGCTATTAGCAGTTCAACTCTTCAGCCATGTTTGACAGTAGAACTGAACTTCCCTCATCACTTGTTTTTCACCGCAGGATGAAGGGTTTCCTGTAGGCTCTATTCAATTTCAGAAAACGTGATCAATCTCAGACTGATCTGTGGTTTTGTCCAGTCTTAAAAGGCCCGGTATTTCGGCTTGTCACAAATCTCTTAAAAGCAAGAATTCACAGCCAAGACAAGGAGGCTTCTTTCAGTGATAGCTTGTGCTGACCAGCACAGCTGAATATACACCCTAACTCTTAATTCTAGGCTAGTCCAGGACTACTGTCACCTACATTAAAGTTCTACAACAGGAATTTCTGCTGCCACATGAACTCCAACTGTAGCTATGATGCAAACAAGTTTCTAGTTGCCTTATTCTTATGACAAGGCTGTCCTGCGCACACACACTATTTCTGTACCATCAAAAAACAATCTAAAGCAGCAATTATCCCATTGGGTTTTTCAGTTCCAGAAGAAACAGGAGTTTTTTAGAAATTAGAAAGCCTCAAATCTAACCTCCAGATCAGTCAGTTAGGAAGCTGGAGTTATTTGCAGCTCCCAGTATGGCATAAGAGATGCTAACTGGCCAGCATACAGAGCTGTCTTAAGTAGAACAGCTTCTCAAATTTTGCTCAGTTGCTTTTACAAGCTGATTTTGCAAGCTGACCAGACTGCTCTGAATTCTTGCCACCTGGATTTCTTAATCCAAGCCATCTATACACATTTACCTATCTGTGAAGCTCTGAGCACCAAGTTTTCCCAAAATTTCTGAAGTGCACTGCACAGTTAGAATGGCCTCCACTGGAACTGGGGAAAGCCAAACAGTTATCAATACTGAAGTGGTCCAGCCGGTAGACAAAAAACACATCTCTAAGCATCAGCAGCACAAAGACCACACGGCATTCAATATCTAACCTCATTTTTCTTCCGCTTACTCAAACCACATACCAGTAATAGAACTGTCTATACTTTTCCTGCTAGGCACAGCAAACTGAAAACTAACAGCATGGCTTGTACACAGGCAAAGGATGAAGAACAACTCCTGATACCAATTTGTGCAGCCAAAGATGCTGCATATTGTCTCTCAAGTGAGCATTTGGGCAACACCAAAACCACAGGGGACAAACAGGTCACAGCACATTTTGAAGCAAAATTTACACATCAGGAGTAAAATAAGGTTTAGAATTTAAAATGTGACAGCACCCAACGAGAAAACAGGTAGATCCCTATTAGGTCCATCGTGCCAAGAAGCAGAGTAAACAAACTGGCAACTCAGGTATTAGCGCAAAATTTTTTTGATAAAACTTTTAGATTCCATCTGTAAGGCTTTTCAGACTGTTTTTTGGTCAGAAGTGTGTCATGAACTGCCAAAGGTTAGGCTTTTGATTTTATAAGAGTATTTAACTGTGAGATCCAAGTGTTTCCCATTTCTGCCTTTTTTACATGATTTCTTTTGTGACAGTTAAAAATACCCATTGCTTCAATGCTTCGTACGTTCTACAGATTAAACAGTACAGTTTAGAGTAACTGACATATCTGAAATGATTCAGTTCAAAGTACTGAATTTGTAAGGAACTGTGTGGCTTATTCTCATCATTCCTTTGCTGTTACTGAAGCTAACCACTAATATGAAGACTACTTCTTATCTACACTATTTCTAATGTCCTCATAAAGAATGAAAATCTCTGAAAACAATATAAAAAGTTCTACTAATTCAACAGTCAAGAGAAGAACTTGAAATAGAAATGCAGAAATGCAAATCTCTGGTCTTCTAAGAAGCTATTACAATGCTTACATTGGTTGTAGTAATATTGTAGGATTAAGTTTTAAAACTAAAATGCTTTATGACATCTCAAAACATTGAATCTCTGTGGTTTTAAGAATTTAATTTACTTTTTCCATCTCTTGGGGAAATCTGTTTTCACTAATCTAGTTTCACACTTCCACAGTATCACTGTTTATGCTACATGTGACATGAAGTTTATGCTCAGAGGGAAACCTTCTAGAGGCATACTACTAAAATCTCATGCTGTATCTTATAACAAGAGAAAACTTCACTATAATCTTTCAGATTTGCACATGCAGAGAGTCTCATGTAAATACGACTATGGAAAAAAGGCAGATTTCCTTGCTTTTGAAGATATCTTTTTGGTTTTATCTCAGCACAAAAAGAAAAATTAGACAAGATACACTGTGAAAAAGATGGCACAGAGATACTTAATTTAAGTAAAAGGAAAATTTTTAGGTGGGTTTGTTTTATCCCAAACTATTTGTAGAATAACAAAGCAGAATAATTTTGCATATTCTGAC
The DNA here is from genome assembly GCF_003343035.1 of Apteryx rowi. Lineage (NCBI taxonomy): Eukaryota > Metazoa > Chordata > Aves > Apterygiformes > Apterygidae > Apteryx > Apteryx rowi. Next base: position 3,106,838 of record NW_020448752.1, read on the forward strand.
ATCAGAAATCTGAATATCATTACAAGCTATTTATGCTCCTTGCTTTTGAAGTCAGACAAGGCAGCCAGTTCCCCGCTTTTACTGGTCATGGCAGCAAGGCCACCAGTTCCCCATCATTACCTCTTGTCTGCCAGATCGGTTTTATTCCCCACCAACATGATGATGACATCACTTCCTCGCTCTGTTCGAACATCATCAATCCACTTGGAGGTTTGCTGGAAAGAATTCAAGTCTGTAGGGGAAAAACAAATTGAGAATGCTGAGGATAAAACTTCTTCCAGGTGAGGGAGAATGCTTATGAAACTGGCCATGCCTGTATCCATGTGTTTCTCCAAGTCTTCCCACACCACATATAAACAACCCACAAATTGTTTCTACCCAGACAGAAAAATAGGGTGAAGAAAGGAAAAAAACAAAAAAACAAAAAAACCCACCCCACAATCCAACTGTTTCTAATGTTAATTATCTTTCTGCAGAACTTCTGGCTGTAACATACCAGTTCCGCTTACATGTAGTATTTCAAATAATGAGACACCAAAGCATCACTCACTTGTAATGTCATAGACTACCACAGCAATGGTGGAGTCGCGGATGTAGCTGGGAATGAGACTGCGGAATCGCTCCTGGCCTGCTGTGTCCCAAAGCTGCAGCCGAACCTGCTGGTACCAGGCCAGGGAGAGCAGAGAGACAGCAAGAGAGAAAAGAAAGGAGGAAACTGTCCTTTAGAGAAAAGGCCATTTCTAGAATTCACTGTATGCAGCTCAATCTGAGAAGCTGAGACTGACCTTGTAAACTTGCTCCCAAATATCCAAAGAGCACAGAAGCTGGCTTTGCTGGTTTTCAGTTTATAGAAAACACGTTTTAATGACCTCCTTTGTTTGCCTAGGGATTCTGCCATTCCCCCAGTCACCACATCCCAAAGAGCTCTACATTATGGCTGCTACCCAGTTATCGCTGCTAGTGGCAGCTAACGAGCAATATGTACTGAGTTGGTCTTCTTTACCCAGGACTATGCATGGTGTCTCCACAGTACTCCCAACCTACGTAGTCTCAAATCAAAGCTCTCTAGGCAATTCCCACAAGACAGACATGCAGTTTCCTCAACACAGACACCAAGTAGTGAAACAGCATCCAGAAGGTGGTAATGGGGATTTGCACACAAGATTAAGGCAATCAATAACTTAAGCTGTAGCAGAAACAAAAGCAAATGCTGCAAACTGCAGGCCACATGTGACACAAAGGGCATTGGATGCCGCCCTTTCAGATAAGCACAAGAATCAGAAACAAGCATCAAATTCTATGAGAAAGAGATGCAGCTTGATCTCCAGCACCAGAGCTATGCCCAAAACACAAATTGAGCTATTATATGATAGCTCTAAAGTCCGTTTTTCTTCCTCTTCTTTCACCTATCTTCTAATCCATATGAACATCTTGTGCATATATTGAAGTAATAACAATCATTTTGTCCACACAATGCTGGGACTTGCCTATTTGAAACAGAAATGGTCAAAAAATACCCAGTTACCACAACGAATGCTAAACAAAAGCTTTTAACAATGAGCAATCGGGATTGATACCATTTCCTTCCAGGTTATCATTCCACACAGCTGGCTGTACAAGTAGCGCTACACAGTCAGAAAGCAAGGTTGCTACTGACATTCTCAGTGGCCACAAGGGTAGATATTCATTCCCAAAATAATCCAGCTGGATTATATGAATTAAGTTAGAAGTTCTCACAAAGCTACTCGCTCAGCAATGAGGGATAACAGCTTTTTCAGTTTAGAACATCTGTTCCATGGGAGCTTGCAGAAGACTGGCTACAAGGGAGAAAGTAGTTTAGGAAGGACCAACAGTTATTTTGCTTAGAAGAGAAATTTAAAACAGAAGCTGGACAGAGTACATGTCTGCAAAGCATCCTGCTACAAGCGCATTCAAAACAACATGGTATCTACATCAGGACATCCACACTGCTGCCATCAGCGTTCAGTACAATTAGGGCTTATAGTTGAAGCAATTAGCTCCTATGAATTGTTCTCTTCATTTTGGAGACTACCTTGATTACATTACCAAGAATTGGGGCTCTTCAGTACCCCAGGAAAATGCAGGGCAATGAACTCCTAGCACTTGGACAATATTACACCAGTGCGGGCAGATCAGATCGGGAATAACAGCTTTAGGCTCTTGCTTCTGGACGCCACAACGAGCTACCACAGAGTCCCGAGACATTGCTGCTTCACCAGCCTATTCACCCAGAAAGTTTACCTAGCTGGTAGTTTAAATGCTCCAAGCTTCAGACTCACGATCAAAAAATGCAACTAAAGGAAGTATTACAGACTTGGTGGAAGATTGATGATCTTGTTGTAGTGAAGGGTACCACTGTTTGAGGGAAACCATTCAGCTAGTCTGGAGGTACTGCGAAGGCATCCCTGAAGGGACCTAAGAAGGAAAGTTAGCTGCAATATTCCTGTAGCCTCCGGTTTCTAGAAGTCCAAGTTGTTGTGCAGCCATTTTTTGGAGAGGAAGAGAAAAATACAACCCTCTTGCTAATGACAACACTGATCTGGAAAGACGAGAAGTTCTCAATCAAGCACTAATATGAACTCACTCAGAAATCAGCACACAAGGTAACTTGTTCTGCAAGGGGCCAAGTTGCAGTATGCCTCACCATTTTTCTTTCTGTAGCCAACTAATACTTCAAAATGCCCAGCAGGTTAACACAAGCAATTTTTCTTCTTCTTCTCAGCCCACCATGTACTAGCTAACAGTTTCTCTCTACTAGTTAAGAGCATCTTGGCTGGCACTTAAGTATGTCATATGGAGCTGTCACTATTTTACCCTGCCATGATGCTGACCAGCATTAACTTATAAGAGACTGTTGAGATTCCCGAATACAGTGACTACTAAAAGACAATGCATATATGCAGCTCTTTACAGTGGTAAAGAAAATTAAATGTGTATTCCTAATATTAGTAGTGTTCACCATTATCATCACCTCAGAAGTACACAAGCATGTTTCTTCACAAACACAAGAGATTTAAAAGTCTCTCACTGGCTAAGAAGAAGAAAAATTAAATTATCTGAAAAGATTAGACTATTACCAAGGCATGATGAGATCATCTATCACTAAATCATTTCTGATAGGTCTGCAAACTTAAGAACAGCCTGGAATGTGATAGATTCTTCAACCTGCCTGTGTAAATAGCATCCTTTACCCATCCCAACAGGGGGACAAAAAAAGTGCCAGCTTCTGCAGCCTGCCACTCTGTCTCATTTAGATCTGTTCCCAAAATAAGCCATCATGTGCACATCTCGTTGCTCCTCAAACCCCGAACAGATCACTTCAGTTTTATATTTTTATTTTGTACCAAACCAGAAATCCTCCCGAGACAAGTACTTAAGCTACAGGACTGGAATTTCAAAGACCATTTAATTATTTGCCTTCTCTGCATAAGAGACATGGTAACAGAACTTTGTTATTACCTATTAAACATTTCTATTTAGCAAAGTGCAATAAAACCCAGATCTGTAAAAACTCAGTATAATCTAGAGTTTGTGACAGAACAGAAGCAAGCCAGATGTTTTTCATCTGTGCTATGTTCTTTACTTGGACTTTGTCTACACAGTATTGGCTCACTGGTTTAAATCCTGCGCACATATTTATGCTGACACTGTAGCTTAACTGAAAAAGCCAGATCAAGTGGAAACAATAACAAGGAGTTATAATGAAATAATTATTATATTCGTATTGCATTTTATACTAAAACTCTCTGGACAAGAGTTACAGAGAAGTAGCCTCTAAGTTTGTTCATTCTTTAGAAGTTATGGTAAGTATAAACTTGTCTCTTCTATTTCAGAAGCTCTCTGGTGGCTCATATGAACAGCAAGCTCTCATCTTCAATGAAATGGAAGTCCTGAATCCTCACAAGCTTCTAAGTAGCTTTTATTTAAATAGGTGTTGTACTGTTTTACATAGTATGACAATGTTTCATTATTTTGGCATCTGTTGTTGCTACTTTTATTAATTCTCTAGTTATCCAGAACAGAGGAAATTTTCATTTCAAAGTTTTAAAAAACAGAAAAAGTAAATACCTTTACAAAGGCTACCAATCACTGAGGACATACAAGAAGATATAAACCCAATTCACCTACCTGACAATCCTCTGCACGTCACTTCCAGTTTGAGCTTCGAGCGGACAAGAGATTTCCCAGTTTCTATGTCATGGAATGCAGTTACTATTGGGTGTGGGGTAAGATGCTCAGCTACTTCCCTTCAGTAAAAGCAGATCCATCCGTGAAATACCTACAGTCCTGGGGCAGAGGGCCTATCTTAGCTCCTTTCAGAAAACAGCCTTTTCTGAAAACACCACCACTTCCAGTGCGTAAAAGGCACATGTTAACAGCAAGGCCTCTGCAGACACCCAGGCTCAATACCTACTTGTAATGTCAAAGACAATGACAGCCACAGCAGAGTCACGGATGTAGCTGGGAATGAGGCTGCGGAACCTCTCCTGGCCGGCTGTATCCCACAGCTGCAGCCTGATCTGGGAAACGGAAAAGTGTAGGGGAAGAGAGAAGGGAAAGAGCAGGAAAATGGAAAACAAAACCAAAACTCAAGTGAAATAAAAAGAAAAAAATTGCAAGGCAAAAATAACCCAACAAAAGGAAAGTTAAAATGGAACAGAAGTATGAAAAGAGCCGACGATACTTCTAACACCATCCTTGTGGTAGCCTCAGCCTAACATGTCAGAGAAACCTCCCTCCCTCCACAAGCCCATTAATCCATCTCGCACACACATGAACAAGCTTCTCTGTTTCAACAGAAAAGCAAGATATTCCTAACATATCTTCTAACACCAGCCACTGAAGGAAACCAGCATGCATACCTACCTCAGTGCATCCTGCCACGTCAGGATTCCAGCTAAAATGATTACACAAGCAGACTGCAGCCTATGTCTAGCTAGACTGTAATTGTAAAGACTAGATCACCCAGCTACTAATTAATCTGCTGGAAAGCCTCATGTGAAGTGCTGAAACATAACAGTGAGGTACAAGACAGGACAGCAAACATCCTCTAGATGAGTTTAAGCAAAAAATAAGCCTAACGAGCCTGAGAAGGTACTGCGACACAGACCAGAAAGTACTATTCAGCCTTTCAAAACTGAGATTGTAGCTGTGACACCAAACTGTCAGCCTGACAGCCAGGAGTGAGGATGGGGCTTCTCATGGCTCCAATTCACTTAGTGCCATAGCTCCCATTGCACTAGCAAAGTGCTGTAAATGACGCACTCACAACTGCAGTCTATGGGAGTCCGCTCAGAGCTGATTTTGAAGAACTCAACTCCACACGTATTTGTTCCTTCTGCTGTCTAGCATGTGCTACCCGAGTCGTATTTAGAGCCGGGTGAGCTGGCATGGGTGTATTTTTAAGGGAGGGAGGTACATCAGATGTGCCAAAGTATACACTACAGGCTTATTCTTCATCTCAAGCATGATAGTCAAAGTCTATGGTAAAATACAGCACTAGCCATATCTGAGAAATTACTTTAGTGTCTGAATTTTCTTAGCTTCTATGCTGGTATTTCTCCTTCATCTATGTTCAGGACCTCTGTTATTCAACAGGCTTTATGGGCTCTACTGGACCACTTAAATAGTGAAGAAGGCTAATAGTATACCGGACATTTGAAAGAGAAGGATATTTTCTGGAAGGCAGGTCAGTGGGTGACCTACACAACCATAAGAGGTCAAGACTACCCTTGAGAATTATGGACTACTGAAAATAACATACAGGTATTCCGACTTGCCTTCACAGGTGTCAAGCAGCATTCCCAAGATGTTTTTTTTCTTCTTCTACTACTGCTAGCACAGTTGGAGAACATTATCAAAGTAGTTTCTTCCATTCAAAGATTAAGCAAGGTCTTTTCTAACAGTGAATCACTGGTAAGATGGCAGAGAAGCAATCAGAAAACCCACCATACTCACTGGGCTGAGACTTCTTCTGAAGCAACACACTCAAAGCGACACAAAGAACTTGCATCACACTTCTGACCTCCAAACAGTTTCATCCTTAGCCAATAGTAAAACTAGCAAAAAGGCAAGTACTAGTGAACATGAACTAATGAAAAGACAAATACTGAAAGACAGAAGAGAGGGATGCAAGGGGTCTCTTTATGCAAAAAGGAATCTCACGCAAGCTAAATCCAAAATTGCTTTATTAACAATAAGCCAAAATTGCGTTACTGACTGAACCTTTTTACAAGGAGGAACTCTGCCATCACCGGTAATCTTGAATTATTTCAGAACTCAGAACTACCTTGGGCCTATTCAGACCCACTTATACTGACAAACCCAGAGGCAGAACTGCAAATCCTGCGAGCAAACTATGTCTGTGGTACATATAGCAGACAGCCCACTCCCCTGTGACACGGACATTAGCTTGCCCCAATTTTGCATGAAAGGTTTTGACTTCATTCTAGAAGTATCAAATATTACTAAGTACCAGAAAACAGGAGACTGGGTCAATGATTTGATTCAAACACAAGAAAAGCATTCACACAGCAAGAATTAACTGCCTGAGGAGTCCGGTGTCTCAAAGGCTGTCCCTCTGAAGGCTGCTGTGGGATTTCAACAGCCATTGGAGGAACAGCCAGGCAAAACAGCATGCACAGCAACTGCTGCTCCCATGACTGCAGTTGCCATGCTATCACACAGATGCCTCACTTACCGTGCGATCTTCAAGATACATTGTTTTTGACAGGAAATCAATTCCAATGGTTGCCTGAAAAGAAAAAAAGCATTAGTAACTGCAACTTGCCTTCCATACCTGCAAATCAGATCTCTCTATGCAATCTCTCAAAAATGTTCACAAACTCACAGTTAAGCTCTTCAAGTCATTTCCCTTCAATGCAGTTAACAAAAAACAAGCAATATGGGTATTGGCACCATCTTCAGTTCACATCACTCCTCAAACACTTCTCAACTGCATAAGATCCTTTGAGTTTCTGATTTTACCTCTCAAACATTCATGCACCTTAACAAAGATCATATCAGAACTGCCATCTCCCTCCAGTCTACAGCAGTTCAGTCTAGTAAGAATTCTGTTAGAAATAACCAAAAGGTAGAGCAAATGTTATTTTGAATACTGCTGAGAAATTACATGTATAAATTGTGGGTGACTGCATTGAGACCTAAAAAGTGATGTTTATTCAGGGCTTTTCAGTTGAGAATGAGCTTTCCTTTCAGTGAGATTCAGAGGCTTCATTTCCCAGACAGCTCTTTGCAAGTCTCCTCCCCTTCACATTCCCAATGCTGTAAAGCAATTTGGTACAGAGACGTTTGGAGTAATCTACTAAGTTAGATGTATTAAACATTTCCCTGGCACTTAAACCAAGCAGGTGTCCTAGTTCATCATAACTCAGGGAGAGAAGACAGGATACTGAAGTAACAGATTTAAGTGTAGTATTTTAGGGGCCTTCTATATCTGGCATTATGAACAAACAGACAGCATATACACTGCTCTGGAAGGCCTCCGTCAGAACACAAATCTCTTAAGATTAGAAGAGACCAGAACAGTCAATTTCTGTAGCTAGTACTAATTTCTAGGAGCCTTACTTTCTGGAGTCAGGACACAATTTACAACAACTACAACTAGATAAAAACACAAGAGCACCTTAAAGTCAGAAAGCAGAAGAGGATCCAGTTTCACTGAATGACTTATTCTCTAGACACCCATCTTATCTTCCTTTTCCTCTATTTGCAGCCTAAAATTATTCCAGTTTAAAAACAGTAACTCCTTCTGGCCTGAATTAACAGAGAACACCACAGTCTCATCTTCCTGGAAGCTAGTTCATATTTCCTTGAAGCTACTTCATATTTTCTTGAAATACCCAACACTTTCAATGCAACTAACTCCTCACAAAATCCTCAGGTTCTGTGATTACTCCAATTCTGTATTCAGCCGTCTTACATATCTTTAGCTTTTAATCTGAAGGCTCCTCATCCCTACCCTACTCACACTCTGTCAGAATTTCTCTTTTTTTTTTTTCTATCTATAGCATTTTATGTAAAAAAAAAAAAAAAAAAAAAAACAAAATCTATGCCGACATCTTGCATATTTATCTATGCACTCTGGGCCCAACCATTACTATATAAATGGAAAAAGTCTACAAAGACTCTAGAGACCAAGAAGCATACGAGCACAGTTCATCTGTTACTGTGTTTCCTGACACTTGTGCATCCGTCTTCAGTCTTGACCATCACCTTGTGATCCAACCCCCATAAATCAATGGCTTCTTTAGCCTTTCTACTCAAGATTCTCACATATCCAGACAGCATCTCAGTCTTGATGCTTTTCTCTACACTACATATCCTCACATCATACTAGATGCTTGGGCTTAATCATAAAGTCTCATCTCCATTTCAAGGCACATTACAACCTCACATATGATATTGAATTGACATCTCATGGAGAAATGTGTTTGCCCCTAGTTAAATGCATATATTTTAATGGTGGGGAGTAGATTTACCTCTTTTTAAAAAAAGACTACCACATACCTGGTAAGTATTGTCGAAACTGTCATACATAAACCTGGTGATCAGGGAGGTTTTCCCAACTACAAAAGAAGAGAAAAATTACTTTCAAGCAGCAGTGGGGGGTGGAGGGGGGAGCACTGCTTTGGGAGGGGCACTGTGGTAGCACAGTTCATAACAATGAAGTTTCCCATCTAAAGCTATTTCCCAGCTACTCCCTCCTGTGAAATAACTAGCTAAGAAATTCATTCACAAAATGATAGGAGTGTACTAAGCCAAATTAAAGTAGGTCAAAAATTAATCATGATGAAAACTTGGTCTGTAATTTAGGTGTGTTGCGATGTACATGAAAAGAAATTATTTGTTTGCTCTTTCTTTGAGCAAGCAATACATCTGTTTTGTTTTTTACATTTGATACTTATAAAATCACCAAGTCTAAGACCTCTAGCTACAAAACAAAGATGATGATGATGGTCTGGACACTATTTAGCTACCTCTGACTGGATAGGAAAGCAATGTTTAAGATGTAGATCCTTTCTTCAAAACAAGATTTTAGAGACTGAGTAAACTTTGATGACTTGCCTAAAAGCTTTAAATCTTTGTCTGCAAATATTATCAAGAGGCACAGAACAAGAAATGGGGACCAAAGATAAGATCCCTGTATTTCTCTCCAGGTTGGAGGAAGCCAAGAAAAATTCAAAGGACATGGATGGAAGAGAACATGGAAAATGAATAAATTGCCCAGAAAGGTTGTGAAATTGTAATCACTGGAGAGGGTTAAAAACGGGTCAGACAAATGTCTACCAGGAGCAAAGCTGATCCTGCCCTGACAAGGCAGGTGAATTAGATGACTTCTGGAAATCCCTTTCTGTCCTACAGTTCTGTGATTAAGTAGTAGGTAAATAGTAAGAGATCTAAAAGAGAGTCACAAAGCAAAGGAGACTGCCATTTCAAGGAAAATATACAATTCATCCTTATATTATGAGGGCAGGGAAACAAACGGGAGTCAACCTTCAAGTAAAAGACAAAACAGAAGAGGGAACACAAAAGGGGGGGCAACAACCATTCTACAAAAACAGTACTGCTTTACCATTTATTTTTTCCTTTCCAGTACATGCCATGCACACAGTGAGCAGAATAGGATATAAAAAGAGGTACAACGTAATGGGCTGCAGCAGCAGCGTAAGAGCCAGCGCATTCCTCCAAGCCTCGGGAACGCACACCTGCCTGGACTGGGCCCTGCAAAGCCCCTGCATCCGCCCAGCACGGCTCCCGGCGGCGCACTGCAGGCGAGCCTTGGGAGGAGGCCCGGCCGGCTCCACCACCGCCCCCGGCGCACGCAGCCAGCCGGGCCCGCAGGCCGGGGGAGCGGCGGGGCCGGCACGGCCTGTGCTGCGCCTGCCGGCGGGCGAAGGGGCCAACGCGGCGCTCGCCAGGCCCCTAGCGCCCGGCTGCGGGCAGGCGCCCTTCCCGCGGC
>NW_020448752.1:3117315-3129257 GCF_003343035.1 Apteryx rowi
GCCTCTAACGGCTCCTCCCCGGCCTCGGGCCCCTAACGGCTCCTCGCCCCGGCCCCTAACGGCTCCTTCCCCCCCCCACCACAACGGCTCCTCCCGGCCTCCGGGCCCCCGGCGGCTCCTCCTCTCCTCTCCTCTCCTCTCCCCGCCGCCGCCCCGCTCACCGCTCTGCTCGCCCAGGAAGACCAGCTTGAACTTCCGCAGCGGGTTCCCGAACTCGCCGCCGCTGCCGGGGGCCGACATGGCGGAGCGGGGAGGCCGAGCCGGAGCCGTGACTGAGGAGCAGGAGACACCACCGGCACCCGCCGACCGCCCCACCTGCCGCCGCCGCCGCCGCGCGCGCGTCACTTCCGCCGCCGCGCGGCCGTCACCGCCCCGCCCCGCCCCTCCCCGCCGAGCGCGTGACGCCACGGCGCCGCGGGTGACGTCACGGCGGCGCCCCGCGCGGGCCTGGCGGCGCGCGTGTCGTCATCGCAGGCCGAGAGCGGCGGGTCGAGGGGCCGCTTCGCCCCGGCGGCGTCACGCGCCCGCCCAAAGCAGCGGGAAACGGCTCAGGCGCGGGTTTATTTATAACGATGTCGCGGAGGCGGCGGGATCCGGGCGAGCGCGTTGGCGGCGGCGCGGCTCTAGGCCTCACCGGCAGCAGCAGCCCGGCCCGCCTCGCCTCGCCTCGTCCCTGCCGTTCCGGGCTGGCCGCTGGCCCCCGTTTACGCGCCTGGAAGCAGGCCTCTGCCACGGCGCACGCCCCTCAGCTCCGGAGTGCCGGCGGGGCAGAGTGACTGCGCCCTCGGGAAGGCGGTGGCCGGGCGGTGCCGAAGCAGCACGCTCGCCCTCCCGGTGGCACGGTCGCTTTTGCCCTGCCTAAGAAAGCTATTGCACGGGAGCTGTGGAAGCCGGGCCGGCTCTCCGTGAGCAGACCCTGGAGAGCGGCTCGAATCGGCCGAATGTTCCCCCTTCCGTTCACAAATCCTATCTCGCACTCGGCCTGGGCAAAAGGGAGCGGTGAGATGAGACCCGCGGGTAGATAACTGCCTCATCCCCACCTCTGAGTGAACCTTGCATCCATGGATGCAAAGAAGTAGAAACGCCTGAGGTTTCTGTTCTACAAGGAACCGTGATTTCAAATGCAATAGTATCACGAGTAAATACATCAGCTGGTTCTTGTCCCTGGAATCAGGACTGCGCAAGCAGTGGTATTTGAGGGAGGAGGAGGAGGGAATACCTACAGGGATGTATTACACCACAGATGCAGGACGGAGGTTTGCTGAAGTACTTGCACTGCGCTAGGTATATTGGGGAGTGCTCTACGGAAATCTGCGTCCCCAACTCTGGTGCACGGGGCTGGTCACTACCGTGCTAACCAGGCGGCAGGTTAGCTTTCTTCTTTGTCAGCTTCCTCCTTCTCGTCTTCGTCATCCTTTTCCCCCTCGAGTTTTTGGCGAGCAAATTCCTCAATCACAATGTCCTCCTCACTGGAAAGGAGAGCAGAGTGCGGTGAGGTCTGGGAACCAGGTCTGAGGGCACAGTTCTCTCCACCCAAGCGAGCAGGGCCCCCGGGGAGCCAGTGAAAAGGGCAAAATCCCCGCTTGCACCCAAAAACACCCGTTCCCACTAGGGGACAGTGTGTGCATCCTGCTGGTGCTCCGCGGAGGCAGCCGGACACACGTATGCCTAACAGGGAGCAACGCGCTATAGACGTGTTCCTCCTCCCCGCAAAGGCTGCAAGCAGGCAGGTAAAGCCAGTGCGGCCGGAGACACTTTCTGACCAGAATACACAAAATCAAGGATTGATGGCTCAGGGAAATGCATGGCACTCAGCCGGCTGCTGTGCGGGTATGAGCGGAGGTGGGGGAGAGCCTGCAACCTTCGGCATTTAAAACAATGTTTTGCATTGTCTAGAGGAAAAAAGGGAAGGAAAAAAATAAAATGGAGACAGAGATTAGTTACCTCCTTGTGAAAGGGATGACATCAAGGGAGGGCCACAAAATGAAAAGTGGGAGAAGAAAACGGAAAAAAAGAGTCAGCAAAACAGATTCCAAAAGCCTGCGAATGTGAAACGACTTGGCAAACCCTGCGGGGAATGATGGTGGGGACCGGCCAAGAGGTTCGTTCCTCGGGAAGCTGAAATATCCTCGCTGAGCTGAGGAAGCGAGTCTGGCGTGAAAGCCCTGGAGTTGCAGAGTGAGTTTCCAGACTCCAAATGCCAGTACTCGTGTCCCCTTACAGGGTGTAACCAGGCACAAAAACAGTCTTTTGGGGCTTCGCAGCTAGCGGATGAATGCAAGGCTGCTCGGAGTCCGCGGCCGCTGCCAGGAACGGGTTTGGCACGCTGCGGCGCCCGGAGGGAAGCAGCCCCAGCCTTGCATTTTGGCTGCAATAAGCCTGTGTCACGGGAGAACCTGGCACCGGCGAGCGTTTCGGGGGTGCAGGCTGCGCGACGCCGCCCCGCTGGCAGGCTTAGCCCGGCGGTCTCGGGGGAGACGGTGCCGTAGCTCCGGGGCTGCCGGCTGCAAGGGCTCTGCCGGTGCAGTCTCGCTAGGAGAGGCCCGGATTTGTGCAAGGCACCGTTTGCCGCGTGCTGGTGCCCGAAGCACTGCTTCGGCATTTGAATCCTCCTGCCTGTGCTAGCTCATGCTGCCTGCAACGTCATGGGGATGTCATGCAGCTTGTTTTGGCACAAGGGGCACAAGATTTTGAGGCCTGGATGTTTTGGTCCAAAGACAGTGCCATAATTCCAAGCGGGAATGGGGCATCATGTCCATCTGTGATGGATCCATACAGTTTATTTGTTAGAGAAAACACTAGTTTATAGCATCAGAATTTTTTTCCTTACCTTGGCTTATCTATAGTCCATTTATAAGCACATCGCAGGGAGGCGAGGATTGAGAGAGAGACACACACAGAGGTTAATACAGAAATGACATTTCAGCAAGCATCTCCTTCATTCTCAGATGTTTCTTCCGGAAAGACAATCCCCTCGCATGAGGCTTTCCGAGGTTTAGGCCGTCGCAGGATGGCCTTTGGTGCAGTAATGCAATAACGCAGTTGTGTGATCGTTTTCTGCAGCACCTCCCCTACCCTTTGGGACTGTCCCCCGCCACCAGCCTGAGCAGGTCCCCTCCGAGCGGGCCCTGCCCCGAGCTCCCCCGTGTTGCTGCGGCATCGCTCACCCTCCGCAGGCTTCGGGTGCATCAGGATGACCGGCAGCTCGACACCGACGTCGCTGGAAGGAAAAGCTCTTCGGTCAGCAAATCGGCCCAGGGTGGCACCAAGCCCCGCGCAGCTGCACGCGGGGCTGTCGGCAGCCACCCGCTTCGTCCACAGCTGTGATAACAGCGCTGGTGCTGCCGCGTCCCCCCCTCCCGCGCACCTCCATGGAGGGCTCCCCACTGCCTCTCCCTTACCTTGAAGTGAGATCCCCCAGGATGCTGCGGCGGCAAAAGGAAAGGCACGGGATTAGTGGAGGAAGAGCAACGCCGGCCTGCGGGGAGCGCTGGGGACGCTCCTTCGCGAGGCAGGAGGCATCTCCGCGCATCGCTGCGGCCGGCGGCTCCCCCCTGCCGGGCCCGGCCATCCCGGGGAAATGGGTCTCGCGGGAGTGCGTGTCGGTGTGTCAAGAGACCCCACGGCGGGGGGGTCCCCCTGGGAAGACGGGAGGTGCTAAAAGCGCTTTGTAATAAAGTGAAGATGCTTCATAGTATGTTAGATGGTGCTTTTTAATGAGGGTGAAGGGCAGGGGATGTGGGGACATGCCGTGGGGAGGGAATCGCCATGCACAGCGTGGGCAGGAGGGCGTCCCTGGCACGAGCCGCTCCGCGGGTCCCATCCCTCCGGCATCCACCCGTGCGCCGTGGGCTCCGCGTTGAGAGCTCCTCACCCTCCTCGGGACACCACCAGGTTGACCTTCACTTTGTAAGACACCAGGATCCCCAGCACCTCCTTGTCCATGCCGGGCCTCAGGCTAGGAGGAAAGGCGGAGGGAAGCCGTGAGAGGTGGCATCTCTCCTGCGAGATGGATAGCTGGGTCTGTGTCCACGCCACAAACCCCTCAGCTTTTTCAGCGGGACAAGGTCACCTCAAGCATGGGGACAGCAGGCAGACGAGACACACGGGATCCTTGCTGGGGGTGAAAGGGAAAAACACCCAGAACAGCGGGAAACCATGGGAAAGGGGGAAGGGCTGGGGCTGTTCTGGCGCCAGTGAAGTTGGGGCTGAGCCATGGGGTGAGGGAGGGTGCCGGGAGCCCACCCGGCTCTTACATGGTGGAGGAGGCCAGGTTGGTGTCCTCATGCTTGAGCTTGCCGTCGAGAGCCAGGCCTCGCTTCTCGCGGTTGGCCGAGAGCGTGGGTGTCACGGAGTAGGTTTTGGAGAAGGTGGAGTTGGCCGCCACGTTCTCGCTGCAGGGAGCAGAGAGGAGGCGCTGAGCGCCGGCGCCGTGCCGGACTGGGGCACGTCCACGTGGCGCTGGACGGGGCACAGCCRTGCAGCACCGGACCAGGGCACGTCTACGCAGCTGCACCCAGGCAAGGCGGGCGGCCACCTCCTTTGGACTTACTTGATCTCCTCGGCGCACACAGTCTTCGTGTATTTGTCCAGCGAGTAGAGGACCACGTCTGTGGTCTGGTCCACTGCAGAGAGACGAGACGGAGCAACGTTGGGTGCACGGTAGACGCTGCATGTTGCACGAGTGCACACCAGTGCGCAATCCCCAGCCAAAGATTCCTGCAGGCTTTTTCCCACCGCTGAATTTACCAGAGTAAATACTGGGTATATAACGTTTCACATGGGCTGATGGTCTCGCGGTCACGTTACCCCACTTCTCCCTCCCGACAACCGACGGCTCTCAGCGGGACGCTGGCAAGATGCCTGGGCTGCAGCTTTGACGCTGGCAGCAGGTTTCTCGTGCCCATCAGCACCGGTCCGTGACAGCTCGGCCCCGCGGACACGCCACCCCGGGGCGCGTGGGCACCAGGGCAGAGTGAGGGGCCCGGATGTGCCCCTCGTGCCTGCTCTCACCTAAGATCTTAATCTTTTTCACAATCTTGCTGGTGGTGTTGTTGATGTTGACAGTCACATTGATGGGGTCTCCGTGGTGGTAGATCTGCAGTCGGAAGAGACTCGGTTACGCAGCCGGCAAGCGGGGAATAGCCACGTTTTGGATGCCTGAGCAATGCCTTGGTGTTGTGAGGGCAAGCACGGCTCCCGGGGCGCACCAAGGAGTGACAACCTTCAGATCGCGGAGGGCACCGGGGCCCGGGGGAAATGCATCCGTGCATCGCACTCGAGACTTTCCCTTCCAGGGAGGCAAGAAAACCGCAGGTCCTGGGCAGGGGAGGAGGGCTGCGGCCAGACCGCAGAGCCCTCGGACCCTTGGCCTTGCAGGGCACGTCGCGGAGGGGAATGCTGCACGCCGCGGGAATGCAAACGCGGAGGAGAATTTCCCGTTCGAACCTTGCCTCCGGCCTAAGGTTGCACCCCGGAGTCCAAAGGGTCCTGGCGGGTCACAGGCTGCGAAAGAGCCGCGAAGCAGAGCGATCCCCCCCGAGGGAGGCCGCGCGCGCGAGGAGCCCCCGGCCACGCGGGGACGGAGAGAGGCCGGCGGTCGCTGGCTCCAGCGGTGGAGCCCCCCGGTACCGACCTCCTTATCCAGCGAGGCCTCGAGGTGCAAGGGCTTGTCGGACATCATGAACTGCCGGGTGGTCTCCGACTTTGGCGCGGGCCCCGTTTTCGCCGGCGCGAACTGGATCTTTCGGATGATGAGCCGCACCGAGTTCCTGTGGGGATGAGAGCCGGTCACCCCTATGGATGCAGCGGACCTGTCCCACCCCACCAGCCCTCTCCTTCCCTGGACACTGAAAAGGGGACCGGTGCCTCTCCTGCGGTCAAAGACCGGATCCGGGCATGCCAGAGGCTGGAAGCGGGGCCCTGGATCCGTCCCCCGAGCTGGCCCCGGCGAGCAGTCTGGCTGCTCGGCTGCGGGGGCGCGGGGAAGGAGAGGGATCCCCTGGAAATACCTCTTGTGAATTTTCTCCTCCAGGCTTTCAGCGCAAAACCCTTTGACCTCAAAGTCCACTCCGCAGGCCTGAGGGAGACGCGCGTGGTTACAAAGCGGGGACGGGCTCCGAGTTCCCCAATGTTCGGGTTTATTCACCTCCTTTTCCCACCGCATCGCCCCTTCGGCTCCCCCGGAGAACCCGGCTGCGGCTCCCCAACCCTCACCCCCCCCGGGGCGCATCCCCGTATGGGAAGCCGCTCTCGGTTTTGGCACCACCGAACCGAACATCCCTCCCGCCGCGGCCGCAAGCCGAAGGCAGCGGCTCACCTTTCCAACATCATCCGGTCCCGGCTGGAGGGTGACCGAGCAGGGCAGGTTGGTCGCAACCTGGGGAGAAAAAGGGACCGCAGGAGAGCTTCTCACTGAGCCGCCCACGCGCAACCCGGCCGAACAGGCTGGTCGGTGCCCCGAAGGGCATCGCTATGGGGCTGCAAGGGGGGGCAGAGCCCCGGCCACGCGGTCCCTACCTCGAACGTGAAGGGGTAGGCGTTCTCGCCCAGCTTCTTCAGCAGCTTCTCCTGCAAAGGAGTGAGGGTTTTGGGCACCTGCTCCGGCACCGGAGGGAAGATCTGAGCGGTCAGGACGTAGAGGTCCTTCCTGAAGGTCAACCCAATAACGTCGAGGTCATCCCGGCCGTAGCGAAACGCACACGTCAGCGTCACRTACACTGGCGTCGGCGCAGGGCGGATGGAAAGCAAGGGACCAGTGGGATTAGGGAAGGGAAGGAGTATGGGAAAGCGAAAGACGCAGGGGAAAAGGGTTGAGAAGAGAAAGAAACTSTCTTAAGGGCTTCAGCATTAAAAGTAAATTCCTTACAGAAACAGAATCAGCTCTTATCCGGACCTGGATCTCAGGCGCCAAGTGGGAAGTTAAAAAGACCCATCGCCTCTTTCTTCAAGGCCCCGGTAGCTTCAGAGTCAGYGCCCGAGACCCAAGAGGTGGAAGAGAGGCAGGAAGAAGGAGGCAGTTCTCCTCCCTGGGCGAGCAATCGTTGCCCCGAAGTGTGACAACCAGTAGACAACCCGCTGCGATTTTACCATCTCCACAGTCCCAGGCTGCTTGTGGACTTTGCACCAGTTTTTAGCCTTTCCCGTTATAACATCATTTTTTGTGTCTTAGTACCTTTTCTGTCCTTTAGGTACTCCGGGTCAATCAAGCAGACACCATCTGCAAAGAAGAGCAGGTAAGGTCGGTGTCCCTGCAGGAGGGAGCAGGGAGGGCGATATCCTTCCAAAATACAGCACTTCTTAAAGACGCCAAAATCATCCGTGTCCACCGGCTCTGCAGGAGACTCAGGGGAGCTGCCTGTCAGGGAGCTCTGATGCCTCCCAAAGCATCTCCACCAAGAGTGCCACAGGGTTGTTTTGCAAAGCCCAGGCTTTGTCCCTCTCCCCAACACCTTCCTTTAAAGGTATTTGCAGGAAAATGGGATCTTTGCTCCTCTGGAGTTGCGCCTGCTCCTCCTGTTCCCAATGGGGAGCAGAGGCAGCCGGGGTATGGAGGCACCAGCAGAGGAGCCAAGCATCCGAAACCGCTCGCAGCCACGCGCATCCCAGCACCGAGCGGGCAGCGGCAGCGCCCGGCGGRGACCGCTCCGGCGGGGACGGCCTCGCTCACCTACAGCGTCCACGGACTCCACGTGATCCACAAAGTCTCTCTTCCCCAGGTAGATGGATAACTGGAGGCAGCACGGGGTGAAAAAAACAAGAAGGAAYGAGGTTGGCGTTCGCCATCGAATTGGCAGAAATTTTTCAAGCCCCGGTTTGCATCGCAGAGGCCTTTAACACCCCGGTCACTCGGCGTGCCGGACCGGGATCAGACTTCAGGATCCACATAGGTCTTTTTAATTCCTCTTTTGAAAAGCAAGCCCTGCGGCGGCGTTGCCGCAGGGGTGGAAGCCAGTCGAGCGAGCCCGAAGGGAAGGGGAACCTCCCGCGCGCCCTCCCCTCCCGGCCGGGCGTCCCTGCAGCCCTGCCGCGAGCCCGGCGACGAGGCGGATCCGCTGCGGACGGACCGGTCCCCATCTGCCTTCTCCCGCACGGACTCACCTTGCCGTTGGGGCTGGTCTTCTTAAACACTCTGCGGAGGGAACAGACACGAAGGCGTCGGGAAAGCCGCGGAGAGGCTGGGAGCAGCTCGCCCCTTCCTAGGGCGCGCGGCCGGGGAGGGGACCGAGGGGACGGAGGAGGGGACAGAGGAGGGGACGGGGGGCACGGGACCCGGCCGGGTTGGTGGACGAGGCAGCGCGGTCCCTCCCGCACAGCGCGAGCAAGGACGGACGGACGGACAGACACCTACTTTGATCCTTCAGCCATTTCGGATGGGTCGTGGCGCAGCGGGGGAACCTGCAGGGAGAAACGCAGGGAGACGCTGGGAGAGCTCGTGGGCTTGGGGGACGGCTGGCCGTGGCCRGGAGGCAGCCAGCAATCAGGACAAAAATCACTAATATGCCACTAAATTAGAGAGTCGTCAGGCTACGGCTCCTCAGGGCCTTCCACATCTCCCAGCAGCCCAGTTTCCAGGCTTTGCAGAGTCCGGATATTCTGGTTTCTAGCGGGGCTTTGCCCTGTTTCCCTGGGACCATGGGGACATACGTAAGACACGTGCTGGTGGCTGCGCTCTCCGGACGCAGAGACGCGGTGGGGCAGCCCGGCCGAGCAAGCCCTCCCCTCCCGGACCAAAAGGCAACAAAGAGGAAGAGGAGCAGAAGAAGTGAGGCCGATGATAGCCAAGGCAGGGCAGGTTTCAGAAAATGAAGGGGGGAAACCTCGGGGGACGGCGCCCAGGGGAGTGGGTTCGAGGCTGGGAAAGGCTGCAAAACGAACAAGACGGTTTAGGGCTTTGCCGTTTCATGTGTTTTCTGGTCTGCAGGGAACTTGCCGTCACGCCTTGGGAGGAGGGACGTGCTCATCTTGTACGATCGCTCGCAAAGGGGAGCGAGGAAACCGCAGCCGGAAAGGTCAGGAGCGGCGTGAGCGCCGGCGAGCTGGCGGGAGGGCTTGAAGGCGTGCGGCGGCGGCGCTGACCTCCGCGGAGCGTCACCCCTCCCCGAGGACCTCTTCCTTCCCACAACCCACAACGTAACGCCCTGAAAAAAAAAGCTCCCACGCCGGAGCAGCCAGAGCTGGGGACGCTTTAGGGAGCCTGTTGGTCTCTCCTCCCTGCAGCCGGTTTCTCCGGCAATGGGAAATGCCGGCGGGTGCTCGGCGCCGTCACGCGTTGGCCGTGCAGGAGTCAAGCACGCCGGCGCCTGGGGCTCGCGCATGCACCGCGGCTCCGAAGCGAGGGCATCGCCTGCCCCGAATCGCTCTGCCGTGTCCCGCCGTCCCATCCCGCTGCTCCTCATTCCCCTTGAGAATCCCCCCCCTTGCAGCTGCCCCCCGGTCCCTGGGTCGGCTCCTCTTCCCAGAGCTCGTTCCCGGGCGTGGGACCTCACTCATCATCAAGCGATTTGCAGGGAGATTAGAAGGGATGAGCTCAGCTTCCCAAACTTAGGCGGCTCGGCCGCGAGCAGGGCTTAAACCCCGGCAGGCTGCTAAGCCCCGGTGGTGCCTGGGCAACCTCGTCCTCCCGCAGCTGCCGCGATGCTGGGGAGAAAGAGGAGACCAGCAGCGCAGGGGGGAGCTGATCCTCTTCCCCACTGGAAGAGGAYGGATTAGTCCCAACCACAGGATCTTTGGTTGCCCTCTGCCAATCAAAGATTATGATGGATTATGAAGTTCATACGGGTTCTGGTACGGATTATGGAATTCAGCATCCTCCTCATCCGCAGGGTTTCTTGGGCGGCAGCAAGAGGAGGTGCAAAGCCTCCGCTGGCCCGGGAGCCTGGGAATCGGGCAGGGGGACATTAAAAGCAGGAGGGAAGGGAAGAGCCGAGCTCCTCCGCTGAGTCCCAAGGCTCAGAGAGGAGGGATTCGGGGACTTTTCCCAGCTTGGCGAAGCTCTCCTACACTGCTAACGCGATTCCTCTGTCCGTGCCCTCCACGCTGAGCTGTGAAAACCTTTTGGCCGGGTTGCTGCTCTTTCAGCCCCAAGCCGCCCTCCTCGCAGCCGGCAGCTCGGCCCAGCYGCCAGAGCCGGGAAAAGGGGCCACCGCTGCCCGCGGGGCGCGGGGAGCTCGTACCTGGGGCCGGACCGGCAGCCTCCTCTTCCTCGCCCTCGGTGGCCGGTGGCTGCGGTGCGCTCCCGCTCCTGCCGCTCTTATAGCTCCGCGCGGTCCCTGCCGGGGCTCTGCCAGCAGACGGGCGGCACGTGCGTGCGCGGCGCGGCGGAGCTGTTCTCAGGCCGGAATCCTCTTAGTCTGCTAATTCGGGAGACGCTTCGCGGGTAAGAGCGGGCTACGAACGCAGCTCTCGCYGGGGCCCTGAGGAAGCGGATTACGGCGATCGGCAAAGCCGGCYTAGGAGCCAGGTGATGGCGATTGAGGTGGATGCTCCGCTCTCGGGCCAGCCAAGGCGCCGCGCCGAGGGGGTTTCTGCACAGCTGCCAGCTCACGCGGCGGCTTTCCGGGGCCAAGCTGCCGCAGCGCGGGGCCGGGACACCCCGGGCACCTGGCGGGAGCCGGGGACCTGCCCGATGCTCTTCCTCCCTCCTGCACTTTTCTGARCTGCTGCCGGACGGATGGGAGGCGCAGGCGGCTTCTTGCACGGCCGACGTGCTCGGTCAACCCCGGTCACCTCCGGGCCCGGCACCTCCCACCTCCTAAATCCGGCCCCGGTCCTCGCGGGGAGCGGAACGGGAGCGGTGGCCGCGGTCCCGCAGCCGGTCCCGGGAAAGGCAAGCGGGGCGACCGCGCCRGGGAGGAGGCGCCCCACGGTGATGCCGGTCCTCTCCGCCCCGCGCCGTTCCGTAACACCGAGGTTTGGCCTCGCCTGACCTGATTAGCGCATTATTAATTCAAGGTTTGCTGCTGCAAATAGAAAAACCCTTGAAAACACAGAGCGGATTTGCCTTGCGGGAGGCGCGGGAGACAAATGCTCCCTGCCCCCTTCCTTCCTCGTCCTCCGCCGGAGCCGGGCCCCCCGCGACGCCGCCGGGAGCAGAAAGCCCCCAGCACCTTCCCCTGCTCTGCCACCGCCGCGCGGGAGCCCTCGGACGGCCGTCACCGCTTGTGCCCTGCCTTCGGGGCCGGGGGGGCTTTAGCTGCCAGAACACGCTGTCCGCGGCCGGGACYTGTGATCTCTTTAATTGCACCCCGGCGAGTGGCTTAGCGCCTGGATTAGCGGGCGCTATTTCCGCCAAGGTCGGGGGACGCGGGAACCCGCGGGGCTGGGGCACGCTGCCGGCCCTCCGGCGCCCTGCGTCCGACGTGCCTCATCCCAGCTCGCCGTGCAYGGCTGCTCGCGGGGGAAAATCAGGGAGGGATTGGGTCCCTGCGGGAGCGGGTCTCCAGCAGGACGGGGGTCTCCAAAGGGATCCTTGCGCAGACCCTCTCGCCGGGTGGTTTTGGGGACGGCGATTCCTGCTCTGGCTGCTTTGCAAGCGGCGAGCAGCCGGGCCCTGCCCGTCGCGGCCGTCCTCTGGAGGTGACGAGAGATGCAAATGCCGCCGCGCGGCCCCGAACCGCCGGCCCAAAATAAACGGAACTGCCGAACTTCTCGGCGGCCCAGGCCACAGCTTCCCCCTGCGACGGGGGCAGAAAGCCCAGGTGCCGCCAGCCCAGGAGGAAGCTCGGGATGGGGGACGGGGGCCGCGGTCGCTTCCCGGCAGCGCCTCCCGTTTGCTTTCGGCTCAGGGGCCGGCTCTCCGTGCAAAGAGAGCTCGTGCGGCCGGGCACACCTGCTCAGGCCGTGCAAAGAGAGCGGCTGGCGGCGGGGAAAAACGCAGGGTGCAAACGGTGCAAAACGCCTCGGTCCTCCTCCTCCTCCTCCTCCTCCTCCTCCTCCTCCTC
>NW_020448752.1:3129824-3133052 GCF_003343035.1 Apteryx rowi
GTGTGAATCGGGTCCCTTTGCCGAGCGCCGACCAGTTTTTAGCCAGCGTTTCGTCCCGTCCAAAATCCGCCTTTGCCCATGGCTAGGGAGCGCTGCCCTGCGCGGGGACAGGCCGGGGGGGTGCGATGGCCAAAGCCGGCAGCCCCGTCGCTCCGCTGTGCAAACCTCCCCCCCCGCCCGCGGCCGCGTTTTGAGCCCTGCAAAGCATTTGCCGCGCGGGCGACCCGCGTCGCCCTCGGCTGTGCAGCTCGCCGGCTGCAGCCCGGGGCTTTCCGAGCCGAGCGAGCTCCGGTGCCGCCAGCGGGGATGGGACCCGGCCGCGCGCTCCGGCTTTTGGCCCTGCTGATGCCGCAAGGAGAAAGCCCCGGGGGCCGCCCCGGTTGGGAGGGGGACCGGCCCCGGCCCCCGCGGCACCCACATGACTGCGCCGGCTTCCTCCGGGCGGCCGCGAGCCCGCCGGCGGGGAGGAGGAGCGAGGAGCGGGGCCAGGGAAGTGCGGCGAAGGAGGAAGCGCGGCGGCGGGGAGCCCGGCGTGCCGAGCGGAGCAGGCCCGGCAGCGGCAGCGGCGGCGGTGGGGGCGGCCACCCCGGCGCGGGGAAGCGCGGGGTCCGGGCGGAGGAAGCTGCCGTCGGCCCGTGCATCCTCCCGGCTCCGCTGCTCCGGGGCCGGAGGCAGCAGCGGCACGAGTGAGGGAAGGTGAGCGCGTGCGTCCGCGGGAGCTGGGCGCCCCGGGCGGCAGCGGGATGCTGCCTGGGGAAAGGTCCGGTTCGCTGATCCGTGCCTCTTCCCCGCTCTGGACAGGCCGGCTGGAGCCAGGTGGATGGAGAGCATCTGCACCCCCGGCCGCTGCCCCTTCCCGCCGCCGCAGCCGGGCCCCRCCGGGACGCGACCGTCCCCGTGACCCGCAGCCCCCGGCTCGCGCCTTCCCCGCCGCCTGCCCGCCCCCGCCGTCCTCATCCTCATCGTCCCGGCGAGCGCCGCTGACCCCGGCGGCGGGGCCGATGCTGGGCTCGGCCCCGGGGCTGCCCGCCGCGCCGGAGGATGGCGGCAGCAAGCTGGTACCACCGCGACATCAGCCGGGTGGTGGCTGAAGACCTGCTGGCCAAAGCGGGCAAGGACGGATGCTTCCTGGTGCGGGACAGCGAGTCCGTGTCCGGGGCGTACGCCCTGTGCCTCCTGTGAGTTACCTGCCTCGCTTCTCCTCTTCCTCCTCGCCCTCGGCCCCCTCCGCGGTCCCTCTCCCCCGTTACCCCGTGTGGGACCCCGGCGCTGTCACTCGGGGCGGTAGCAAGGCCGTTTCCTGGGAAAAGCAGGCAGCACCGGCTGAGCTGCCACCCGCTCCGGCAGCCCGGCCGGCTGCGCGGGGAGCTCCGAGCGATGCCCAGGTCCGGCCGCAGGAGGTGCCGTGTCCCTGGGCCGGATCCCGACCAGGAGCCCTGCTCAGCCCCAAAATTCACGAAGACCTGAGGGATTCGATGCTGGGGCAAAACCCAGCGTTCCCTGCCTGCCCCACCCGCACATCAGCGGAGCAYGGAGCGCTGGGAGCGTTGGGGACGCCCGGGCTGCGGACACTCGCTCCCYGGAGAGCGAGCGGCCCCTGGGAACGGAGGGAGCCGCCGGGGAACRGTGCCGGCACCCAAGCGTGCCGGGAAGGGCGCAGGCAGCACTTTGGAGTCGCCCGCTCGCGCTCCCGCAGCGCCAAGCCCCACCGGGCCAGCCGAGACAGGAGCAGCGGGTTTTTCCCCGCCTGGGGGAGCGCGGATGCATGGGAGCACTTTCCRCCTCCCCGGCAATCCCGCTTTCCATAGCGGGGGCCGCTCGGGGCTCTGCCCCACAGCCAGACCCCCTGCGCCAGCTCCAGCTGATTCCTGGCTCTGGGGGTGCGATGCAAACGCCCCCTCCGCAGTCAGATGCGCCAGCCCGGCTCTTCCTCCGTCGTCACCTCCCCGGGGCGGCCGAGAGCATCCCAGCCCTCCGCCGCCTCCGTGCCGGGCCGAGGCGTCCTCTCGGCGCCGGGGGCTGCCGGGGGCCCGGCCGCGGCGCGGCGACACGTCCGCAGCCGCGAGCGAGGCGCGCAGGGCACGGGGCGGTGCCTCGCGCCGGGCTGGAAGGATGCCGCCCCGTTTCCTATGGTTTTCCTGGCCCGGCGCGTGGTGCAAATTGCAAACACATGGTGCCGAGGAGCGCCCGGGGGGGGGGACACTAACCCGTCAGCCGGGTCACGGCAGCAGCRTGCAGCACGGCGCCGGTGCAGCGGCCCCCGACGAGCCCACCGGGACAAAGCCGCGCTCCGGCCGTGCCGCGTTTTGCTGCGTGCTGCCCGCGGCCGTCGCACCGCGGTCTCGGGGCGCCCCCGGCCGCGTCCCCCCCCCCGGCGGCCCAGCCCGTGCGAGGGGACGCGCGGGCACCCGCTGAGCCCCTGCTTGCTCGCGGCAGGTTCCAGCGGCACGTGCACACCTACCGCATCCTCCCCGACGACGAGGGGCTGCTCTCCGTCCAGGTGGGTGCAGCGGGTCCCGCTCCCGCCGTCGCGCCCCGGGCCGGGAGCGAGCTGGCGAGCCCGGCCGGCGGCGGGATTTGGGGGTCCGGCGGGATTTGGGGGTGGGCAGGCTGGCGCGTTTGCCGCCGCCGCCGCCGCCGTCGGGGGGGCCGCGTGCGCCGCGCCTGCAGAGGCGGCGTTTGCACTTCCATGCGCGCTGGAGCCGCAAGCGAGCGGTGTGGTTTTCTTTTTGCATAAGCCAGCTTCAGCGCGCGGCGCCACAGGATGTGAATTCTGTGCACGGAGCCCTTTTGCAGCGCGGCCTCGCCGAGGTTTCCGACGCGCTGAGCGCAGCTGCGGCCTGGGAACGCCGGCTCCCCGGCAGCGCCCTGTTCCGCCCGGCCCGCTGCCSCCTTTAAGCCCGCGGCTTTAAACCTTTGCACTCGGCTGCCATAAACCGGTTGCCCGTCTTCGTCACCCACCGCGGGAGCACGAGCCCTTCCTCCCTGCCCGGCATCACGGCGTGAGCAGCGGCGCCGAGCGCCCGGAGCGGCGCTGGGAAACGCCGCGGCAACGTCCTGTCCTCTTCCTTCCCCAGACCATCCAGGGCATCCAGGCAAAGTGCTTCCGCAGCCTCACCGACCTGGTCRGCGCCTACCAGCAGCCCAACAACGGCCTGGTGACGCCGCTGCTCTACCCCGTGCACCGGGCGCGCGAGGCGGCCGACGAGGACTCGGGTGCGCGGGGGG
>NW_020448752.1:3133302-3140956 GCF_003343035.1 Apteryx rowi
CCCCGGCGAACGCGGGCCCCCCCGGCGGGGCCGCCCCCGGCGCCTGGACCGGCCGGGCTCACATCTCGCAGCAGCTGCACCTGAGGCTGCAGGAGCAGGTGCACAGCAGGTAACGCTCCCCCGCTCCGGCCCGGCAGCGCTTTCCGGGGTCGGCTGCAGCGGGACATTGCACCRAGCCCCGGGGACGGGGTGGGGGGGCGAGGAAAGGCTCCCGCGCTCTCAGCCGCCTCTCGCCCTCGCAGCCCAGCCAGCGACTTCATGGGCTTCATGGCCGAGTACCTCACCCACCACCTGCAGCTGGACCTGGAGGCGCTGCGCAACGGCGACCTGCAGCTGCGGCACCTCAGCACCGCGCTCGTCACGGCCTGCCGGGGGCTGCACAGGCGAGTGGCCCCGGCCCCGGCCCCGGCCCCGGTCCCGGCGGGATGCGCGGCACCCCGCTGCGCGGCCGAGCGGCTCCTTCCGCCGCGCTCACGCCTCTTCCCCCCGCTCTCTCTCCGCAGCGAGATCGACTTCACGCTGGCCGGTTTAGAGACGCTGGCCAAGGTGTTCGGCCCTCCCGCTTCCCCCCGCAGCCCCGCGAGGGAGCAGGTGAGCCCCCCCGGGCGGGCGCTGGGGGCCGCGGGTGTCTCGTCGCGTGCGGGCGAGCGCAGCTGCTCGGCGAGGAACCGCTCGGGGCGGTTTCGGTGCCTACGTGCACCCGGAAAGGTGCTGCGCGCCCTGCAGGGACAGGTGTCCCGGCGCGGTGCGTCCTCGGCGGTGGAGGGGACCCTCGCACCGAAGGGACCTGGGGGAGGGACGGCAAATTCATTTCTGCATCCAGCCCACGCTGCTGCAGGACGGGGAGCGATTCCCTGCCCGGCCCCGGGGACTCCACGTGCTGCATCCTGCCCCGGAGGTGGGACCAGCCATGGAGGAACCCACCAGCTGGATCCGACCGCGCCGCTCCGAAAGCCTCCGCCCCCAGCGAGTGTCCCGTCTCCCTCCCCAGGGTCTCCTGACCAGCGATCCGGACCTGGAGCTGCTCCTCAGCAAGATATCCACTGTCAACCATCTCCTCTCTTCCCTGGAGAAAAAGGTGCCTGATGTGCCCRGCCTCGCGGCCGAGACGGGGCAAGGCGCACTGCAGAGCGGCCGGGGGGCGGCAGGTGGGGCAGAGGGACAGAAATCAGGATTTGGGATGCTAAGGCRGAGGCGACTGTCATTTCCAGACGCCCATCAGAGAGGCTGGGGTCCCTCTCCCGCCCCCCCCCCGGGCGCATCACCGTCTCCTTGCTTCGCGCCCGTCTCTCTCCGCAGGTGCTGAGGTCGCTGCAGGAGACGGTGTCCAAGCACAACCTGGCGCTGCCCAGCGTGGCCGCGGCCCCCCAGCCGGCCACCAAGCCCCTGGCCGTGCAGAGCTTCGAGGTGAGGCCGGGACGGGCGAACCGCGGCCCCGGGGGGGGGGGGGCAGACGGAGCAGGGGGCAGGTGCCGACCCCACCGCGAGCGTGTCCCCGTGCTGCAGGTGAAGGTGGGCAAGTCGCAGCGAGCAGCCCTGACGGTGGACGTGGAGTTGGGCACGGTGGCCGTCACCAAGAAGGGCAGCGGGACCCCGGAAGAGACCATCCCTCAGGACAAAAGTAAGGAGCCCCCATCCCCTCTGCCGGTGCCCAGGGGATGGTGCGGGGCCAAGGGGTTCCCTCCGCAAGGGCGGCAACGGATGTGCCTGGGACGCCACCCCAGGGACAGGCCTGATGCCGAGGCGATGGGCTCCTTCCTCTCTGGAGACCGCGGGGACAGCGGGGAGTGGGCTGTGCGTACCCCCAGCCCTTGTGTGGCCGAGGCCGGGGGGGTGCCGGATGGGCGGCTGSACACGACGCGGGCGCCCTGCCGTCGCCCCGCTCACGCCTGCGGGCATCCAGTCYTGCAGCTGATTAAATACCAGAGCGTGCAGAGCAAGGTGAGGCTGGTGTACGACCGGGACCAGCAGAAGAACCTGAGCAGAGACTTCGTCTTTCCGAACGCGCGGGTAAGAGGACCTCGCCGCGTCCTGACGTTAATAACTCTCCGCATGTCCCCGGCTCCCGTGCCTGGAGGTCGATGTCCCCGCAGCCTGGCTGCAGCCCTGCAGACCTGGCCATCGGCATCTCTTGCGGTGCCACGTTCCCCAAAGCCCTGGGTCTTGTGCCGGGGCTCTGGGGACACCCGTGTCTTCCTGCAGAAGCGAGAGGCCTTTTGCCAGCTGCTCCAGCTCATGAAGATCCAGCACTCCAACCTGGACGAGCCTGACCTCATCTCGGTGTACGTCGGGACRTGGAACATGGGTAAGGGGCTGGGAAACGCTCGTGTCATGCAGGGAGGCCRTGGCGGCTGGTCGTGCGTCCAGGGAGGGCTTTGGAAGGGGAYGCCTGCAGGAGCTGCCCTGGGATGTCTAGGGTTGGAGCTGCTCCTTGCTGGGACGAGAAGCCTGGAGAAGACCCCGACCGGGCCTTTTTCGGGTTTGTCAGTCCTGTCGTGATCCACTTATTTTGTGTGGTCGTATGGAGTAAACAGAGGAGCTGGGATACTTGGAGGGTTTTGGAGCGTAGCTGTAAATCTCAGCGCAGGTCTGGGCTGCGCGTGGGTGGACCGTGCGGTTGACACGATACTTTCCATCCCCCGTGGGGGTCTTGACACACGCAGGGCCTGGGGGCCRAGAGAGGCTCGGGGAACCAGCCCTGGAGGCAGCCGCGCGCTGTCATCCCTCCCACCTGGGCTGGCTGGGAAACACCACTCGGTGACCGCTGTCCCCTCTCCCCCCCCAGGCAGCACCCCGCCGCCGCGGTCCCTCGCCTCCTGGCTGACGTCGCGGGGCCTGGGGCGCACTCAGGACGAGACCACGGCCTGCATCCCCCACGACATCTACGTGGTTGGCACCCAGGAGAACTCCCTGGGCGATCGCGAGTGGGTGGAGTTCCTGCGAGCATCGCTGAAGACGCTGATGGCCATAGACTACCGAGTGGTAATGGCGCGGGCCAAAGCTCGAGGGGGGGACACGTCCTTAGCTGCCCTCTCCGGCTTTGCCAGGGGCATGCCCGCTTGATAAAAAGGCTGAAGACTCCCACAAGTAGGTTCAGGAAGCTGATTACCCACCGGTAGTCGAGCTGGGGCTTTCACACCTAAACCCGGCGTCCTCTTCGTATCTTTCCGCTTCTTCACCCCGTCCTGCTCGTTGGGGGCAGCTGGCAGGCACGGGCMGGGGCCAGGCACCCCGGTTCACCCCCGTGTGTGGGGCCGTGCGGGCCAGCTCACCCCTGTCTCCCGCAGGTCGCCCTGCAGTGCCTCTGGAGCATCAAGATAGTCGTGCTGGTGAGACCGGAGCACGAGCGGCGCATCAGCCACGTGAACACGTCCAGCGTGAAGACGGGCATTGCCAACACCCTCGGTGCGCGCCGGGAACGGGGCCGCSGGTCCTCTCGGCGGGACGGGGCAGGGTGGGCCGTTGCGGTCAGGGATGCCTCAAGCTGGGGTGGCAGCCTAGGGGCACGGCGCGGGGAACCCACCGCGTGCCACCTCCGCCGTGCCGCGAGGGAGCATCGTCTCCCCCCCGGCTGCTCAGCGCCGCGCGTGTCCCCGCAGGTAACAAGGGAGCTGTGGGCGTCTCCTTCCTTTTCAACGGGACGTCCTTCGGGTTCGTGAACTGCCACCTGGCCTCGGGGAGTGAGAAGACCCACAGGTGACGGAGGGACGCGGGGTGGGGGGGGGGGGGTCAAACCCCGCTGGGGTCGGCTGGGGGTAGCAATGCGTAATAGTCGAGGTGGGTCCTTGTTCGGATGGGTCGCTTAGAAAGGGATCACGGAGATTTTCTGATGAACCACGGACGAAACAGCAATAAAACACAAAACCGAAAAGCCACCCGCTAGCAAAAGGATGTCCTTCCTCAGAGCYCCTTGTTTCCTCTGTGTAACGGGAAGCTCATACGCAGCTTCTCCTCCCACCGTGTTTCCCGCTCGCTCCTTGCAAGCGCAGCTGGAAGGAAGCCGGGGTTGCACCCAGAGCCCTTCGGAGGGAGAGAAGTTTTGGTCCCTGAATGTCAGACGTTGGGTTCAGGGCTGCTGGTCCCTGTCCCCGTCCTGCACGGGCTGCCCCCACCACAAGGAGCCCAGCGGCTGGGCAGGATGGGGCCAGGGCTGGTGGTGGGGCTGCCTCACCTGCTCTGCTCCCGTCCCCCCCCCCCCCATGCCGTGCAGGAGGAACCAGAACTACAGCGACATCCTGCGCTCGCTGGTGCTGGGTGACAAGCGGCTCAGCGCCTTCGACCTCACGCTGCGCTTCACCCACCTCTTCTGGTTCGGGGACCTCAACTACCGCCTCAACATGGATGTGCAGGTAGGAGCCCGTGTAGGATGTGCATGTGTGGGGCAGGGCAACCCCAGCCAGGCGCCGTCCCAGTCCCCAAGAAAGCAGGCGTGAAGGGGAGCCCGGGCCATGCACTCAGGGTCCTTGCTGTGGCTGGTACCGAGGAGGAGCCAAAAAGGGCCCCGGATGCCTGTCGGGATGCTGAAGCAGAGGGAGGGTGAAGAAAAGCCTGGATGCTCACGGTCTCTTTCCTCCTCCCTGCCCAGGACATCCTAGCCCACGTAACCAAGAGGGACTTTGAAGCCCTCGTGGCTGTGGACCAGCTCAACCTGGAGCGGGAGAAGAACAAGGTCTTCCTACGATTCAGTGAGTGCTGGCGCGAGGTGCCAAAAACGTGAGGGTCCTCGATGTGCACCAAGGACAGCCCCCCCGGAGCAGTGCATCCGGGCGAGGAGGGAGGCTGGCCTCAGCCTGGCACRCAAGTGCCAGTGGGACGCGGCCGTGCCGCTCCCAGCCTGGGAATGGGGCTGGGGGTGCTGCTCGGGAGACCCCCGGCAGGACAGGGAGCATGGAGGACGGCGTCCCCAGCCTGGTTCCAGCCATGGGGACAGCCACGACACCCGCCCCGGCTCAGCTCTGCACCTTGGTTSCCAGGCGAGGGCGACATCTCCTTCCCTCCCACCTACCGGTACGAACGGGGCTCCCGGGACAACTACATCTGGCAGAAGTTCAAGACTACGGGGGTGAGTTCCTGCACTCTCATTCCAAGGCTGGGGATCCAGAGGTCCAGGACTGCCGGGGAAATGGGGACAGCGGCTGACTCTTTTAGGAGTCCTCTATCCATTCCCTTGGTGGGGAACAAGAGAGAAAACTTCTGGGGTGGGAGAAGCACCGGGCTGGTGGGAGAAAGCAGCCGGATAYGAGGACTGCGGGAGCACAGTTTTTCCTATTCCTAGATGAGGATCAACGTCCCCTCGTGGTGCGACCGCATCCTGTGGAAGTCGCACCCAGAGACCCACGTGGTCTGTAACTCGTACGGTGAGTGAGGTCCCCCAGGGCCCTGCCGGGGGCTTGGGGGCTGCCGGAAGCGCCGGGGCTCAGCGGCTGTCACTTGGCTCCCCCTTCTCACGTTTCAGGCTGCACCGACGACATCGTGAGCAGTGACCACTCGCCGGTCTTCGCCACCTTCGAGGTGGGAGTGACATCGCAGTTTGTGCCCAAGAAGGGTAAGGGTGATGGTGAGGGTGAGGATGAAGGTGAAGGAGCACCCTCTCTGGGAGCGATTGCCCCTGGAGCAATTGGGCTCGGGGACAGCTCGCAGCCCTGCTTCTTCCTGGGTTTTCCACCTCCTATCACCCAAAAGTGCTGGGTGCTGGGGCGAGCCCTGAGCGCGGTGCTCGGCCAGCACGCGCTGAGCCGCTGGCGCCTGCCTGCAGCACCCGGCTCCAGCCCCGAATCGCTGGCCTGCATCGAGTGGGAGAGCATCGAGGTGATCGTGAAAACCGCCAGCCGCAGCAAGTGCTACATCGAGTTTCACTCCTACTGCCTGGAGGGTGAGCTGGGGCCGGGGCCGGGACCCTGGGCTGCGAGGGGTGTCCGTGCAGCCGTGCACCCGCGGGCCGGGGCAGCGGGGATGGCTGCGCTCCGCCGCGTAGCGTCGGGGCAGCCGGGCGCCCTGGGGCAAGGCACGGAGGCGCCGAGCTTGACTCCGTGCGGGTTAAGGCCGGCGCCCCGGACGGGCTGCCACGCGGTGGGGCAGGGCGGTGGGATCGGCGGCGGGAGGGAGCCGCCTGCCCTCAYGCTCTCTTGCCGGCAGAGCCCCAGCGGAGCGGGGAGAACACGTCCCAGAGCTGCGACATCCCCGGCTTCCTCAAGCTCAGCTGGTCGGCCAAACACTTGCCCGTGGTGAGCACCGGGGAGGGGAGAGGGGGGGGGTCCGGGCCGCCGCGGCAGGGCAGGGGCGGGCGGACGAGGCACCGGCTGCCCCTTCGCACCAGCTCCGTGCCAGCACCCCCCCATCGCTCCCCTTCCCTATCCCTCCTGCCCGGCTCGGCACCAGCGCTCTGCTCCAAGGGGAGCGCCGGGGCCGTCACCGTTCCCGAGGCTGGAGCAACCCTCGTGCCGGCCCCGCGGCCGCGCTCCCCAGCACCCGCTCTCCCCGTGCGCAGCTGCACCCCATCCTCTCGGACCTGGAGTACCTGGGGGACCAGCACCTGCTGCTCAGCATCAAGGGCGTGGAGAGCTGCGAGTCGTACGGTGCGTGTCCCCGCGCCGGCACATCCCCGCGCGCGGCGGGGCTGGGCTGCTGCGGGCACCCTGCGGACGCCTTTGGGGCGGGGGCTCCTGGGGGGGGGGGGTCTGCAGGGAGCTACAGGCTGCAAGCCCAGGGCTGCGGTGGGTCTGCGCCCAGCAGAGCACCGGGGAGAGACCTTGATGGCCTGTAGGAGGCCCCTAAAGGAAGCAGGGATGGTGTCAAGAATAGCTTCTGCATGCAATTTTTGGGAAACAGTGTCTCCCAGCCTGTGGGCCTGCTGGGTATGAGGTTTTGCAGCTGGAATTTGGCAGGAGGGACCCCGACACCCACCCTCCCCAGTGCAGCACCCGCTCCGGGTTGCTGCTGGAAGGGGGGTCCCGCAACGGGAAACGGAGCAGCCCCTGCTCCTGTCCCGCTAACGCCTCCGCGTGCTGTGGGCGCAGGCGAGTGCTGCATCGCGATGAGGTCCATGATTGGCAGCATGGCCCAGCAGTTTGAGACCTTCCTCTTCCACCGCGGCGAGGAGACGGGCTCCATGCGCGGCTGGATGAAGGTCCGAGTCCCCAAGGACAGGCGCAGCACCCGCGAGAGGCTCTACGGTAACGCCGCCGYGCTCTTCGGCCGCCTCTGCTTTGCCTGGGACGGGTCGAGGGTGGCGTGGCTGAGTGGTCCCCATGCCCAGCGCGGTGCTCCCCTTCTCCGGCAGCGAGCGGAGGCCGTGCATGGACTAACTTGTCCTCCAGACACCCTGTGCTCCTGCTGAAAGAGGCCAGGACTCGAATGTCCGCACGCAGCTCTTTAACCGTGCCGAATTTCTTGCAAGCGAGCCTTCACCAGCCTTGTCGTTTGCAGAGTGGATCAGCTTCGAGGAGGAGGATGCCGAAGCGGCTGCCGATGTCCCGACGTGCTCCAAGCCGCCCACGCACCGCGTCAGGTACCCGCGGCAGATCTTGGCCCCGCCGCCAGCCCCGGCAGCGCCAGCGGTGCTGAGCCCGCCTCGTCCCGCCGTGTGTTTCAGGAGCCGGCCCCACAGCGTCCCGGACGCGGCCAGCAGCTACACCAACCCAGCCTACTTCATATT
>NW_020448752.1:3141371-3313474 GCF_003343035.1 Apteryx rowi
GGTGGCCCCAAGGCGCAGCTGCGCCAGACCCGCAGCGCCCTGGAGCCGCTGCCGCCGCTGCCGCCACCCACGCAGGACGCCCGGCGGCACGGCCGCACCACGGAGGTACCACCTGGCTGCGCGCGGTGGGTGAAACGAGGGCGGCCGCATCGCGGTCCTCTGCCGCGACGCTGCTGGAGCGTGTCCTTGTCCTTCTCTCCCCAGTGGCCCTGCGACAGGGGCGACCGCTCCCGCAGCATCGGCGCGTGGCTGAGTCACCTCGGCTTGGAGCAATACAAGGAGGGGCTGTATGAAAACGGCTGGGATGACCTCGAGTTCTTCAGGTATCCCCCCAAGTCCTGGAGCTCACAGTGGGGCAATCGGTCCCCAAGTGCCAAAGCAGTAGTGGAGCAGGTCAGGCCAGCTCCTGTGTCCCCGAGGTCCCTGGTGAGCCCCAAGCCTGGAGGGAGGGAGGAAAGGTAGAGCGCAGAAGAGGGGACCGTTAACCGATCAAGACCCCAAGTCCTTCTGAATCCCCTTGGCCCCTGCGCCCTCTCGGTGGCCTCCCCGCAGCTGCTCTCTCTCACCCCACCGTACAGAGACATCACTGAGCAGGACCTGCTGGAAGCCGGGGTGCTGAGCCCTACTCACCGGAAGCTCATCCAAGCCAAACTCCGCGAGAGCGCYGCTGAAAGTCCGCAGCAGAGACCCTACCTGAAACCAAACGCCTAGATGCCAGCGTGGCACGTGCCACRCGCGCGGGTTTCCTCCGAGGAGCTTCTTGGGGAGCTTCTGCTCTAAGGTGCCCAGAGCCCCGAGCAGAGGAGGCAGGACTGGAGGTCACAGGGATAAACCTGTGACTGGGAAATGCGCTCTTGGCTGGCTTCCTCCGCGGTCTTCTCCACCACTGCCGACGTCTCGCCGAACGTGCCCCGCTGACAGCTGCAGCACGCGCCCGTGCCATGCCTGCACCCAAGCCCGGACCTGTTGCGGTGAAACCAGCCGCGCTCCCAAGCTGTCCGGCCTCGCCAGTAAGCGACCGGACGTTTCTCCACCGGGAAGCGGAGAGCCTCGCCAGCCAAGAGAGGTGGTAGCCTGTGGGACAGGGACGTGGGACGCGTGGAGGCCACGCTGGAGGTGAGGACCATCCCCTTCCCGAAGGCCGTGGCGTCGCCGTTTCCTYGCGCCTCTCTCTCTCGCCGTTGTCGTCGCGACCGAGAATAAAGCCTCAGGGCTCGGAGGGCGCCGCGGGGCCGCCTGGTCTTCGACGCCGGCCGCGATGCGGCGGGAGCCATCCCGGCGGGAACGCGCCGCTTCCTCCCGCGGCCCGGATGGTTTGGCACGTGCCGCATCCTCGGCGGGGGGCCGCAGCGCGGAGGTGAACGCGCTCTTCCGAAGAAACTGAAGCTTCCTCGGAGCGGTGCCCATCCTTGGGGACACGATGCCCGGGCTGGCCTCAAGGTGGCAGTGGCCACCTTTGTCCCCCAGGAGAGGGGACTGGGTGTGAGACCCCGGGGTGCAGGGCCGGGGGGGCGGCAAGGGGGGGCAGCCGTCCCCGTCCCCGTCCCCGTCCCCATCCCTGTCCCCGTGACGGTGGCGGTGGCGGTGGCGAGGGAAGCTGGCAGTGGTGGTGGCCTCGGGCACCTGCCCCCGCCTCCGCCCGCCTCCGGCCCGGCCTCTCCCTGGCACTTTGCTCCCCGAGCCGCAGAGCGGGAGCAGGAGCGGGAGCRGGAGCGGTGCTGCTCGAGGGCGCCCGGCCCGGCATGGCCCCCGCGCCGGGACTGGAGGTGAGGCGGAGGCGGTGGCGGCGGTGGGGACGGTGGGGACGGTGGGGACAGGGGACGTGGGACCTTCCCGGGGAGCCGGACCCGGCCGCCCCAGGGGTGCGGGTTTCGGGATGGCGGGGGGGGGGCACCGAGCGGGCGCCGAGGGACGCCCCGTCCTTGCTGTCGTCGCCCCAGCCGGGCCTGGGCGTCCTCCCCAGCGGGGCCTTCATCCCTCCCCACGCGCTGCCTCCTCCTCCTCCTCTGCCCCCTCTGCCTCGCTCCAAGGGGGTTGTCCCCCTCCGGAGGCGAGTTGCCCTCCGGCTGCTCTGCCTCCATCCTAGCTCCGTGGGCTCGTCCCGAGGAGGTGGAGGGTCTGGGGGCAACCCTGCCGAACTGGCAAAATTAGTCAAAAAAACAAAAAAACAAAAAAACACCCATGTCACATCCCTCCCCGCTGGGAAAYGGCGTCACCTCGGCGAGGACGAGCCCACGGGCAGCACGGAAAGCGTCCGCTCCCGGGGGAGGAAGCGTCGGCTCCGGGGGCAGCGACTCGGCGTTTGCCCTTCGGCTGCAGCCGCTCTCGCAGCCAAAGGAAAAAGGATCAAAAAGAAATCGGGTCACACGCCCCCCCCCCGTCCCCATCCCTCCCCGTGCCAGGGCTTTGGCTGTGCAAACCACGTGGCGATTAGGGACAAGGGTCCTTGTGCAGGGCGTTTTGCATAATTTCCCCTTGTTTTGCAACTTCCGAGCGTTTTTGGGCGAGAAGAAAAGCCCCGCGTCTCCCTCGCTTCCAGCTCACCCTGCCCAGATATCACTCAGCGGCTCGGCCGCTCCTCTCCGCAATTCGCGTTTCTGTGCAGCAGCTCCCAAAGTGCCGACGGCGCGGGGCCGGATGGGGCAGCCCCGGCGTCCCCCGTCCTCCCGGGGCGGCAGGACCTTTGGCTCCCGAGCGGAGCCCGGCATCCGCACTGCTGGGCTCATCCGTTTTATTGACGCCTTTCCACCGCGCCTACGTAAATTCGGCACGCAGGAGGCCTGGGGAACGCTGCGGCGTGCCGGGGTCCAGGCGAGCCGCTCCGCGTCCTTTTCCTCCAGGGCTTTTTATCTCCCTGGCTGGCTCCCAGGCGGCAGCGCCCGGCCGGGACACGGCTGACACGGAGCTCGGAGCCTCGCTGCAGCTGCGCTCGCTCCCTCCGGAAAAAGTCCACGCAGGAGAGGCCGTGGCCAGGGAAAAACGGTGCTGGTGAAGTTACCTGGAAATGGGAACAGGCCCGGCGATGACRTGTCCTCAGGGTGGACTAATGTAAATCAGAGCAACTTAAACCGCTGATTTTGTTCATGACTAAGATGAGGAAGCAGGAAACGTTGGCTGTTGAGATTAGAGTGTCAAACGTAGTCGTCTCACGTTTTTGTCTTTCAGCAGTTTTCCTGAAGAAAACTGGCTTAGGGATAGTTAAAAGATGTTGCTAAATACCAGCTATGCTCAAGGCTTTGTATTTTTGGGAGACAGACACCATGAACCTACGCTCCCACCTGAAGAGCCCTCCACCAGACAGCTACTCAGATGCTTTCTCCCTTTTCCTTTGTCTTTCTCTTTTCTTTTTGATGTTAGATTTTTATTTTTTTTTAACCCACTGGATTTTTTCATATCTTCCTCATGATTGTCGACCTGTGTTTTTTGGAAATTGGCTTTGGTCGCTGAATCCTTCAGCACGTCCGGTCTGGTAGATYGCGTTGTTTCATGCTCCATTTGTTCAGAGGTTAGAAGAGGAAAACAAATCTCCTGATCCTTCATATCCTCATCGGTGTCTCGACTTTGAGAGAAACAGCTGCTGGCCAGACCCGTGCAATAAACCCCAGCGACGAAGGGAGTCTGGCTGCACCTGAGACAGATGGCTGCCGGTTTCTTCCCCCGGACGTGGCTCCAGGTGCTCCGCTGAGGCCATGCACAAGCTCAGGGGTTTCAGTTCTTTGATTTTCTTGACRGTCCTGCCAGCAAAAATGTACCGAAAATTTTATGCTGTAATAAATTTATACTGGTTTAATGGGACGCTGGAAGGTGAGCTGTGTTATACCCAGAGCTAGACTCTCCTTCCAAGCCCGATCCCTCCTTTTCCTGGCTTTGCAAGGGTAGAGCAGCCCAGCAGAGCTCTGTATTGTTCTGAGGGAGCCAGGAAATTCCCATGCACACCCGCAGCGATCTCGGGCCTGGGATTCCCGGCATCTCCTCTTATTTCTGTTCCGAAACTTGCTCTGACACGGCCCTTTGCTGCAGTGTTAGGAAAATCTCAGCCGAAGGATAGATAATAGTGACTTCCTCATGCTCCTGCTCTGCCTGGGGGAGCGGAGCCACCTTTCCTTGCCTTTGGACGGGCTGGTGCCAATGGTGCTGTGCCGCAGGGGCGATGGATTACCTTGGGTTAATATTTCAGCGCTGAAGATAAGTCCCTTTCCACCGATCRGGTCTCCCCATCACCAGGGCTTGGTACGTCGTACAGTGCCTGCCACCGGTGAGGTCCCGCGTGGAAGCTGTCACAGTCCGGGCTTCCTCCCCTCCTGGGGACCAGCCGAAGGAGAGCGGGTGGTCCYGATGGCCCGCACCCAGCACAGGGCTTAAGCCCCCATCTCTTGTGCAGGCTTTTAACCTCGCACTGGTTTCGCTCGTCAGCCAGAAGCTGAGTTAGCATTAGGAGCCTCAGTCCTTTGTTGAACCTGCGGATGGAAGGGAATATCTCTACCGTGAAAGACACCTGGAGCAGCAGGGTTTTCCCACGAGGAACGTATCACAAGTTGCCTTAAAGGCAGGTGAACTCATAGGCTGGCGCCTTCTCTCGACGGTGTCTCAGTAACCGGTTCTACCCTGCAAAGGCCTTCCCTTGTGTGCTTCTCCCTGCCCTTTCTCTAAGGACACCGCTGTCAAAATGATTCATAGACCCAAATTCAGACTCGATGTCGCTGGGGCTCGGTRATGACTGCATTGAGAACTGGGACAAAGGCCTGCAGCTGGAGTGGGAAGCTGAGCAGATGCTGGTGCGAGGAAGGCTTGAGCGCAGATGTGATACGTGCACGATCGTTCCGAACCCCGGCAGGGTAGTACAGGCACCCGTTTGATCCCAGCAAGACCTTCCCTGTTCGCTGGTCTCTCCACAGAGAGTATTTGCTGCTCTGCTGCACAGCCACTGCTTGACTTTGCTGTGCAGGYTCCGGCGAGGATTGCTTTGCTGGCAGAGAGAGTCCGAATCTTTTTACTTTCTCAGGCCTTGCATCTTGCTARGTACGTGCTTATCAGCTGGTGTTCATCTGTGAATTGTGGTGATCGTCTGAGACAGTCTTACACAAAGGATGTTAGCGGTAGAGAAGAACAGGCAGCTGCATCACTTTATTAACTCCCTGCTATGCCTGCTTTCTATCCAGGGCTTGTTCTTCCTACCCAAGCTGAGAACATAAGATGTTCCATAGTCTTCGTGGGTGAAGCAGCATTATTTGCTCATTTCCCCAGGACAATGAATAACTATATAGTTAAAGTTGGGGAAAAAAAAAAATCCAAGCTAGGTCTGGTCAGAGATTGCCTGAAATAAGCTTATTAGAAAGAAAGCTCTGCCAGCAGCTTTGCAGCTTTACAGCTGAGCAAGCTCTTTGCTCCTCACTACGCCGATGGCGCCATTTCGGTCTTCCTCCACTTCCCTATAGACGTGTCGGGGCAGCAGAGCAGCTGTCCAGGCTCAAGTCAGGACAACACCATAAAACACACCCAAGAACGCCAGGGGAGCTGGACACACCGCCCCAAAATAGTCCAGGGTCCAGGGAATCTTCTTGGCTCTCAGATGCACAGAAACTTCTGCCTTGCACATATCTGAAATGTGGCTGATGGACGTGATCCAGGGATGAGACCTGGCGAAGCCGGCTAAATTAAGTAGCAGAGCCCGCTTGATTCTTGATAGTCCCAATGCTCTGGGACCTCTCAGATGGGTGTTTGAACCACATACGTGAGGGAGACCTGGGTGTATCCTCCTGGCAGGACACCCTGCAGCCCCTTCAGCGGGATGCTGGCATTGCCCAGCAGCTCCCGGTGCTGCAGCCCATGCTGGCGGCAGAGACAGGCCACTTCCCAAATCCCTGCCATTGCTCTCCCAGCACCTGGGATTTCCATGGAAGTGTTCCCGCAAAGTGGTCCAAGCCAAGATTGCAAGATGCAGCTGGTACCAGAGCCCGGAGGCTGCTAGGGTTTCCCATGAGCTGTTTTTTCTCTGCTGTTTACAGGGGAATTGACAATTTCCTTTGTTAATGTTTGATCAGGATCTGCCTGTTGCTCTCTGAACTCATCCCTGTAATAAAGCTGTGAAGCAATCTGCACTTTCTGTAGCTGGAAAGCAACTGCAGAGTGTTTGATTTGGGCCCGAGGCTCCAGCTCAGCCCAGAACTCAAACAAACGGCGCAGAKCATGTGCAGCCACGGAGGCTGGCCCGGCACGGACACCCTCCTGTCTCTCAGCCCATCTGCCTGCTGATTAATTTACGATCATGACTGTAAATCTAGGAATGCCAATCTATCCAGGCAAGGCTCTGCAGAGCAAAGTGACAAAACGGATCCAGTCTCACCTGACCCTGGAGCCATGAATGAAAGGGATAAAGGGGACGGGAGGAAGAGGAGACCGAGGGAGGAGAGCAGAAGGCAACGCAGCCTTCTGCCTTGTATCACTGAAACCAACATCCCATCAACGTGTGTCATCTCCCTGGACCCAGAGTCCTCCTCTGTCCTAACGTCATCTCGTGGGTGAGCTCTGAACCAACATAAACCAAACACACGCTGCGCAACCCCTGCTGTGAGATACAGCGTTCAGATGCACCCTCAGCTCTCTCCGCAGCACGGCAGAAGCCAACTCCTGCTCCCATTTCAGATTTCCCTGGTTACTAATCTAAGGACACCATGGACCCTAGCCACTTGCCCACAGAATGGGGAGATGGGGCTCAGCCCGCCTGGATTCGGTCTGCAAGTCCTTTCCAGCACCGCTGTGTGCAGAAGCACCAGCCTCAGGTTACAAGTGCAGACCGCCTTTCCTGACTCTCCAAACAAGCCCTTGCTTTTGGTTATGTTTAAAACTCCAGGATTCAGTGGGGCCCACTGGGAAAATGCAGCTTAGCCTGTGTAACTGGCCAGACCCTATTACTTTTGAATCCTCTGAAATATTACCAGCTATAGCTTTATATTTTCCTCAGGACCTTTGGTARATGCCACTGGCCCAGGAGCGAATCTTTGCTGGACCCCTATAGATGCATGTCCATGGGATAAGAATATATGGCTTTACAATTACTTTTTTTGAGCATCTTTGATTATGGTTTTAACCTATCAGGTTGAAATAAAAATGGCATATCTAGTGTGAGCCCAAAATGCAGGTAAGTGTATGCAGTTAAGCGTCCTGGTTTTTTGTCCTTGCTTAAGGTGTGGCTTTGGCCTGCTGTTAGCAAAGCTGCAGAAGCACTGGCTGGCACCAAGCTTGTGCACCGGGTCAAAGCCGGAATATACAGATTGCCCAATTGGACTTGCAGCAGCTGACAGCTAAAAGAGGTTTTTACTCCAGCCAGCTGCTCTTTTACCCTCCACCATTGTGGGGCCAACTGTTGAGCTGCCTCTGTCCACCCTGCCTGTGGCTTCTCAGTCTGCTGCCTTGGCTGATGGAAGCAGCTGTTCTGGAAGTGCTTTGCAAGGAAGCAAGGCAATCTTGGAAGAACTGAGATGCTGAAACTCTTCTGAGACCCAGGGCTTTGTAGGATGTGACAATTGCGGTAGAAGCTCCCTCTTTCTTCTGGAGAAGCGGACTCTGAACTTTAGACATCTTGAGATGCAGATGCAATCATTTTATAGTTTGCCCTCACATTTTACCCTGGGGATTAATTTGCCAGGA
This sequence comes from Apteryx rowi, assembly GCF_003343035.1. Taxonomy (NCBI): domain Eukaryota; kingdom Metazoa; phylum Chordata; class Aves; order Apterygiformes; family Apterygidae; genus Apteryx; species Apteryx rowi. The sequence goes on from NW_020448752.1 coordinate 3,149,019, forward strand.
TGATGAAAATCCCAGTCTTTGATCCTAACAATGCTCAACAGGGAARTGTCCTGCCTGGCTTGTGAACTTGCACTCTCCTGCGCTGGGACTTGGCTCTGTCACAGCTCCTCTCCGCACCGCTTAGATCATCTCTCTCCTACTGAGAATACCCGGCAGCTGGAGGCCCCTCACTGTCCAGGGACACTCTCTCCCAAAGGCTCCTTTAACAGCCCCCCAAGGATTTCTGCAGGCCATAATATTCCCCCAGACAAGCCTTTCTTCTCCTCTAGCCTTTCTTCTGCCAAGGACCCCTCCGGGACGAGCAGCATTGTCAGGATGGTGCCAATTAGGCTGAGCTGGGTTCCAAGAGCCTGCGCTGGCACCGAGCAGGGGGTTGCTCTTGCTCATAAAGGTTTCTTTGTTAGCGGCGCAGTGGGTTTGCTGGCCCGGCGGCTGGGGCTCGGCGTGGTGGTTGGGGGGGGACGGGGACGGGGACGCAAGCCTTTCTGTCTGAGGCATGCTTCCCGGGCTCTCGCACAGCGCTGGTGTCACTGCGCGGTGCTCAAAGGGATGATTAACGGGTGTCACTGTGGGGGCTCCAAAGGGGAGGATTTGTCAAGCCTTTCTTGGCTGACTACAAGGCCCAAATGTGAGAGCTGAGGAAAAACAGAGAATCATCAAAGTGGCCGGAGCTCCTGGAGGGGGGGAAAAAAATCTGGCATCTTTGGCTCCCTTCCACTCTTTGTGCCTGACAATGGTTGGGATCAACAACTAATGCGTTTTTATTAACTGCTCTTCTAGGTCTGGCTTTGAGAACATGGCCACTTCAGTGAGGACATTCCCAGTTGCCCTGTGGACACCAACGCCTGCTTCCTGGCTGGTAGGGAACGCCACCACCGTGGCAGAAGCAAAGTGCGTGTTCGACGAGGAGTTCAAGTTCATCCTGCTGCCCGTCTCCTACGCGTTCGTGTTTGTGGTGGGGCTGCTGCTCAACTCTTGGGCCTTGTGGATTTTCGTCTCCAGGATGAGGCCATGGAACGCCACCACGACCTACATGTTTAACCTGGCTGTCTCTGACACGCTCTACGTGCTCTCCCTCCCCACCTTGGTCTATTACTATGCAGACCGCAACAACTGGCCCTTTGGGGAATGTCTCTGCAAGATAGTGCGCTTCCTTTTCTACGCAAACCTCTACAGCAGCATCCTCTTCCTCACGTGTATCAGTGTCCACCGCTACATGGGCATCTGTCACCCTATCCGCTCCCTCAAGTGGGTGAAGACCAAGCACGCACGCCTCATTTGTGTGGGTGTGTGGCTTGTTGTCACCATCTGCCTCATCCCCAACCTCATCTTTGTCACCATCAGCTCCAGGCACAACAGCACCCTTTGCCACGACACCACCAAGCCCGAGGAGTTCGATCATTACGTGCATTACAGCTCCTCTGTCATGGCCCTCCTCTTCGGGGTGCCCTTCCTGGTTATCGTCCTGTGCTATTGCCTGATGGCCAAGAAGCTCTGCAAATCCAGCTTCTCCAGCACCGGCACCCGAATGCCCTCCTACAAGAAGCGCTCCATCAAGATGATCATCATCGTGCTCACCGTCTTTGCAATCTGCTTCGTGCCTTTCCACATCACCCGGACCCTCTACTACACCTCCCGCTACTTCCAAGCGGAATGCCGGACCCTCAACATCATCAACTTCACCTACAAGATCACGCGGCCCCTGGCCAGCATCAACAGCTGCCTCGACCCCATTTTGTACTTCATGGCTGGGGACAAGTACCGGGGCAGGCTGCGCCGGGGGGCAGCCCAGCGGCCCCGGCCCCGGCCCCGGCCCCAGTCTGCCCTGGCCCTGGTGTCCACCTCCAGGGACGAGGCTGCGGGCGACAGCCATGCCACCGCTTACCGCATCGGCGACACCTGAGCGACAGGGACAACGCGGAGGCGGAGGAGGGCGCTGAGAGCCTGCTGAGGGGGAGCCGGTGGGGTTGCAGTGCCGGCATCACCCCTAGTCTCTTGCGAGTTGCACCTTCCCGGTGCTCTGGCGTCCTCTACATCCCCGAACCCTCTCCCCTTGCCCAGCCTCCACCTCAGAGCCGGGACTGGAGCAGAGACCTACGTGCTGCAGGTCTGGGCGAGGGAGGGGACGCCTGCGGCAACACGCGGAAGACAGAACTGGACGAGATAAGGGTGATGAGGAGCTCGCAGTGCAGTTGGCGGGTGGGCTCTAGAGCTAGGCAATGCTGAGGTCCTCCTTCCCACCAGGTCCGGGGGCCTGCAGACCCGGCTGATGCCCCATGCCCAGGATCTTGCCTGAGCTTCACCTGAACGCCGCTTGCACACGGGAGAGGGAAGCGGGGGGCTGATCCGTCCGTCCGTCCGCCCACGCTCCTTTTGCAAGATGAATCTTGCAGCAGACGAACCGCTTCCCTTGCTTCCCTCAGCGCCCCAAGAACGGCGCGTGGGAGCTGGCCCGCCGAAGCGGGGACGCAGCCGTGCGAGCGGGGCCCTGCCACCGTGGCAGGCGGGAAGGGCGTGGGGCAGGGATGGACGAGGGGCAGGACGCCCGGCTGACAGCTGTGGCATCCTGCGTGCGTTGCAGAGGCTGTTAGAGATGTTCCTGTCACAATATTGTCCTTGGGCGAGGCAAGGGAGTGACCCACTTGTGGGGCTGGCGATCCCTCCAGCACCGCCGTCCCCGCGCCCGGCTCGGGCAGCGGCGGGGAAGCGCTCATTGCTAACCAGCCCACCAATAAAGCGTATTTTCTTTCTCTAAGTCCGGGCCTGTTTCTCCCCGTATCAGAAGAAAGAGATATCAGGTGGTCGTATCTGACCACTTGCAAGGGGACATCGCAGGAGAGGGGGAGCCCACATAGCATTTTTTTTCCTTCTTCTCCCTTCCCYGTGCAGCATGCCCCATTACTTAAATGATCTTTAAACGATATTAAAAAAATAATCTCTCTGATCCTCAAAGGGCCGTTGGCACAAGGCAAGCCGCTCCCTGGGTCTTTACGAGCCGTTCCCATCAAACGAGAGCAGCTCGTGCCCAGCCACAGCCTCGACCATTGCACGGAGCACCTTGCCCGGCAGAGCGGTCTCATCTGCGCACGCGCTGCCGTTGCAGCCTCCAAAAGCGGCCCCACGCCAGGCTCCCCTCGCTCAGCTCACAGCCCGGGCCGGCAGAGATCCATCTTCCAGATTGCACATTTTTTGCTGGGAAGGGGTCAGGCCTTTAGAAGGTGTTTCTGAGCGCAGAGGAAAGCCTTCTCCAGCTTTCTTCATGCTTGTAACATGGCCTTATCTGACACCGACGCTGACCGTGTGCCACGTTAACGTTAGCGTTTCTATGGGTTTCAAGAACGAGGCAGCTGGAGTGGTGAAATAGCGAGGTGACTAGTGGTGGGAGGTTAATGAGTCCTCAGGAATCTGTTTTTTATGGGTGTTTGCTTTCTAAATGTTTACCCAGATCTCCTGTTTAACCGAGTGCCTGCGTAAAGAAGAGCAGGCCAGAGATGATTATCATCACCGYTATTGACTTTCCCACACCAGCCCATTAAGGATGTCATGTCCCGCTTCCTACCACCCCCTGCGGACAGGGATCGGGCGAGACTTGGCCGCCGTCCCCGCCAGCGAGGCCGAGGAAGGGGCTGCTCCCTGGTGCCACCTGCACCAGGAGGGTCACGGACCCCCCCCCCCCCAGAAGGACAAGTTTCAGCTTCACCAGGCCCTACCGCTTTGGTTTAGTGCATGCATTTTGGGTAGTTGCTGACGAGGCAGGGAGAAGGAGGTGCCTTTCAGCCCCAGACATCAGGAACAGCTCTCGGCCAGCTCCAAACGTGGAGAGAGAGGGCAGCGTGCCCCATCCCTCCCTGTAGCCATCAGGGCAGGAGCAGCCAGACCCGGAGAGCCCCTCGCTCATGGCTCAGCGCGGAGAGCAGAGAAGCGAGAACCAGCCCGCAGCACCGCCAGCTCCCTGCCCTCCCTTCCCCTCACGCACCGCCTGCCCCAGGTGGGACCAGGTGCAAGTGCCCCGGCCAAACCCTGCGCCCCGGTGCAGCTTGCAAACGGGCCGGGAAGCAAAGCCTCGGGGACCGCATGCATGGGGCTGCGGCAGCGTGTTCGGCACGTGGGGCTGAGCCTGGCCGGCCCTCCCTCCCCGCCACAGCCAGGCAAATCTGGGGGTTGCAAGTCTGTATTGGATGCAGAACCGGTCGCGGTGGTGGGAAAGGCTCATTACCTGGGGCCGCAAGAGGACCAGTCCCTCCAGTAGGGTAACGTGGTCTTAGGTTTCATTGAGGCCGGTTGAATAAGTCCCAAGGCCTGGGATTCCCACCCCTTCCCCATAGGAGACCTCTCTCCAGCCCAGCACCTCACGCTGATGGAGGGCTGCCCCTAAGAGCTGCTCTCCTTAGGAATTGTCCCTCTTCCTCCTCCTTGCTACACCTAGTCTCCTACTCGTCTTGGGAGGGAGCACGCCCGGTCCAACACCGAGATAGCCCTTCCCTCCTCCCCGTTGCCAAAACATCTTAGACTGAAGGGATGAGACTGTGGAAAGGCCACCACTACACCTGGCTGCGTAAGACCTGTTTGCCAAGATAAACATTGCAGTGCAAGCCGTCATGTTCAAAAGCCTTGATGGAAAATACTCCCTGGAACGGAGCACCTCCCCGTCGCCCCAGGACGCCTGCCGCGGCCCGGCATCCCACCGGCACGGCCCATGGGGACATCGCTGCCTCCCGCACCACAGCTCTGCGAGCCCCCGTCCCGCGGGAACCACTGCGCCAGCCCATGGAGGAGCGGGAAAGTGGTTGCTCACCCCAACGATACGCCAGGGACCCTCTGCCAATTTTTCCCTCCCTCCCTCCCTTTGGTTTCTCCCTTCCTCCCGTGCCTCACTCTGCTTTTTTTCCATCTTCCTTTCCTAAGCCGCCATGGAGGAACATGGGCTGGAGCGGAGGCAGCGAGGCAAGGGGCAGCGGCGGTGCCCGGTGCGTGGGAAGGGTCTCCGGGGCCAGGTGGTCCCCGTGAACACGGTGCCTGTCCTTCTGCGCCCACCTGCCAGGTGGGCTGAAATCCCCACCYGCAAGAGCCAGCCGCCCTTGCGGGTCAGGACTTGGCCGCCCGCCTCGGCCCGTGGCTTCTGCCCAGCCTCGCTCATATGATCCGCAGCTCGTCCGTCTCCGACAGCCCGTACTTGGTCTTGTTCTCGTTGAAGAGCTTGAGCAGGGAGYGGACGTACATCTCGTGGTACAGGTCCACCGTCTCGCAGCTCGGGTCCTCGATCTTGGGCACCGTCACRGGCTCCCCCACTGCCAGAGCCGGCACAAGGGAGGCCCGTGAGCCCCAGGGGTGAGGGACGAGCCGCTGCCCRCGGTGGCGTGGGATCCCACCCCGTGCACCATCCCACCCTGCCGGCACGCGGGGCTGCCGGGGACAGGGTCTGCACGCACTGCACCGCAGCACGGAGATGCTCACCGACAGTCGTGATGGGTCTGGGGTAGGGCAAAAATCCCCGGGACTGAACGGAGGTGAGGCCCCGGCCGTAGAAGACGCAGGGGGCGAAGCCCATCATCTTCTGGAAGCGCAGCTGGATGCTCCTCATCCAGCTGCCCTCCTCGAAAACCACCTGCCGGAAGAGGTCGTTCTCGCCGAAGGAGAAGGAGGGCACCAGGTACGCCCTGCAGGGGAGAGGCATTGCCACGAGACCGGGCACCCCGCAGCTCCCTGGGGCCACGCGGTCCAYGGAGCACCCTGTTGCCCGCGGGCAGGAGAAGCTCTGCCCCTCACCGCGGCCACCCAGCCCAGCTCACCCGTGCTGCAGGGCCATGCGCACGAAGCCCTTGCGGTTCTTCAGGATTAAGGTGGTGACTCCCGGCCGGCAGGAGAGCGACTCGGCCGCACCACCGATGACGATGGCCACGGCGTTCCCGGTGCCGTTCTTGGACAGGAGGTACCCTATGGCCTGGCGTGTCACGGGGCACAGACCTGGGGAGCAGAGCAGCGAGTTGCAACGGAGACGATGGAGATGGGCCTGCCCGGCTGGGAGCTGCATTTTGGGAGGGCTGGGCTAATACTCGTGTTTGCTGGGGAGGCAGGTGGCAGGGAGCGGAAAGCCTCCCCGTGCTCGGGGTAYAGACAGCACATCCCAGCACCAAAGCGAGAGCAAGCTGGGCTGGCACCAAGCGCCTGCCCGGTGGTGACCCCGGCTGTGCTGCCCCATGGGCGCAGCCCTTCCTCGAGCCAGCCTGTGTGGGGCAGGGGCAAGGTCCCCCCTGCTTTGGGAGAGCACCAGCAGCTGGGGCCCCTGGCCTGCAGGCAGGGTGCAGGTAAGGTGCAAGCAGAGTGGAGGCAGGGTGCAGGCAGGGTGTGGATATGGTGCAGGCAGGGTGCAGGCAGGGTGCAGGCAGAGCACTGCCTCTTGCTCCTAGGGTGCACAGCTTCCAGGCAGAGCCGGCCCAAGCATGGGCTGTCAGTCCTGGGGTTTGCCCACGGGTGGGAGCAGGAGGCCAAGGGATGCAGTCCCTGCACCCCTCCATTGCTCCAGCTGTGCTCCCTCCCCAGCGCTGCCTGCCAGAGCAGCCTACRCGGCCCTGGGCATGGGGCAGAGCTGGGGGACCAGGGGCAGGAGCGGGGCAGGCAGGGAMGGCCACCCCCAGCCCCTGGGGCACCCAGTTTGTTTAAGATGGAGAAGAGGAGGTGACGAGAGTGGGGTGAGCACCCGGGGACTCCCCAGGGTGCCTGGCAGTGGCCCCCCGGGCACGCTCACCCCCGCTCATCAGGTACTCCCTGAAGACGGGCAGGCGGAAATTGCCGGCCAGGGTGGTCAGGAAGGGTCTGATGCCAGGGAACATCTCCAAGAAGCCCGTCGATCCCGTGACGAAGTTGCAGAAGGCCCCGACGCAGAGGATGCCGTGGGGGTGCGAGCCGATGATGTAGTTGTGGCTGGGTGACAGGTCGTGGGTCTTCACCAGCTGCGGGAACCAGGGAGGATCAGCGGCCACCAGTCTGGCCACACGGGAGCCGCCGGCCACCGTGGGGCTGGGAGCACGTGTCCGCGCTGGGCAGCAGACCACTGCCTCCCGCCGGGCTGCRAGCCATGGCAAATGGGGAAAGCAAGGGCATTTCCAGGAACGGTTCCTGCTGGAGGGATGCCCCACATGCACCGGCCCTTCCTGGCCCACCTCCTCCACCTCTGGTTTTCCAGGAGGTGGGAGGTAGTTCCCGCTGGAGCTGCTCCTCAGGGAGCTGGGCTTGCACCAGGGCTTGGGGGGGGGTCTGCTGGGTGCACATGGCATGAACGCCCTGGCCCCTTGCCCACCCATGGCTTACCTGAACCGGGAAATAATCCCGGAAATGCTTCCACACGCGCCATTTCCGCAAGCACGCCAGCCTCCTCCCGCCTGCAAACATACACCAACGGGGGTCAGTGAATCCGCTCCAGTAGTCTTGCTGAACAACTTGCAACACATCCCTCTTTTCTACCTAGATGAAATTTGCAGATGGAAGAAAGGCCCGTCGTGGTGGTGGAAAGGTCGTTCATTGTGGAAGGGGCTGATCAAGGAAGAGAAGACCGAAGGAGCAAGCAGGACACAGCGCATTCAGTCCAGCATGCCGGGATGGGGACCCTCTGGTGCATCTTCTCCCGACCAATATCCCTAGACTTACCTTTACCACGAGTGTGATTAGCTATTCACATGGGTCCCTGCCCAAAATCCAGCAAGCTACTTGCGTCGATCGACGCAAAGGCTTTGACACACCCAGCGGCACAAATTATCCCACCACCTTCTCCTTCTCTCTGCGTTGGTCCCACCATCACGCCCCAGGCAACCCRGAGGTAATTCAGTGATAGGCGGAGAAATGAGACATCCCACATTTCCTGGGGGACGTCTCTGTGCTGCTAGAAAGACGCAGRAAACAGGGCTGTGTCCATCCATACCTTTCTCTGGTGTGTCCCAGTCGAAGATGATCCAGGCCAGATACAGGGCGGAAATGGGCCAGAAGCTGGTGAACACGAGGTAGATGAGCAGAAGCAGACTGACCACCCCTGCGGGAGCCAGGGAGAAGGGGTAAGCATGCGCCCGCCCGGCCAGCTCACGACATCCCGTCCTCAGAGCCGCCGCCACCACCACCTAGGCACAGCTTTCCCACGTTCCAACAAAACCCAGCAAACACCGGGGTTAAGGCACGAGAGCGTTTTTGCTCCACTCACCCAGGAGCAGGAAGCTGAGGACCCACTGGAGGACGGCGAGGAGCTGCAGCCACGAGCGGACGTCCCGCTGCGAGGGCCACGGCGCCGTGAGCAGGGTGCGGAGGGCAGCCTGGACGCTGGCGCGACTCCCTGCGAAGCACGGACACCCGCTGGCCCCCGGCTCCCTCCRGCCACGCGGTCCGAAACAGCGCGGAGCCCGGGCTTGCGCAAGCCTGGTGGCCACCCCCGACTTTGGGGCAGGGGAGGCTCAGCAGCCCTCGTTGCTTCGCTGCCCACCACATCCCCCCTTTTTCCCCCCCGGCTGGCCGGTCGACCGACCTTGGTGAACCATTAACCACCCCAGAGCGGTGCCAGCCGGGCCGGGAGCCAGGATCCAAACTCCACGCACATCCCCGTCCCCTCCTCCCCGGCACCGGCCCACCGCGCTCGCCTCGCCGGCCAAAGGTCCGCCTGCCTCGGCTGCCACCGTGACCACGGGTTCTTGGGCCACACGGCTGCAAAATAGCCCCAAACCCGAGCGCCGGCCAAACAGAGACCCCTCCATGGAGGGACCCACACCACTCTCCTGGGCTGGGAGGTCCCAGAAAGACCCTCGAGTTGGAGAATAACCACCAAAATCCAGATTTAGGCCGGGCTGGGATGATGGAGGCTCGACTTTTCCCAGCTCAATCCAAACCAGGAGTGGGACAATTAAAATTAAACACTGGAGTCATCACCAGCGTCGAAGAATTATTTTTCCTCTCCCTATGCCCCAGAGCAGTTTGCCATGCTTTAAACAATCCCTCCTGCCCGTCCCTGACACACGTCCCACGACATATTCCCAGAAATCTTAGAGCCCTTGGAGCCCTTGGAGCCCTGTGGTTTCCAACTTTCCAAATTCCTAGTTTTTTCCAGTGAAGACAAGAGCTCTGCCTAGCAATTCGTGCCTACCAAAAAGTTGCTTTTTTTAGTTGCTTTTTATAGCCTCCCCCAGCAGCACTCCATGAATTTCCAGACCACAGAATGGAAACCATCAGCTGAGTAATGGACAAACCCCAGTGGCTCTGCTCACGCCCACGTAGGTCTCCGTCCTGTGTAACAGGGACTTTTCTGAAGGCAACCCACCAGAAATTTGGGCTCCACAGCTCGGAAGCAGCAAAGAAACATGAAGGAGAATTTGCTGCGCTTTGTAGCATTTTGCGGGAGTAACATTATCTAACACATTGTCAGTAAAAACTTAAGAAATTTCATTCCTGTTGAGCAACTCCATGTTTTCCTCTGGTGCTGCTAACCCCAAATTGCTCCGAACACCTCCCTTTCCCCTAAGCAGTCTGCAGCAGATAGACAATAGTGACAACAAACATTAATTGCCTGACTAGATACTCGCAACTCCAGAGCATTAGGAACCATTCAAAGACGCTTTGGAAATTTCTTACCACTACGATTTTGGGAATAGGCTGCAATAATTGTTTTCATGGTGGCAAGAAGTTCTGCTCCAGACTCTGGTTCTGCAGGTTAAAAGGCAAGTTTGGAAATACCGGACTGAGACTGTGTATCCAGTTACTTTAACTGCACCAGCCGATCCAAGATAAACTGTCCGCTGCGGAGGGGAGAGGGCGGGCTCCGGCCTCGACCTGCAGTGCAAGGAGAAGCTGGTGCTCCTCAGGAGGGAAAGGAGATGGTGCTGAGCGCCGAGGAGCTGCTTTCGTAAAGGGTGCTGTGCTCTTCCTCCAAAACGCACAATTACCACAGCTCTTCGTCGTTATCGGAGGTCATTCAGCGGGTGCTGCCTTCCCCCCTGCGGGGAATGGTACTGTCCAAACTTTGGGTATTTCACAAACCGCTGTCATGCCTTACTGGTGTGACTCCCCCCGGGCTGCCCGAAACCGTCATCCCCAGGTCTCCTGCTCCGAGCTACAGGAACGCACTTTGCCAGATGGGTCCTGACCGTTAGTCCCACTGTCCAACACAAAATCCCATCCTTTTCCACGGCCACGGTCCAGCGGAGGAGAAAGCACGCTGCCTGTGACTAGGAGAGGCACCAAAGCCAGCAACCTAGCACCATTTTCCTGATGTTCTTGAGACTGTGGACGTTTTCCCTCTCACCCTTCTCCCTTTGGGGCTGCTGGAAGTGATGGGAAAGGAGATTGAATGTGAAGCTCAATTCTTTGTTGTTTCAACCCAAGGCTGATCCACCCAGGCAGAAGATTTTCCACATTCTGTGCTAGAATAAGATCAAAAATTAATGCTTCTGAGAAGATAATCATCTTTAAGAGGATGATGGGTGAACTAGCTGTCAGGCATACGACTATGGCCTGCTAGCCCATGAATACTGGAGTAGTGCTCATGGAGGATGGGAGACCCACAGTTTTTTTCTGCTTAGAAAGCAATCTGCACCAAGGTTCCCTGGATCCTACTGTGAAGGTTGGGGGAGGGTTAGGGTGTGGGAACATCTTCAGGAGTTCATTGGAATAGCCTTAACACGGGGATTGTGGCTCTGGCTGGAATTACAGCTCACCGAAACACTAGCACAGAAGGCTGAAAGGAGGATTGGGTGTAGCTAAATCAAACAACTTTAGGCAAGATTCCCTTGCAAACGCACATAGGAAAAAAAAAGCCAACAAACAAACCAAAGGTAGCACAGAAGTATCCACGAGATGCGACTCCAGGCTAACAGTGACAGGAATAGTAAAGATCTGCAGGACCTAAYTCACTAGAACTAGTTCTCAGACCTACCTTTCCAGAAGTACTCAATAAGAGCAGTCTCTCTAACACCAAATGTAGGAAAGGGGTAAATCCATGTATAAGATTGCATGAGTGTTAGAGCAAAAAACATTTCAGAGGAGAGATCTGAAGCTCACAAAAATTCATAGACAAGAATCTGTTAAGTTATAGAGATTTGATACCTAGAAAAATGGGCATTAACAGCATCCATTGCAGGCCACAGCTTCAGAAATGCGGATTAGCTAAGAGCTGAGATTGCTTCATACTGCTAGGTATAAAATGTCTAAATTCCACTGCAGCCTAGCTGGTTCCCGAGCTGTGCCTGAATCATGTTAGTATGAAGGAAAAATGCTAGACTCTTTAAATCATCATCCCTAAAGCCTGCAGATGAAAACCCCTGACTGAACTTCAAAAATCAGACAGTAAATACCTTCTGGCCTGCTCTGGATAGCACACATGACCACATTAGCAGCTGCCACAGGAATTAGGCTTCGGTTTTTACCTGACACCTGTAACGTAGCTTCCATTAGCAGAATGCCRGTTTAGAACAACCTCGGAATCACAGCTGTTCACCACGCTAGGTGAGCCCAGAGTTTCCTGCAGCGTTTTTTCAGGTTTCTTACCCAGCAATGCTACTTCTGTGATCCGAGTCAGTGCTAGGTACGGCAGAACAGTCATGTCCTCTCTTCTCTGTCAGTTCAGGATTATTACCAACAGCTATTTCAACTAGCTTTAGAGGAATTCAGACAGGGTTTTCACCATTACAGGGCTATTTGGTAAGTAGATTTCAAAGCACACTGGCAGTCAGTGCACCACCCCTCTTTCGAACAYTGCACAATTTCTCCCAGTGTTAGTCTCCATAATACACTAAGTTGGCTGAGCATTTATACACACAGAATTTATATTATGTATGTTATATTATGTTATAGCCACACAATCTCCCTGTTACACTAAGTGAAAGGATAAACATTTCTATTACAGCATTTTACTGTGTGTATTATCAACACTTCACACCACAGCCCTTGAAATACCTGATCTACTTAACATACAAACATCCAAAACACTTTTGTCTGCCACTTTGGGACGAATGAAGGGATGAGACTGTGGAAAGGCCACCAATACACCTGGCTGCACAAGACCTGTTTGCCAAGATAAACATTGCAGTGCAAGCTGTTGTGTTCAAAAGCCTTGACTGAAAATACTCTCTGGAACAGACCACCTGACAATTCACATTTCCCATCCTCAGCTCTTTTGGTTGCTGGAAACCAACCTTACAAAATTGCTCTAGAAGAGCCTAGRACAAAGAGCAAGGGATTTTACAGCAAGAACTAGTCAGGACAAGAGATTTTATTTTGTTTAAAATATAGAGAAAAAATAAATACATCCACCAACAATACAAAGAGCTGTTTTCAAATTCATGTACTTTCTTTCAAGGACTTCCTCTGACTGGGAGAGCAGAGGTAGTTCGATCCCTCGGAAAGAGCTCCACTTGACAAGAGCTCCTGTGTTATCACTGCACATGACAAGTGCACTCTCAGTCTGACATTTATGTAAACCAAAACAAACTGTCCTGTTCACTCCTTGGACTCCAGTGACTCCCAGAGAAGTCAAGGATACCTCTGCGTATGTACAGTCTATTTACTCCTATATCTCCAGGATATAGGCATTCTTACAGGATTTCCAAGCCCTACTCTTTCTGCAGCTGCAGCGTCAGCCCATATTCTGTCGGTTGCCATAGCCTTTTGGGTGTGTATCTTTCCAGTCATCCCAGTTTCGAGCTTTCTGAAGAGCTTCCTCATCATCCTCTTCCTCTTTTTTCTCCTGCTGCTTCTTCTGCAGTTCGTCATCAGTTACACCTGCTATAGGTCAAGAATAAAAGTGAGGGGCAGTAAGACAGTGAAAGATCACTAGCCCAGTTCTCAGAATAGAAGCCCATCTGGGAGCCAGTACAGACTGAAAGCAGAATTGCCAACCAACAGCAACCTAATAGGCAAAGTTTGTTCTTACTCTTCATCAGTCAGTGGGTGTTTTGTATCTTGAACATATCCCCATTCACTCTTCCCCTCGCAACAGTTCCCAAATTCTCTATGCCAAATTTTACTTTCCACTCCATACCTGGTGTTCTCTGAGGGACGCTCTGACCAGGCATGACTCCTTGCCTTCTGCGCTGCTCATACCAATCATCTACTGTCATAGTTGGCACGCCAGGATATCCAGCACCAAACACTCTATGGGAAGAAAAAGTCAAGGAACGCGCTTTATGTACCCTTATTAATGAACAGAAACAGATAACAAYGCAGAGAAATACTCTGTACTCCAATCTGTACTGTAATAGAAGACATTTTGTCATGGATGACTTGGGAACAGATGTATTTCTAGGGTCTGGGCCTTCAGCAACAGGCTTGCCAGTAACCTAGCCATAACAGTATTTAAACAGTTCACCCAATAAGTTTAGAGAGATAAAGACTGTTCTATTCCAAAGGCCCTGAATCACTTCTATTCAACGGAGAAAGGTCTCTGCTAGCTTAACCTGCCAAGGAGGCCACTGGGAACTGAATTAGGCACTGCTTAGCTAAATAGATACATTGAAGGCTCAGGACAAGTTATGTCAAAAGCATGACAAGAAACCCTGTTTCTATCCCATTTTGTGCTTTAGCTGCCATATTCTTTACAAGAATCTGACAGTGCCACAAAGTGTTAAGATCTTGATCCCCTAGGGAGAGCCTTACAGTCAAAAATTGTAAATAACAGGCTATTGTGATTGATGAATCTCTGGTAGGTATTGCATCTTCCCAGCCACTAAGATCACTTATTTGAATTCACTGAAATCTTCCAGAGTGCACACTGGATTAACAGACACCACATGTGCTTTTCACCACCAGGTTCTTAAAGAGTGAAGAACAATCCTGTTATACCATGCAGAGGTTTAGAGGGTGAGATAAGCSTTGCCTCTCCACAGCTAACTAAAGAGCAAGCACATGGTCTATAAACTAACACAGCTGTATTTGCCTCGTATAGYCTTCTCTTCTGCTACTCCGATAGGGGGAAACAGCATTAATAAAGACACTGAAGCATGCTGATAACAGAAGAAATTACAGAGAAGGTGGCGGAAATAAATTAGAAGTTTGCCCCATTCCCTGCCCCAGATGTACAATACATGCCACATCTTGATGTGGCACACTTTTTAAGAATAACCACCGGYTTTCTGCATTTGAAAGAATATCCTAGGGTTGATATGACAGAGCACTGCATCACACTGTGTCTAAATAATCAGAAAACAACATACTTAGCCTGAGCAGCATCCCGGGTAAGAATGAAAGGTTTCAATGGAGCCCTGACTTGCCGAGAAGTACCGTGTGGTGGTGCTGAAGACTGAAGTTGCAAACAATAGTCAAAAGATAATCATGTAGATGGCAGCCCCCTTCTTTCCTTTCCATCCCAAACAAGTTATTAAAGGTCTCGTAGATGAGAAATGCCTCTGCTGTCAGAGCAACATCCCAGGATGGACAAATCAGGCCCTAATCCAGTTTAAATCATGAACTCCATCTGTGAGCTTCTACAAATCACTTCTATTTGTGCCTTTGTTATACCAGTTCTGATCAAAGCACAAAGCTGACGTAGCTGAACCAGATCAGCTCAGATCGAAGCATGAAGTTTAGCTTATTTTTTCCAGGGATCAGACAGTGCTTTCTGCAGCAAGTAGAATCATCATTCACAATGAGGTTATCATCTGGGCACTACAGAAAAGCAGACTTCTACAGTGCCAGATAATGAACTGCACAAATAAGTCATGCCAACAAAACTAGGCTATGGCACATTTAGGCACATTATGAAATTTTAATTCCAGACAGACATTTAGGTGAGCAGCACAAAGCCGAGAAACACTAGTATACACAAGACTTGCAGGTTCATGAGAAGCTTCAGTCATTCAGAACAGGCATTCCTGGAATGTTTTGACGTTTTCTAAGCTAGAACTGTATGCTGGGGGCAGGGGAACAAAACAACCCAAGGCTCTTGTTTAAAAATCCACTTAGTTCTTTAGTGTTAAGGGACTGGCACAACTGAGCAAAGCGGAGAAAAGCCTCTGCACACAGACCAGATCAGCTTTGATATTCAGCGCTCTAGTATTTCACAAGCTTCGACTGTCTAGGACACGCGGTGACACCAGACAGTGACTAATCCAAAAGAACAGACCACCACCCATTCGGAATTAAATCCAAACCCATCCGCTTAGGTCATATGCGAGCTAGATTTTAAACTAGAACTTCACAGAATAAAACTTACAAAACTGCCTCTGAGATTAATTTACTCTCCACAGTGTCTATCATCAGGTCTAAGTATCCACAGTCCACAGGACCTGCAGTTCAAGAGAGATCTCGTACCTGTTTTGTTGTACCTCTGCTCCTCAAAATGACCGTTTCTTGGTCAATACTCTCAATTTCCTCAAGGCTGATGTTGATCCATTTCTGGGTTTGCAGGAGGTAAAATTCTCGCATCTGATCCTCATCTGCTTGCCCACTCTCCACAAAGGTTCTCACAGAGGCCAATCTGTTCTCCAGTTCCTTCTTCTGCTTATATCTGGCTCACAGAGAATAAAATGAGACCATTTAAGTAACCTTTCTCTAGCATAACCCAGATACTCTGTTTTCTAAAGTAAACAACTTGCGATTTCTTGAAATTCAGTCAAACTCAGTTAAAGAACCACCTCCTGCCCCAATCCCATTTTCACTGCTTTTTACATAGGTGCCAGTTGGYGACCAGCGCTCATTAGGATAAGCAAATCCCAGACATCCATAGAGCTCCCCATATCTTAGAAAAAGTTCCCTGTGAAAGCAGTTCCCATTCATTTAACAACAGAGTAACATTCCTGCAAAGACTCACAGGAAAATTTCCATTATGAAGAAGAGGACCATCGGCAGCACTAGATCATACTGGGGGTTACTTGCTGGTGACCTCTAAAGGGTAAGCACAAGGCAAAACACCAAGCACAAGGCTTTATCCACCCACCTCAATTAGAATCACCTGACTGAGAATTTAAGTTTTTTGACACAGGAAAAAAATACAGAAATCAGAAGGGATTCACTTTAATTGCAAAAGATTTTGAAATGCAGTCATATACAAACATATAGTGCTAATACCTTTTCCTCACATCTTTCCCATCACTTTCATCTGTCCACTCAAGTTTAGACTTTACTCTGGATCCTTGCTACTCTTTACAAAATATTTTAACACTACGTCAGGTACTTAAGAAGAGAATTATGTACAGAAAGGCAGGTTTACTGTTGTAATTTAAAGTAACTCCTGACTGTTAAGAGTAGTTAAAATAAGACAGTTAAAATGYCTTCCCCCCCCCCCCTTTTTTTTGTGCTAATAGGTCAGCAAACCTAAAATGTTAAGCCTCCCAGGTAAAATGAGGAAAAACTGGCAAGGCTAATCTGCTGGAGGAAAAGGAATTAAATTCTTCAGCTCCTTCAATGAGATAACCAACACAATAGCTATTTTGAACTGTCTCTACATTACATGAAGATATCAAAGAGCTGCTTATAAGGCAGATTAATTCATGAAGAGTTCAATCAAAACTGTGTTAAAAAAAAAACAACAGCTGAGAAAGGAATTGGAAAAGTGTTTTAGTTATTGGGGGTGTGTGGAGGGAAACAGCCTAAATAATATATTTTAGGCTAAATGATTGTGTCCAACTTCCTTTACCTACAGTGAGAAATGAACAGTAAGAACCAAGGATTAGAAAACTACAGGAGCTGAATGGAGAAGCAGCCTAGAAGAACCTTGCAGCGGGGCAGGTTGCTTCAGCTGGCCTGCTGCAACGCCAGCCTGCTCCCCAGGCTCCGGCACGCTGGAGCGCCGCGCTCACGTACGGCRCAGAGAGCAAGGGTAAGGCAGCTAGGATGGCATGGGTCCAGACTAGATGCAGGCCTCCTTAAGGAAGTGTGTTCACAGTGTCTAAGGATTTTCCCGAAAGCAAATATAATTGCAACTCCTCACCTCGCAGCCGGATCGAGTAATGACCTGCTTTCAGCCAAACTCACAACACAGGCACCTCCGGTTTTCCCGTGGGCGGATGATGCCCCGTGCAGCTGCGCTCGCGGGATCAGGCGCAGCTCCAAGACGGCCAACACCCATCCCGTGTCGCAGAGGCTTTGCTGCGCTCACCCAAACGTCTCCAACTCACTCTCCTACCCCAAAGCCCATTTTATTTAGACTGCTTTCTAGAACAGGAATCATGTTTTGCCTTTGAGCAAGGTGAGCGCTCTTTGAGCCCAGACAGGGCCTTCCAGCGCTGCTACAGCAAGCGACAACTTTATTATCAAAAGCCTTAAAGCAAAGCACGATGAAGAGGCTTTATATCTCTTTATTAAAGATCTATCAATAAGTTCAGTGGTAAAAAATAAAAATAAATAATAATCCCAGCGTGTGGCTTTAYGCAGCTGGCAGCGACTAGGGAACTGATACCGAAGGAAGCATGTGCGGTACTTACCAGAAGACTGGAAACTCGAGACACGTCTCTCCTCTCCCCGAGGGAGCAGAGCTACGAGGCGGCGCGCGTTTCAAGACGGAGCGAACGCTCAGCGCCGAGGAGAACCGCTTTACCGCCGCGCAGGCCTGCCCAGCCGCCCCCCCCGGGCCCGGGGCCGGGGCCCAGGCCTCCCCCCTCCGCCCTCGACCTACCTCTCGATCTTGGCTTGCCGGGCCGACGCCATGGCCACCAGGCCGCCGGCGGCCGGGCCCGGGGCGGCGGCGGCGGCGGGGGGCGGCGGGCTGCCGGCGGGGCCCGGCAGGGCGAAGCTGCCCAGGCCGTAGCTCTTGCAGAGCCGCAGGAAGCGGCAGAAGTGGGCGCGGGCGCTTTCCAGGTGCTCCAGCCGCCGGCTCTGGTTGACCTGCCGCAGCGTCAGGGCCCCCAGCAGGGCGGGCAGCGGCAGGTAGCGCAGGTCGGCCGACGCGATCTCCTCCAGCTCCTCGTTCTCGCTGCGGGACGAGAGAGGCGAGACCGTCCCGCACCCGCCGCCCGCACCGGGCTCGGGGGGGCGACGGGGGGACCCGCGCGGCGCGGCCCGCCTCGCCCCCGCCGCCTCTCACCTGAACAGGTCCAGCTGCGCCACCATGGCGGCCGCCTGCTGCAGGGCGTCGAGCCCCCGCCGCACCTTGTCCTGCACGGCCGGGGCGGCCGAGGACGGCTCGGTGCCGGCCTCCACCTCCTCCCACAGCCGCCAGCCCGCCGCCAGCAGCTCGGGCAGCCGCGGCGCCTCCGTACCAGCCCCCTCCGCCATCTTGGGCCGGGAGCGCAGCCCTTGCCGCCGTGCCGCTTCCGGGCCCGCCCCCGGCCGCCATCTTAGTGGCGGCGCCGAGCCCCGCCGCAGCGGGCGTGCCGCCATCTTGGTAGGGGCAGGGCGGCCGCCGCTGCGAGAGCGGGGCGCCATGTGAGGAGGGCAGCGGGGCGGCGGTCGGGGGGCCCGTGAGGCGAGGGGAGCCCCGTGAGGCGGGGGGGGGAGCCCGGGCTGCCACACCGGGGGCCGGGCAGCCACCGTTGCCCGCAGCAGCATGGCCCCCAAAAGTGAGGCTGCGCGCCCGCCTCAGGGAGTCGGCGTCACCTCGCCTCACACGGGCCCATCGCCTGCAAAATCCGACCTGCTGTCCTTGTCTGGCTCACGTAACTCCTCAAATACCGCACCTACCAAGGCGTTAAACTTCTAGTGGTGGCCTGGGTCCTACCGAACAAGCGAAGATAATGACAGTTAGGGAAATTGTCAGAAAACGTGCCTTCTTCCCACTCAGAAATTGAGCGAGAATGGCAAAGAGGCCATTGCCATGTTAAAATAGCACATTTTTTATGAAACATCTGTTCTAAACAAATTACTTTGAAATTGGGCTCTTATGAGAATAGCCCAAAGAATACGAAGACAACAGGTTATGCCAGAAATTAAATCGGAAGGGACAAAGTGAAGTGGAAAATGCAGCTAGCTAGCCACTTCTTTAGCTCTGCCGATTTGGCTGTCACCATTACCAGTCATACCGATTTTAATATGACACACAGCATATACACCAGTTAAGCGGCATTCTGTATCACAACAGAAAATAAGACCTGGTCCATCTCTCCACAACTTCCAGCATCTACAGACAAGGTGATGCATCGCAGGACAAGGGTTATAAGGCACAAGCAAAGTAACCTGCCTCCGGCAGCCAGTGGCATGTTAATAACACAGCGTTCAGGAAGGAACAGAGAGGGAGAAGGGAGCTAGACAGTGACTTTAGTTATGAAGAGATAAGCTGAAGGCAGGGCAGAAGATAGCAAACGATGAAGAGTACAGCCAAGGTGCCCCAGTGACTGAGAGGGAGAAGGGTCTCAAACAGTTGATCGACCCAAGGCAGGGCAATACCACCCTTAAGGCCCTCCTCAAATGTCAGCACTCTCTGCTTGCATGGACTGAGCCTCCATGGAGGACGTCAATCCTTTGAAAGGGATTGTATTTCTGTTCTCCTTTTAAAATCAAATGTGCTGTTGTACGTGTCTGGAGCAGTGATTCACGTCCTCAGCCATAAGAGATTCTTTACCAGTGGGATACCCTCCCTTGGCCAGGTGTAGAGCAATATGTCTCACATTCAGTGTGCTCAAGCAAACGAGCCATGAATATAAAGAGACTTTACAGAGAAAATTGGCAGAAGTTTGTTTCTGTTGTCTACTCTGGTTTTCCCTTCCACCGGATGCTTTTGCTCATGGCCTGTCTTACCTTAAGTGCATCCACATATATAACAGCAGTTACTCATCTTTTTAGGCCTTGGGGTCTTTTTGTAGATAGCATTAAATACAAGCTCACTAGAGTTCTTCCTGCTAAACCAAGAGGACCTGGATTTCCAAAAGCTCATGTCACCTCCCATTTGACTTTTGCTCCAGTACCCATACCTCTGGAGATTATTGGTTTGGTGGTTTTTTTTTTTTTTTTTTAATATTGTGAATCTCTTTCCATTAATCTTACCAGAAGAAATATGCAGTGCAAGGTTGGAGTTTGTCTGCATAACATAACATGGTGCTATGCAGCACCAGCCAAGCTGTAATCAAATACTTCATAAACTTTATATCAGTATAAACAATATTGTCCTGATGAGCCCATTTGAAGATCAGGCTAGTTAGCCATTCTGCATGTGAACCCTATGCTAGCATTTCTGCACGGTGCTCAGCTCTCGTCTCCCAGCGCAGCGGTTTGCGTGGCAGCAGCCTGCACATCTCTGTGCGGCGAAGGTGTTGGTGTGCGCCTGGGTGTGTTTTGTCTGTGCGGCTGCACCAGAGGGAGCTAAGTCATTGCTAGCAGTGAGGCCCTGCAAGCCCTCCCTGAAGGCCACCTGAAGTCACAGCAGCCGCGGCAAGGCTGTCCCAGGCAAACGTACAGGTCATGACGGCAGCGTGTCTTGCCCCAGGTGCTAGAGCAGTTATTAAATCTGTGATGGCAGGTACTGCGTGTGGTCCTCTCCCGCACTTGGAAGAGTCAGAATGACATTAAGCCATAGGACACTGCGGCCAGTGCCACAGCTGGGATTCACTAATGGCTTGTACTGGATTGGACTCTTACTGCCTAGCATGGGATCTAAATCTGACAGACAGTCTGGACAACGCAAAGCACAGCATGTCAATACGTACAGGCAGCGTAGTATTTTATAAGTGCAATGCCTCCCGTTTCTTCTCTGTGTAGCTTTTTTGAAACAAAAGAAAGACAAAAAGCTATTCACGTTTCCTTGCTTTTAGCTCAGAGTCCTTTCTTACAATATTTCTGAAATTAAAATAGGGATAAGACAGATAAGAGTTAAAGCTGTATTTCTACAAACTGACATTGGTCCATAAGAAGTACAATAAAAGTAATTGACCTAGCTGTGAAAAATTTATATGGTGCAACAGTAATTCAGGGCAGGCTTGCAGCAATTAACCTACTAGAATGAGTCAGTTTATCATCTCCTGTGTTTGTTTTCTTCATACATACATGAGGAAGCTTGATAAAAAGTTAATCATAAAAAACAGAGCAGTTGTGGATTTAGGTTCCTGTATTCTTTGTCCTGAATAGACCCCCAATAGTTTTACTATCCTGTCATCCTCTCTCTGTGTGACCATTTTGCTTATGCCTGAAAATGCAGACACCAGTACTGTGAGATACGTCAACAGTTTTACATGTCATTATGCAGTATTCCTGCATACCAGGCAGGAAGTGAAGAACAACACTCTGTCCAGCAGTGGGAAAATTAATTAATATAATTATTGGAAGCAGAATGGGGCCATGAATCAACAGCCATTTGTTCTTCACTAACACAAAATGCTATGACATCCCTAACAATTACTAGTTCCCTTTCAACAAAAAGGCAATGCCACTATCAATACAGCATCTTCCCCTTACACACGGATTAATTAAAAGCTGCAATAAACCTATCAAATCATCACCCCTTTTAACTAAGAGCCAAGATTTCAGCAGCACTTTTTTCTTAAGGATCAGAGTGAAAGAGACTGTTAGAGTGAACTCCTTCACCCTTAGTGTTATCCAGAGGCTCTCTGAGCAGTTCAGAGATCACCTTTCCCATAGGAAAACTCTGTTTAATCGTTAACGGGTATCTTCTATAGGCATGCCCTTCTGAGGCCTTCACCTCTCGGAGCAAACCAGAGCAGCGGTTCGCAGGGAGCTATAGGCTTGCTCTCCAAATAATTGCAAACAGGCTGATGATGGGGCAGTTTCCCCTCCCTTAGCATTGCGTGGGGACCATTTTGCCCCAGATATCCAGGGGTGGCACAGGACCAGCTTTCAGACACACACTGTCACAGCTCACCAGACGTGAACCAGACTGAGAGTAAGAAATCTGTGTGAGGCCCTGTTTCCTCTGAGAGGGAGAAGGCCATGCCTCTAAGAGCCAAGTGGGTCAGCTCACTTGTTAGCTGGTTGGAAGTTCATGAATTTCCCTGCTAGGAGTTAATCAGCCCTATTTTCACCTGTTGCTCCAGTTGGTCAAGAATAGGTTCTACTTACAGCACAGGAGCATGAAATAAGAGCTAGTGACCAAAATCACCCACAATCTGCTGGTCTTCAACCCCAGCATAAAAAATTGCAAGTACCCGCACATGTTGTTCTCCTGCTGACTGAGGTCTGCTTGGCAGGACATGTTTTTCTGAGCTGCCCCTTCCAATTACAGAACTAATGTTCTTAACACAAGGAAAAAATAAATGGTTCTTTGGCAGGCATAATTATCTAGCAAGCCCCTATTCACACCACAATGAGCCTCAAGCTGGGGACTACAGGAATAGTAGCTGTGATTAGTTCCACTGCACGTGAAAAGGGGGAGTTCCCAGGGTTTTGACAAGCAGGGGATCAATCTCTTCCACTCTCCAGCTCTACAGGGTGTTTTAGTGCAGTAGGTTTTCAGCATGAAGTTGACATCTAGGGATCAATCTCACCTCAGGTTCTGGAGTGTCCTTATATTTCCGCCCATCATTTCCCAGACATGAAACATGCCCACATGCTTTCCATTATATAGGTAGTAAAACCAGGACCGCTATGGTGTATTCCATTTAATGCACATGTGCAGAACATCTGGCTTTGCACATCCAGAGGGCCTGTCCAGTGCTTCCCAGGAGCACCAGACACGTTACAAGTACGTCCAGTCTTCCTGGAAGGTGTTGGAGCTCCTGCATGTGGCCCTACAGCATGGTACGCACAAATAACACTCCAGCCAGACTGAAGCATGCCTGGAAATTCCTTGCTCTACCACACAGCACATGCACAGTGGTCATGGCTGACACAAACATAAGCTGAGAAAGTCCTCAAAATCTGAGTGGACTGAGTTCTGGGGTGGGAGGGGGAGGATGTATCTGGAAAAGCCCAGTTGCATGGCAGCCCTAAGGCAGCTCATAGGCCTAAGTCAGCCTCTGCTTTGGAGACAAGACTGTTCTGCACATCCTTCCCTGCTTAACTCACCTTCTGACTGGCTTTGGAGGTGGTTTCCTCAGGAGTGCACACAAGGAAGATGCTATTATTTAGTGATTCATCAATAAGGCCAGGGCACCTTCTCTGCAATTTGAAAAGTCTACCACAAGCAACCTGCAGTGCGCCACCCACACTATACATGAATGAATTCAAACTAGGCCCTATTGCCCAGAAAACAAGTGAGAGGGAGGAAAAACAGGGTGGTGAAAGGAGACCAAGGTGCTTAGAAATGTAGCAACCCTACTCTCTTCCTGGCCCCTCTGGCTGTGATAAGGATACCATAACATGCAGTTGGCCTGTTCTGTCCCCGAGCCTGTGCATCATCGGGTGGTCCCTGAGCCTGTGCACCATTGGGTGGTACAGCTGCTGCTTCCCTCCTGCAGGGTGTCTCCTCAGTGTGACCTTCCTAGAGAGAGATCCCATCATTTTTGCTGCATTCAGCTTGACAGGACTCCAGCTCTCTCTCACTGCGTCCCCACTGCTGAAGACTGCTCGCACAGCAGTCAGCCTTTCCTTAAGAATACTTTTGGCCATATCTCCTCCTAGCAAAGTCCTGTTCCGGTGACAGTGCTGGTACAAGCGCAGGTAACATGATGCTCCCAGGCTTTTTCTGTTGCGTGTCTTTTGTTCTGCAAAGAAACCAACAAGCACCACCGGACAGTTTCTTGACTTCAGAGTGTAGTTCTCCACAGCAACCTTTTGTATCTGGGTCTTTTCTCCTCTGATTCACCAACTTGCTGAAACACATGATTCTGATCTGGAAGGGATTCCCGCCTGACCATCCGAGAAGAAGGGATGGGAGTCTCTTTCTCTTTGAATCTAGCACAGCCATTGCATCCACTGCCCTTCGTGCTACGCCTGAGGTCCTTCCAGGCTGCAGTCTAGTTCCCCCTCAGTCTCATGGCTGTTACTCTCGTTGATTCATCCCTGTTTCCCAGCTGAAGATCCCCATAAGGACAATCCCTATGGTTGTTTGTCATCCTCAGGGTGTCATGATACTGCTGAACACCCCAGAAATAAAGGAGAACAGAGATGCAAAGGTTCTTCCTTAAATACAAGCACTTACTCATGTTTGTGTCTTGAGGCGGAATAACGTAGGCACCAGCTGTCCCAAAGTTCAAAGTAACATCCCCCAAATATCTAAAGCAGTACAGATGTTGATCAACAGCTGAGCCCCCAGGCAGTGATGCCATCCCAAGCCTTTTCATTCTGGCTCAGCTTTTGTCATAGCCAAGGAACTCCACTGGTGCAGGTGAAAGCCCTGACCCACCCCACCTTCCTGTCAGAGCTGCAGTCTCAGGGCTGTAGGGAGGAAACATCCCAACATGTTCTTGAACAAAGTCATTCATCCCCAAAACTCTTACTTATTTACCAACAGCTAGTTGCCTTTGCTCAGGTTATCCTCCTGGAATAATTTATTGAGCATCCTTCAATGAATAAAGAAATAAATTAAAAAAATTGTTCTTTATCAAAGTCAAAGGAATCCATGCAAATTGCTCTCTTTTCTATAGACCTCATTGTCCACACAATCTAACCAGTAGGGAATGATCCTGTTCATCTCAGTGTTACTCCTTTCAAACACAAGTAAAAAAATCAGCTAGTGAGGAGAGGAGCCTCTTCAGAGCAAACCCCTTGCCTACTTCTCATCATACTTCATGTAGAGGAATAAGTTTCCTTCTTTTTTCTGAGCTCAAGCCAAATTCAGAGCCATCTCTTCCACATCAATTCACAGCACCAAGAAGTGAAAGACTTCTGCCATGGCCATGGCAAAATCAGCTCCAGGAATTTCATTTCCAGAGAGAAAGATAAACAAAAAGCCACAAGACATTAGAAAAAAAGATAATAAAAAAAGGCTTAGGAAAGAAAAGTAAAGAGGTAGATCCGCCAACATCAGTAACAAGCCAGATGAGGTTTCATGAAGCAGAGGGTAATGACAGCAGTCTACCACACTCTGGAGAGGACTGATTGTGAAACTGAGGCAAAAGAAATGTTGGAGGGAATATCTGAAGGGCTGCAAAGCCACAACCATTACACAGATCTTCTCAGTTACAGGGACAGTGCTACCTTCCTGGTCCAGGTTTAATCAGGTCCTGAAGTGGTATCTACCAGAGCTTGAAACATTTGTGGTGGAACAGAAGGTATAGAGGGTTGGAGAAAAAGTCTCTTGTACTGATTTCTCTGGCAGAAGGCATTGCACTTTCTAGCGCTGGAAGCCACTGAAGGGTGACATCCACATTCAAGTTGTTCCCATCTTTTACCTCAGAGGGTTCTTGTGCCAGCCTGGGCAGAGGGAAAAGGGCTCTGTGTTCCTCTGGCGACTTCCTACTGGCATTTCTGTCCAGGCAGGAGTAGAGATAGAAAATGCATTCGGTCAGATGGATCCCCTCAACTGCATGGTTTATTCCTTCTGCATCCATCATCTAGTATTAATTGCCTTGTTCTGGCTCTTTGTCCCTGGGAGACTCTCTCAGTCTAGCAGATCTCACAAGCCCGGTAATTCCAGATGTGGGCCCAGGATTACAACACCTCCCACTCAAAACATTGTCATTTGACTGTCATCTCCCCACCACAGTCCTTCCTGTCCGCCTGACCATTTGCATCCTTCAACTAATTACAGTGCTTTCCAATTTCCTCCAAGACGTAAATGGAGCCCAGCATCTTCACTGCCAAATGACCCCTCCAATCCTTTCCCAATTCTTCCCTGTTGGGCCTGCAGTCAGAATGCAAAAAGTGAGGGAAGGAGAGGACTCTGCATATTCAGCACTTGACCCTGCCTTTTCCCAGGCAGAAATTCAAACAGGACCTCTGTAGGAGAGGATCACAACACCTCCTCAGGGCATTCCTAGCTATTGTAGCCCTTCTCCTCTACCCCAGGCTATGTATGTTTGTAGTTACCAAATGCAAATCACATTTCCCACCCTCCTGGCCGAATCTCTCACTCCACAATATCCTTCTCCTGTTTTTTTCTCACCAGCTCATTTTGCAATGCTCTGCAGAGTTCACAGCCCCTCCCAGTTTCACCTCCCTCTGATCTTGCAATGAACAGTGAGGTGGCTATAGAGAAGGTATTTAAGCAATCCTCCTAATTAAGTACCTGCATCACCTCTCCGCTTAGCCTGGTTCTGGATATAGAAGCTTCACCCATTTTGCAGCCTAGCAGCTTGAAGACTCCCCTTTTCTGAGGAATGTTGGTGACTAACTCCTAATTGCATTTTAAAAGAAAATCTTGAGAGATAGCTTTTTTGGCCTTGCAGCTGTGACGGAAGCCTTGCAGCTGTGGCTTTGCTGTCACTCTGGGAAGGCTATATGCCAGCAGCCTGATCAAGTCAATGGCACATTAACAACTGATAATGATAGTTAACTCACTTAGTTAACTATGTGAGCATATGCTTCACCCCTGAGCATTTCAACTTCCAGCTCCCAGGCTTCTCTCAAATCACCTTTGACTCTCAGCTCTTATTCACTCTTAATATAGAAACCTGGAGCACATTAAATGGAGGGGACAATTTACAATAAAAGCTTATGAATTGATTCCATGACCCAGCAGAGGCTATTAAAATGATTGAATGAATATGGAAATGAGTAATCTTACAGCTGGACTCAGGGCTGAACACAGCCAATTCCATTCAATGCAAACCACAAATAAAACAAGATGCATGCAAAGCCGCCAGAGTCTCTAGGTCATGGTGTGAACTGCAGGAATTTGTCTTAGGATTTCAGTCACATTTACCTGTATTCCTCATGCTGTAGGTTTTCTGAGCACATTTGTATTTAGACTCATCCTTTCTCTCCAAAGCCTGCATGAACTGGAATCTCTTATTCTATGCAAACACTTGGCCAGCTTCAGTGCTAGAATAAATCAGGGCAGCAGAGGGAAGGAAAGGTATATCAGGCCCCCCATCCTGCAACTTCTGACTTCTTGCTGTTCACACACACAGTCCAGCCCACGTTCACAAGGATCAGAAAATAAGCCCATGCTTCCTCAGTTTTCAAGCTAACAAAACTAAACCCCAGAAGGCTGAATTCTTAGCTTGTTGGTCAGAGGCCCAAGGAAGTATTCCATAAGGTTTTCTGTACGTGCGTAATAGCTGAGGCTGACCGGCAATAACTGTAGGTTAAAGGCAAACCTGGACCAATGAGCAGCAGAAAGTAAAAAACATGTCTTAGAACAGAACCAGTTCTCTGCCATACAAGTTGTGGCACCATTGTGTGAGGGTGCAGAAACAGTGCTTCACTCTCCTTACAGCCTCATTTTCCCTGTGGCCAGCTGAATTCCAACAGAGGGGAGGAATGAGGCTGTCCTAGGAAACATGTAGGTCTGTCACCAGAAGAGATGCTGTAATATGTTTATTTAAAAAACACACACCAGAATCCCACTTACATTAAATAAGCGAGTACAGAGTCTAAAGGTTCAATCTTATTCCCCTAGGGCCCTGAAGTCATGTCCTCTCTCCAGGCCAGAGTGCCAGCACACCCAGTATTAAGGGGGGTGGTGGTGGTGGAGGAAATAGGCTGAATACCCTTGTGATCTAACAGAAGGGGTAGGAAGGACGAGTGAGCACACTTGCTGAATGGGCTTCCACCTCCAACACAAGTTCAGAGGGCAGAAACTACGGGGCTACCATGGTTGTTTTGTTAATACAAGGTCGATGTGTGTGGTTTTGCCACACCAACCTGCCTAGGCAGCCTCCAGGACCCCTCCTGTCCGTAGGCTTGTATATTGGCATCAGTCACAGATGAAGTCTCTCATTACTGAGGAGGAGCAATCTCCATGCAGATCTTGGAGAAGATTGATGAGTCTCCTGGAGCAATAATTGGTTCTCCCTGTGTCCAAACATGGTCTTCATTTCAGATGCTGTGAAAGACACTGGACAAATATCTGCCCCTGAGGAGGAACATTTAGTGGTGTGGGGTGAGCCCACAGCAGAAACCTGCCCCCCCCAGAGCAACAGCCCATGACCCCTCACCCTGAGCAGCAGCTTTCTTCCCCTGCAGCTTTCTCCCAATGGGCAGCTCTTTACCCCCTTTCCCATCCATCACTCCTAGCTTTCAGGCTACTGTCAAAAACCTCCTGCAAAGAGACAATGGCAGCCCAGGGTCCCCATTCACCCCTGGAGAAAAGGGTCTGTGCATGCAGAGTGACAAATGGTTTGTCCCCAGCAGGAGACAGAGGGCTGGACACTCCTGATCAGCTGCAGAAGAGCAGCCCTTTGTCTCTGGAGAAATGGAGGAAAGGTCGGCCTTGGGTTTTAGACTCCCCCTCATCACTTGGTTTGTGGTAATGCCAGAGTCCAGGCTTCCAGCCCAGCCCCCTTCTTGCCATAGCTCAAAGCATCCCTTGCAGTTGGTGTCCAGGCTCCAGATGCACGCTGGAGGGTACCAGCACAAGGAGTCCTCCCCCGCCTGCCGTGAAGCCTCCTGCGCTATTTACAGACGTATCTCTCCACCATCCGCCGGCACTTCTTGCACACCACATAGCAGCACCAGTGATACTTGCAGTGACACCTCTCCACCATCTCTTCAGTGTAGGCGTTGTAGCCACGGCCGCAGCACATCAGGTTGCAGCCGTCACTGCCCACGGAGGTCTTGTTGCACTGCCTGCCAATGGGAGGACGTACAAGCAAGAATTCAGAGACTGTACATGTCCGCCCATCATGGTGGCAGAAGAGGGTACAGGCCACAGCTGTCTGCCCTGGCTTCCTGGCAAAGATTTCTTGCCCATAGCAAGAGGCAGCAAGATACAGGGGGAAAGCAGGGGCTGCTTGTGGCACACACTAACTGGAGCTGATTTCTGCTCATGTTACCATGACAGTGCAAACACTGTGCCAGCGGCTGTGACTGAGGATGGACACACACTATATCACGCTGGTGCAGGAACTTCCAGTGGAGAAGGAAGGGAGGATGGCTAGGACCAGTTACTTCTGCTATTGCTAGATCTAACAGGGATTGCAAGTCACAGCCCTGAGGCAACCTTGGCTCAGCCTTCAGACTATGCTTCCCCACCCTTCTAGACCACCCCCCCACACACAAAAATACACCCCAGAAAGATGACCTCTGGGAAACACCACAGACTCCAAGGACTGCTGAACCTTCCTACCCTGTTTACAGGCATGCAGCACCCATAGGTTTGCAGGGAGGGGCAAGATTTTTCCTCCCTGACTCCACTCCCTGAAATGGCTGGATCCTGTCCTGGAGCAGAGTGGAGGTGATGGACTATCAGTGATGGCCTGCTAGACTCTCAATTGCCTTTATTCCTGCATAGTTCCATAAAAGCAACATCTGCCATCCTCCCCATGGGGGCTTAAAATATGCAAAGACTTCTCAGCAATCCCCATGGTGTCCACATCTAACTGGGAACCATCCATCCACATAAACTTCTTAGAGCGTGCTCTCAAACCCAGTGGTACAGACACTCATACATGGGTAGGTGTTAGTTTAAGCCACAGAAGGTGCCACATGAGTCAATGCAATGGAAAGGATGTTCTTCCTGCCCAAGTCTTTGGTGGGTCTGCTCGTACAGTCTGCCTCTGCAGATACAGGGGGCTACAGGCTTACTGCAGCAGATGTAAGCAGCACTCTGCATAAAGATATGGCAGTTATACCCCTTTCCAAACTGCTGAGAGACTGCAGAGACTGTCCAGAGTATTTCCGGTTACATATATGTAACAGAAGCCTCTCTATATTAGAGGCTGATTTATTATGTATTTGTAGCAGTTTCTTACCTATCCTGTGTCCCCAGAGACCCCAGCTGGAGATTCACAGTGCAGTAGTCTGGAGAGTTGATCAGATAAACCAAATCAGTCTCTTTCACTGGCCTCACATCCATTTCTTTTGGTATTAGCTGCTTCCTGGGCCCCAGGAGCCGGTGGGTCACCTTGATAGCTGTCAGGTACTTGGATTTGAGGTCAGAGGCAATTTCACCCAAGTTTGGTAGACCCTTCCAACAGGTCTTAACTGAACAGGAGCCTGAAACACCATGGCATTTGCACTTGGTTTCCAAGGAGTCACTCAGCACCTGCAGAAGACAGGAAAACAGATGAATTTACTTTTGCTTTCGCCTGGTACCCACCCTACTGATTTATTTACAAGAGCATCCACAGGAGGCTTCGAGAGATGAAAAAGCTCTGCTGCTTTCTGCCACCTGAGAAACTTTTTACTTGTTTGAAGGCAAAAGAAAACAATGCTATTGGGACAACAAGAGAATGCTTTCTTTGCAATGAATATAATGGGGCAATCAAGGACTCAGCCCTGCTTCATTCCCCTGGTGATAAGAATGTAACCTTTGGGAAAATACCAGCTGGAGTTTGCAGTGGGGCCAGACGCTTCCCTAACTTACATGTGCTGGCCAGAGATGGCCAAGTCCTCATCTGGAGAACACGACTGCATGAAAGCACAAAGAAATTTGCAGTTCTCAGCATAGCTGATAAGCACAACTGACAGCATTCCTTGAAGCAGAGCAGCCACGAAGCAGGATGGGCCTTTACTTTCCATTAGAAGGGCATAGAGAATTAGCGTAATGTAAAGTTGCCAATACCTCCCTAGTTGTGTAAGGGGTACAGGGATACGTGCATGTGTGTGTCTGCAAACAGATGTAGCTCCATTTTAACAATTTAGTTGTCTCCTCACTTTAAGGACAGCATCCCAACAGCCTGGCCAGAGTCTACAACCTTACATTAGGCTCCCGGCCATCCAAGTTGCATCACTATGTGCCCCTGTTGTAGCAATTTGTGGCCAGTGACCATACCCACCTGTCGGCCCACAGCATTGTTATGCAGATTCATGGCCTTGATAGCTTGTGTTCTCAGCTTGCTGGATTTCAAGGGACTGTCAGCAAAAGCAGCACCAAGCTGGAGGCCATAGCGCAGGTTGTCCCCACAGCCACCCCATCGGAAGTCAGGCCCCGGGACCTCAGATGGGACAGATCCACACGAACAGAGAGGGAGTTCTCCAGAGGCGCAGGCCTGAGCAATAGAGTGCGTGACAGCAGCAGCAGCAAGAGCATGGACAAAGGCAGATTCCCTGGTTCCTGCAAAGAAAAGGGGGAAAATGTCACACCCGCCTGAACACATCAAGTCACAAACCTTGCAGTGCAAAGGGTTTTCCTGGTGCCAAGCAAGTCACCCGCGATTGGTTCCATTTCTACCCACTACCAACAGGTGCATTTTGGAGAGGTCTCAGCACAAAAGCAACTGCACTTCCCCACATACAGTGGGGATAGGGAAAACATGACTCGTTAGGGCTGACACTCAGATAAGCCGGGCAGCAGCACACCATGGCTAGCCCTGCTCAGCCTCAGAAGTCCTTACAAGGCATAACACTGTGTGCAAGTCCTGCACTGCTTTCCACCGCACTTGTCCCACCCACATGGATCTCAAGTCCCTGCACATCTGAAGTCCTCCCAACACTTCACACATCTGCTGTGTAAGTCAGCACCAGGCATTTTCTCTTCCCTTTTTCTTCTCCATCTGACTCGATCCAGCTTAGCCACCTTCGTACCTCTGCGATACACCCCACTGTATCAGCCTCATGCTCTTTGCCAGACTTTTCTTCAATACTGCCTATCAATCATTGCTAAACACTGCTACATGCCACTAAAGAAAGACTCAGGAGGATATTTTCAACGCAAATGCTGCTTTCTTTCTTGCAACAAGATAAAGCTTAGGCTTAACACATTTTTCTCGTGCTCCGTATTTTTAACCTGTGCCCCCTATTGTATTATCCGCTCATTATATAGCCTCTGTTTCTGCTGGATTAGAGCTCTTCTCCCTTTTTCAGAGCCTCTAGCAATTGGTTTTGCCTGAAATCAAATTAACACCACTGTAATAGCAGCAAGTTTTCCCCAGCGAATCTGAGGCAGGACTGACACCCATCAAACGAACAGCAGTTTTGTTTGTTAAAGCACTGTCTAAAGCACCGTTTGCCCAAAAAGCTACGAGAAGCAGAAAAACCAGCATGAAAACACCGGGCGAAGGTTCCTTTACCTTTTAGCAGGTCAGGACCGAAGGCGGGGGCGCGCTGGATGGAGGAGCAGTTCCACCGCATGTCGGCGAAGGTTTTCTGGCAGACGCTCTTGGTGTCGGTGGCAGCCCGGACGATGCTGTGCATGACCTCCAGGTTCCTCCGGCACATCTGGAACTGGTCGGGCACCAAGCCCGCGAGCAGCCGGCAGTGCTGGGTTTCGTTCCAGGCCACCCGGCTGCCGCTCTCCGTCAGCCCGCTGCGGGGAGAGGCCAGGCGTGAGGGGAGGGGGGGGGTGTGCGCGGACACCCCCCTCCAAGGGACGGGGGACAGTGAGCGGGGGGGCCGGGGACAGAGCGCTGGGGGCCGGGCCCTGAGGGGATCCGGCTGCACCCCGATTTGGGCTGGCCCAGGCCCTGAGGGGTCGGCCGTGACAGGGGAGCCGTGAGGGGAGCCAGCATGAGGGGGAGGCAGCCATACGGCAGGGAAGGGGTCCCTGAGAGGAGCCCGGAGGGGGAGAGCCATGACAGGGGGCAGGAGGGGGGAGCCATGAGGGGAACCAGCATGAAGGGGAGCTGCTCTGAGGGGGAGGCAGCCACAGGGAAGGGAAGGGGTCCCTGAGGGGAGCCTGGAGGGGGAGAGCCCTGATGGGGGACATGAGGGGGGAGCTGCTCTGAGGGGGAGGCAGCCACAGGGAAGGGAAGGGGTCCCTGAGGGGAGCCCGGAGGGGGAGAGCCATGATATGGGGCAGCCCTGAGGGGACAGCTGTGAAGGGGGAGAGCCCTGAAGGAGGGTCATGAGGGGGGAGCCCAATGGGGGGTCCCTGAGGGGAACTGTGAGGGGGGGGAACAGCCCTCAGAGAGGGTCCTGAGGGGAGCTGTGAGGGGGGGAGAGTCCTGATGGGGGGAAGCAGCCCTGGGCATCCCTGAAGGGAGCTGTGAGGGGGAAGAGCCCTGATGGGGGTCGAGCCCTGGAGAGGGGCAGCCCTGATGGGGGGGCCATGAGGGGGGGGGAACCCACTGGGGGTCCCTGATGGGAGCTGTGAGGGGGAAGAGCCCTGTTGGGGGCAGCCCCGAAGGGGAGCCGTGAGGTGGGGGAGAGGGGAGCCCTGGTGGGACTCTGCCTGCCGCCGCCAGGCACCCGGGACCCACATCCCCCCCCGTCCCGCTACTCACAGCCACCGGATGGCCGCCGAGAGGCCCAGCTGGCAGAGCAGCGCCGCGGCCACGGCGGCGGGCACGGCGGGGCGGCCCATGGCTGGGGCTGGGGCCTGGGCTGGGGCCGTGCGGCGCCGCCGCCCCCTTTTATAGCCCTCGGGCGCCGGGCTCCTTCCCCCCCGGGGAGGGGAACAAAGGCGGTTTCGGTGCCGTTCGCAAAGCCCCCGCCGTGTCGGGGCGCRAAGCAGCGGGCATCCGCCCGGAGCCGTCCGGGTCGCGCTAGGCGGCGGTTGTGCCCCCGTGAAGTCCTCACCCGCCGCGTGCAGCTTCCAGCCCCACAGCGAGGCGCAGCGGAGCGGGTCGCAGAAAGCCCCGACGCCGGAGGCATGGCACGGCCCATACCTGGCGCCGCCTGGGTTTAGCGAGCATCACCTTCCGCATCCGCTCTGCAAGAGGGAGGTCGCTGGACCGCAAAGCAAAGGCCCATTGCTTTGCTCTGCAGATGAAAACTCATCCATGGGACTGGCTGGCGGGAGCCAGAAAGGGCTGACACAAGTAGGGGACACAAGGGGTTGGCAAGGGCTGCTCTTATTTTCTGGCTTTTTCTCACTTTCTGTGCGGGAAGCTTTAAACGTTCATTTTCCCTGACACAGGACGAGTGAAAGTCTCAGCCATCCGCCTCCTCTGCCTCCGGAGCCCCACGACGAGAGCGGGCTCTCCAACAAGAAGCCGGGCTCCAGATGCACATGCGTCGGCCAGGGTGCGGACAGGGCGTCTCCGCAGCCCGGAGACAACCCAGTCCCCTGGGGAAGGCCGGGACTGCTGGGGACAGACCGCACAGCGGGACTGACAGCAGCAGAGCGGCTGACCCCTGCGGAGAATGGGCGAAGCCAGCCAGACGTGAAGTTTTCTCCCGCATCTGGGATCCCCAGTGACTCCGCCAGTCAAATGCTGTTCTGGGACTGAAGCTAATTGAATGTGGGGAAATCCTGCCCCTAGACATTGCCTTCCCAGCTTCTGCCCTATCCCCCTTGTCTTACAGACAAACCATGTTGTTGACCTATTGTCTCAATCAGGACATTAGCAGCTGCTAATAGTTTCATAAATGTCTGAGGGCCAAACTGCAGAGAATTAGGGTGAGCAGAAAAGGACACCGGGAGGGCTGTCAGCATGCAACCAGCAAGCACATTTCAAAGTAATGCTGTTAAAATTTCTCCCTCCTGCAGCAAGGTGATGGGCTGCAAAGCAACTTCTCCTGCCTTTGCACTCCTCCGTATAGCCTTGCACATAAAAACCTGAGAAACAGCCCTAATTAATTAGTTAAACCATTAGAAATTAATGTGCTCAAAGCAGGATCTAACTCAGCATGGTGCTGTTTAAGCTTGCAAGCACTGCGAACCCCTGGACCATGATTGACATCGTTTTTTCTGTTGCCTCCAGCCCCCTCAAAGTGTGTATGGGGGCAAAAGGGACACCTAAAGGACTTTGACTTGACTCTGTCACTGGGCTTTCCAGACCAGGACCAGTGCCTTGATCTGTACTGCTAATTCCTTACCCAAGAGTCCTGAACACAGCAGGACCAGGTTCTTCAGCACTTTGTCTCTCCAGGCCAAGTAAATCAGCTTAAAAATCCATCATTTATCTCACAGACAGCCCCAGGAAAGGAAGTGGCACAGCTCAGCACAGCACACCAATGCCCAAAGGGGAGTTCGCCTGGTGCGGCACTCACGTCAATGAGCCAGCAGTGGGCTGCAGAAGTGCCTGCTTCATTAGAGGGACTAGCTTATTGCTGGAAAAGTGATACAGCAGGGAAAACAGTGCCTCCTTCAACATGAGCTGGCTTGATGTGACATTTTCATGGCTTGCACATGCTCACTTGAGTTGTTTTTTTCTGGAGGGGAGACAAGGCCTCAGTGAATCTTTCCCTTCAGAAAGTGGAAAAACAAAAGCGACACCTTGCTGCTGTGGAGAGCTTCAGGAATCAGGTAGCCTGATATCTTCCCACAGTGGGAGATGACACTTGATAGAAAAATCCAGCTGACCACTTTTCTGAGGCATGCCCTGGGGCTGTGATTTGGCCTAGCAACATCTCAGGAAAGACTTGCAGCAGAGCTTGCTGGCTGTGTGCACTATCTTTTGAAAAGGGTTGCTTCCTCACGTTTTCCTAAACCACTGTGCTATCCCCTGAAAGTGGTACCAGTTCTGACCACATAGTTGGAGGTTTTCTCCATGTTCATCTTGAAATGCCTGTGGTGGATCTGTTGGATGTCATAGCATAAACCATGTTTGAGAAGAAGGACTTCCACTGGGTCCTATTGGCTGTGCTTGAATTTGTGTTCTTGCAAAATCAAACATCAATCTATTTTGGAAATAGAGGCCTAAGACCTCTACTTGGGGCTTTCACTCCCTCCCTTGCTGTATAACTTTCCTTCTAACTGGAAGGGGCTTTCCCTTCACAGGACATAATTAGGTGTTTGGTTAGTATTCCCCCCCCACTTGACCTCCCTTTGACTTACTGCCATGTGAACTAAAACTATGAAACACAGCTTGAATTGTTGACCTTCCCAAGCTACTCCCTTGGGATGAAAAGGCCAAGGTGCATTGTGCCTAAGCAATGGCCCATGAGGAAGGGTCCTACTAGGAAAGGCTGAGGTCACTCCCAAATCCCAGGCAGAGGCACAAGGGGCTTAATTAAAAGACAGCAAGAAAAGAAAGAAAGAGACACTATATTATGGCTCTCTGGAATCAGCTGATTCTGATCCCATTAACCCTCCTGCTCCTGGCCTCTCCCTGATGACTGTGTATTGACTCCAAAGGGCTCTGAGGTTATAGCAAGCTCTTGTCAACTGAGGAATGATTTTTCAGCAGAGGGAGAAAAGACCACAGCTGGGAGTAGGAACGATAAAGGAAAAAAGTAAATCCACTGAGCTGCTCTACAAAGTGCGCAGCTTGGATGCCTCTGCAGAGATCATGTGGAGGCCAGCAAATACAATCCACTCCCATTTCTGCTTCAGAGTCATCCAAACAGGCAGCCTGTTCCAGCTCTGGATGTGACACTGCCTCTATTTCCACTGGTCCCTGCTGGAGAGAACAAGGAATAACCCAGGCTGATATTCCCTAAACAACAACCCTCATTTTTTAGTTTCTGCCTCCAGAACAAGGACTGATCTGATCAAAATAACAACAACCTGCCTATTTTTACCAGATAAGATGAAACAAGAAAGTAGCAATGAGCCTTCCCTCTCCTGTAGCATGTGCTGCTGCCAACCACTACAGACTAGGCATCAGGTATGCAAGTGTCCTCCCGCACCTCTGGGGCAGCGGGGCTGGTCCTCCCCCTCTGCTGCTCTCTCCAGCCCCAATTATTGCCCAGCAGAGAGAAGGGGTAGGAAAGATAGAGGGCAAGTCAGACACGCTGGCTGTGGCTATCAGCTAGCACTGCTTGTGATCCCCTGCTGCAGGGTAAGTAACCTACAACCTGCTTGGAGGTCAAGCACAGGCGTCTGGGCTGACTTCATCCACAGGTGCAATGTGATCTGCTGGCAGTGCACCCAGCTCCATGGGAAAGGTGTTCAGCAGGAACAGGCATGCCCAGGAAAGCCTGCAAGAAGCAGACAAGGGACCATCAGGACTTGCTGTACTCTTTCAGTCTGGGCAGCCCCTAGAGAAGCTTTCTCTTTCTCTCTGATTCCTTGTGGTCTGAGACACATTTCAGACACCTGACCATTTCCACAATGCAATTCACATTTACATGTGAAATGACTCTCACTTGGGAGAACTGCAGAGATGAACCTGATGTGTGACCCTGGTCCTCTTCTCCTGAGAGCTCTGAAACAAAAAACAATCTCTGTTAATTCCCTGGCATGATGGATATTGAGGGTTGAGGTAGAAAAGTCCTATGAAGCAGCACCTGTCATCGGGGGCCAGATGCTGGTACTGTGTGGGACAGGGTGACAGCACTGCCATGTCTGGTGCCCTATCACATTACCACTAGCTTCATATCCTTAGACCCTGGGGTAAAGCTGTGCCTGCTGGGGTTCTCTGCTATGAAGCTGTTCATGAAAAACCCAAGTTAGACCAGTCTCACCACCATGACATAGTTCAGCTTTCATCTTTCTTTACCCAGTTCTGTCCTGATAGTACTTAGTGTGCTCTGGAAGTCCCTGATATATTTTGCCATCTCACCTTCCCAGTATGGCTTTTGCAGATCCTTCTCTTACCTTGACCAGAGATCAGATATGGTGTCCACACTTCTCCCTCACGCTGGCCCATACGATCCTTTCACTCCAACCCGTAAGATTTTGATGTTATGAAATCATACTCTCTGTAAGTTCCCTTTTTCAGCCTAAGGAAATGCGGAAATGCCTTGGGCTCAGAGGGGGACATTAAGGGAAAATCTCAACAGCTCTTGGAGGGATTAGGAGTTTTCTGACCAGGAAGAGTAGATTTTGTCAGTGTTAGGAAGTGCTCGGGTGCTTTTCTGCGCATCATGTGCTCAGTCCATGTTTCACCAAGCATGTGCAAGCCAGGAATTGCCAAGCAAAGGCAAGCCAGTGTTGGCCTTCTCAGACATGGGCTGCCACATTTCCTCTCCCAGCAGACCCCTCTGCCAAACTCAGCCAGAGATGTGCAGGAAGTCCAGTGACTTCCAGTCTCTCCCGGTTACAGACATGCGGCCCCAGATTCCTCCGTATACAGGTACCCTGCATCCAGCCCACCAGGAAAAGCTTCTTTGCTTGTTGTTTCTTTAACTTCTCCCAGTGCCACAGCTCTGCTAAGGGAACTGGTGGTGGAGACTCTGGTCTAATGAAGAGGCTAACCCTGCTCCGAAGAGGTCCCCATGCCACTGGTGTTTCAGTTACGCTATGACTCCCACCAACGCCAGCACAGCAAGAGCTGACTCCATGAGAGGAACAGTGGGATGCTGAGGGACAGGGAGGTCTCAGCAGGAACACGGGCTGTCAGAGAAGCTAATCCTCCTTGCATGATTTCTAGTGTTATCTCATTAGCCRCCTGGAACAGCCCCACACAGCCCAAGAAAAAGTGACCATCAGCACAACTATACCCTGTTACAGAGGATTTCAGACAAGAYGGTCAGGGAGGCCAGCAGTCCCCTAATCTCTCCTGAGCGATACACAAAGGTGGGCAAAGTGCAATCCCACTTCTATGCAGGAGGGGAGGTGGAGGAAGGGCCGGTGCTCCCAGSTCCCGGGTGCCAGCGGGGCCCTGTCCCGGGGGTTTGTCATCTAGTTGGGTGACAGGGCACTTGCCTCCTGCCAGCAGCTCCTGCACRGAGAGCAGCAGGGCCACGCAGCAGCCTGCATTGGAGTTTCGGGACGTGCTGCCTTGCCCRCAACACTCCGAGGCTTTCACTGCCACAGGCGAAGAGTGCTGTGGCAGGCCTGAGGGCTTGGGGACAGCTCTGAGAAACACCTGAGAGGCAGAGGCCGAGGCGGGGAAGGCCTCTCGCTGGGGGACGACAAAGGCACCCGAGACCTCTTTGGCTTCCCTTGTTTCTCAAGCGACCTTGCTGCACTTTGCACTGAGATCAGCGGGATGTGCCTGCGCTGCGCGGCAGCAGGAGGCCTCCAGTGGTCTGCACACCGGCATGCAGGGAGAGGCCCGGGAAGAGCCCCATGCAGAGACTCTCCTCTCCAGCAGTAGTATGCACCGTGGCGTTCACGACACTAGCACCCACGCTGGCTGGCATGGCCTGCAGACTGAGCTTCTGGACAGCAGAACATCTGGATGCAGCTGGACATCATGGATGCTCACCCACCTCTTTGGGACATGGAGCATTGTCCTGCCACCGCCYGAGCTGTCCCTGCTCTGTAGACAGTCTACAGGCCCTAGAGTTGCCAAGCCAGCTCTTTACCCCTCAAAGCTTGCTAAAAATAAGCAATTCATACCTTGGCCCTTTCTTCCCCATATTGCGAGATGCCCTTCTGGGGCAGTATATAYTGGATCTTCTGCTTCCTTCCCCAGCAGGAATTCCTCTGCCGCATGCTGAAGCTGTGTCCTATAGGCAGAAGCRGTGAGCATCCCGGTGCTCAGCATCCCAGACATCCCTTCCTGATCCTAGATGGCAAAAGGTCGAGACAGGGAGGTTTTGCAGCAGCTGGGGCTGAAACCTTGGACTAGCTCACAGAAACACAGGGCTATTCAATACAAAGCCAGGTCTGAGTTGGGTTAGAGTTTCCAGAACAATATKGACCATTCCCTGCTTAGTGGGTCAACCCCTTCTCTGGGCTGCTCTGAGCAGTGTCAGACCCAGAAAGGAGAGCGGAGATTGCCACCTTCTGGCAAAGCCCATCCCTTTCCCAGTGGTTTTGGTCTGAGGGCCACAGTCTCCCCTTTTCACCCCTGGAGTATCTGCTTTCACCTTGCTCCTGCCTGCTTTGTTGGTGCTGGCAAGTCTTATGTTGCAACAAGGCGCTTTTTTCCCCTATTAGCTATGTTGGTTTCAGGCAGACTCCTCAAGGTGYGGATGGCACCTTATCCTGGGATCTGGAGGCTCTTGAATGAATGAGTTGCCATATCTGATACGATGCTGGGGTCAGWTGGGAAGGCATGAACACATGGGTGCCTGAGCATCCGTTTCAAGGAGCCTGCCTCCCAGCCCTGGTTACATCGGCTGAGTGTTACGGAGACMGGCCATGCAGGTCACCTTTTCTGGCTGACTTCCAGACCTCAGGTGGCATCAAAGCACTTGCTCATGTCTCCTGAGAAGCAGGAGAGACTTTGCTGAGTGCTTGCTGTGGTCATGTGTGGGTCTCAGAGTGGCATTGTGTCCACGGGCATGTGAGGGTCACAGCCCTCCTCGGTGCCCCAGGGGACACTCCTGCCATCAGTTCAAAGCATCAGCACTGTACTCCTCTGAGGTGGATAGATCCGACTGTCCTGGGAAAGAGGTGGCTTCCTTGACTTGGTCCACATTGGCCTTTGAAAGAGGAATTTGGYGAAATCCTGAAGCAACAATGAGCAGTGTAGCTGTGAGATACAAGGGGTTTCAGGAGAACCCATGAGCAATAGATGCCAAAAGCTGTCGGTGAGCAGGAATGAAGAGAGGGCAGATATGAGACTGATCTGGCAGGCAGAGGGCACATCAGACACAGGATAAGATGGATCTGTCTGTGGAGCCTGTCTCTGTGCAGATGAACACTACACCTTCTCGGCACTGACAGTACCRCACAGCCCTCAGCTTGTACCCCTGTGCTTCACCTCTGTCCCKTCAGGCCAGGAAGATGGTACCACAACAGGTTTCACCCACCACCACCTGCGGTTGCTGGTAACAGTGACCAGAGCTGGGGGCAGAGGTTATTAGTAGCACCCTGTCTCCTTACTCTGGGATGCGAGGTCAAGATGGGAGCTGGCCAAGCCCATGAGAAGCCAGTGCCAGTACAGGAAATAGCATCCAGAGATTTCTGATGTCCTGTCCTCAATCTCCTACTAAAATCTGCTGCCTCCTAYAAAAGGTGATTTCTACCAGTCCCCTCTTTGGAGAAGAATTTTGCAATGACTGAGTAGCAGAGAAAAAAAAAGTTTCCTTTTAAAGCCAAAGCCATTCTTCATTTGATATCAGTTCCTCTTCTTAGCTTAATCCTTGAAACAAACATAGGGTAAGTGCTAAAAATGCCCCTTCCACTTCCATGTCAGTGTCTCTCCTAGGGAAGGAGGAGGGTGAGGAAGGGGATTCCCAGCTCAGGAGAAAGGCTTCCCTTTCTGAACCTACCCAGGGGCTGGAGAGCCACAGCAGGGAGAAAGTGAAGTGGTGCGCTGCTTGCCTGATTTGTCTGCGTGTGCTGTATGGAGGGGAAGACCATACAAGAGCAGACGAGGAGCAGGGAACGGACACTTGGAAAATGTGACCACGTGAATCCTTGCCTTTCTGGCAAATGTGTCTCCTCGGGATACAGCTAGAAGAGGCTGCAGCAGGCTAGTCCAGGGAAAGCTCAGGGTGGCAACACAGCTTCAAGACCTGCTCCTGGGTCAGGGCTTGTCTGCACACACACAGAGCTTGCTGCTGGGATTAAGCTAAGCATTGAATTATGCCGAGAGCAGGCCACTTTGGGCCCCCTCCTGAGCAGAGGGGCAACAGAAGTATCGAGAGGCAGAGTCTCGAGTCAAGAGGACAAAAAGCGATGGCCAAAGCAGCAGTGACGAGAGCTTGCTGACGTTCTCCTGGACACAGCATCCGAGCCCAAAGGTCTGGCCTGCAGGCATGGGCAAAACTAACTGTTCACCTGGCTAAAGACCGGACAAGGGGTGATGCAAAAAGAGCAACAGAGTCCGGACCCTCAGGAAGAGCCGTTCCGTATTCAGCTGGGCCGTGCTGCTGGATAAGCCGGCGCCCTTCGGGGCAGCGACACGCAGCTTGGTGCTTGCTGCAGGAGAAGACCT
This sequence comes from Apteryx rowi, assembly GCF_003343035.1. Taxonomy (NCBI): domain Eukaryota; kingdom Metazoa; phylum Chordata; class Aves; order Apterygiformes; family Apterygidae; genus Apteryx; species Apteryx rowi. Next base: position 3,190,391 of record NW_020448752.1, read on the forward strand.
GGCTGGCTGAGGGAGCTGCTCAGGGAGGAACTAAGAGGTGTCCTACATATGTCCCTTTCCGACCCCACAGCGAAAGCTGCTCCTTATGCAAAGAGAGGCCAAGGAGGGGGGATAGCAGAGGAACGTAAAAACAGTCCTGGATGTCCAACGGTTCGTGTGGCCCAGGATTGTGACTCTGACAGGGGCCAAAGCGAACACCCACGAACAGTTTGAGAACAAAGCAAGCACAGGGGGATACCTCCCCCGTGGACCGCCCAGCTCCCAGCTGTCAGAAGAGGCAGCTTCCTATTTTGTAACTTCCGTGGATTTCTCTTCCATGAATTTGTCCAGCCTCCCCTCATACCTCTGGAAACTCAGTGCCCTCCCCATCGCACACTCACGGAAGAACCACATCCTTTTGTCTGGGAGGATCTGACAGTGCTGAGCTGTGGTGACGCAAAGCCCGCTGGTGGCATGCTGTCATGTGATGCCGACGTCTCGGCCCTCCCTCCAGCACAGCTCGGCGACAAGGCAATTTCTGCGCCCCGAGCACCTCCAGTGACATGCCGGAGGGTACGAGTGGACACACTGTGTGTGTGTGTCTGGGAGTCTCTGCTCCCCACTGGAGCTGCAAAGGTTGGTGCTGCCTGGTAGAGGCCACCCGTGGTACCAGGTGGCTGTCCCGCTGCAGAGGGCTGCCTTTCCTTCAGTGAAATGGTCCTTCCTCTTTCCAATTTATTGGTGGAGTCAGTGATCTTACCACAGGAAAGATACTAAGAACAGGCTGTGGGAGGTGGTGACCTGCAAGAAATTACTCCTATCATCAGCTGACCTCCTACAGAGACAGTTAACGCAAGATGCTGACTTCCAGCGTCACGTGGTGATGTGGCTTCCCCATCTTACTGGGAAGATGCTCCCTTAGGTCTGCCTGGAGCAGCAGTGCTTTAAAGATGGAGACAGGGACCATGAGTCTGGAGCTGCTTGTGGGTTCAAGCTCTGAGGAAACCAGAATACTGGGGCTGCTGGCAGCAGCGGCACTGTCCCACTGCAGCCCCATCCCCAGGGCACTAGGAAAGCCGAGCTGGTGGGATCCAGCTGCAGAACACATGGATGCTTCTGTGCGTCCAGGCCTAGCAGCCTGGGACAACATGGGCAAGTTGCAGAGAGGCACCCCAGAATGCTAAAGGGATGTTGCAAGGGAGCTGCTCTCTCCATCTGTTCCCTGCAAGAGTCGCGCTTCCGACTGAAAGTCTGCGTGCTGGAGGTTCAACGGCAGGTCCCAGTCTGGCCGGAGCCCCACCGGAGAGGAAGAAAGTGTCACGAATAACATGTCCGACCTTGCTAACTTGGACAGAAATAGCTGTCAGGGGAGTTTTGTTGAGTCACGCAGAACAGGCGGTGGTAGCGAGTGATAGTGGAAAGCAGCGGCAGCACCGTCCGCACCGAGGGGCAGGGCCATGCCTCCGACCGGGAGGGAAACGTGGCCTCATCTCCCAGAGGTAGCCAGAGCCCAGCCGGGAGGGGGAAGAGACACGGCCACCAGCCCTCTGTCCCCAACCCACACAACAAACACCACGTTAGCTAGAAAGACGTAAAACCCGCCCTGCCGTGGGGAGCCAGGTTACAATAAGACGACAGTGGTTTGCAAGATCAGCTGCATTTGAGAATGCAGCAGTATCAGCAAAAAGCCAAGGAAAGGGTACGTGCAGCCGCTGCTTTGCTGCCGTGGCTGCCCGCGCACCGGTGTGGACGGAGAGCGCCTGCCTACGCGAGCTGGTCGTCGGGTGAAACACGGGCAGGAACTTCTGGTGAGAGGGAGAAAAACAGCATCTCACTGCTGCAGCTGCTTCTGCAGGGATCGTCGGGCAGCAGCCTACAACCCCTTATCTTAAAGCAGATTTGGGGGAGATTTAGGCTAAGCTATGTGCTAAACGAAAGCATGAGGAGCGCCCTCCCCACCCTGGCAGGGAGCCACAGCTACCAGCCAGCCACCACCGACTTCTTAATTCTTAGAGCGGGTCGAGCTCTGGCTTTTGTCTCCATGGAGAAGAAGGGGAAAAAAAAACAACAACAAAAAAAAGCGTGTTCCTAATTCAACTTTGCTGCAGAGAAGGTAATTTCCACATGAGTTAGCAGAACAACTAATTGGGAATTTTTGACAAAATCTATTTTTCTTTGAAAATACAGATTCAGTGAAATTTGAAAGCTTTCCACTGGAAAGAAATAGTTTTGCTGGATTTCTCAACCAGAAAAAAAATCTCCAGAAAATTTGTAAATGGTCAGAATATTTTAACTACAACTACTCTTTTTTCAGACCGCAATTTAAACACATGCTTTCTTAAAGCTTGACATTAAAATGCAACATGTTGCCATAATCATTTCATTTGTTTAAACTTCACTGTTTTACAGCTCTTTTAAACTCATTTTGGATTAAGAACAAACTGGAAATTCTGAGACTTCCGTGGGATAAGGCACAGCTGCCTGAAGCTGAAAACTCCTCGCTTTCTGTATTGCTTGGGAAAAGCGGGCATTACCCTCGGTGCTGCTGTGGACTTGCATCAGCTTAAAGCAGCTCCGAGGCCACCGCCTAGGATACTGCTTTTCTTGGAATCACAAAGGCACACGGATGCAGAGACAGATGATAACCCCCACCACCATTTCCCTGGCCCAACTTCCCTACCTTTGCCCTCGGGGGTTCTCTAGGGTTTCTCTCCGTTATTACAGCTTACCTGCACCTTCCCTGGGCTCTGGCAGCTTCCCCAGCCCCCAGCAAAGCCAGCGCCTCTCCTCCACCTCGCTTAGCCCGTTTTAGGTGTCTCCGGGAGCCCTCGCTGCGGGGTGGAGTTTCTCTTTCCGCTACCAGGCTCCTTTCTTCCAGCTTGAGTAGACGTCCATTGCTCCAACCCCCCCAAATTCGACCCATGGGGAAAACTTAGGGAACCCGGAGAGCTCCATCCCTGCAGCCAACCGTTAGGATCTGGCAACCAGCCGCTGCTCCCGCTCCGCGGGGACGTGGCACAGCCTGGGTCAACACTGCTCGGCAAACAGCACCGGGAAGCCCGCGGGAAAACAGGGAACTGCGTCATGCCGGCTACGGCGCCCAGCCGCACGCGGTGTCAGGCCAGCGCCGCGCAACGCCAGGACGCCCTGCGGCGAAACGCATGGGAAGTACAGCCTGGTAGGTGCTTTAAACGAGGAACAGAGGCCACGCAAAACGCACCAGAAATGCCCACCCAAGGCGCCGGCCCGGGGCCCGCAGGAGGCCTGAGAGCCGGACGGGCAGCAAAGCGCCGCAAACAGCATCCCGGCAGCAATGCGCACAGCATGGGGAAGGCATATGCTTTCCAGCGAGAATGCCCTTTGCTTTGCAGTAAAACCACGGCCAGTTAAGAAAAGAAAAAGTTAAGTAATCGGGATTTTAAGTTAGTTCCAAGCCCTTTTGCTCCCACATCCTCCAACACCACAGGTGTGTGGACACGTACGCAGCCTACGCTGGGCTGGCTGGGGACTTTCAAGGCGGAACCAAAGCGACAACAGATGTCAGAGGCTTTGTTGCAGCTGTATTTTTGCCTTCCCCAGAGCTCGCCCACCTCTGCTGGAGATCCAGCTGCCCCTGCCGCCACGGATTTAGGCATTCGGGCGCTGAGGGCAGTGAAGGTGGGGAAGTCCTGCCTCCCGCACACACTCGCAAAGAGCTTGTAACCAAGCACCAGTCAGGGACAGCACAGACTTTTTTTTCCCCTCTCATCCTTGCTATCTACCTCAATGGTAAGGACAGGACGGGCTGCCTTCCCGTACCCTTAGGAGTGCCTGCGGTCATTTTAAGACCTGCCAACTCAACAGCATCGTTCAGATGAAAGCGTTGCAGGAAAAGGAGCAAGAAAGGAGCGTAGGATTGCGCAGAAGTCCCCTCCCCTCCACCGTGACACACAGCACTGTAATCACTGCCGGGTGCCCAACAGTGCCGGAGTCATTCCTCCAGCAAGTGCTTTGGCACCTCTTTGAAAAGGCACATTTTCCTGGCACAGGCCACCTCTTGCAGGGCTGGGCCAGGGCATGTTTTTGTGCACAGTAGCAAGTATTTAGCCGAGCTATTAAACCTACTTAAAAGGCAGATATTGACTCCTGGGAAAGCTGTGAAACACTCTAGTAGCACCGATACTCTCTGCTATAGAGATAATTATCTTTTCACAAACAGAACCCTGATGGATTGAGGAGGGGCAGATCAATGCAAACAGCTCAGGCCCTGTTTTCATGTCCTCAGTGATGAAAACAGAGTGGAGGGCAGGGCAGAAAACCCACCCACAATTACTTACACCACATGTAATTTCTTCCACAAAACACAGCAGATGGGAGCCACCTCCATTCTCAGTATGGAGAGGTGCCCACAGAGATCACAACATCTGGCTGGCTGCAGCAGCACGGAGCACAGTGCTGGATTTGGCACCAACAGTTTGTGTTTGATTGTTTTTGTAAATCATGTAGGATATTGGTGACAGGAGGAGGCCTAAAATACAATAATTTTATTATTAATATTACAGAATCACAGAATCACAGGATGGTTGAGGTTGGAAGGGACCTCTGGAGATCATCTAGTCCAACCCTCCCTGCTCAAGCAGGGTCACCTAGAGCACGTTGCCCAGGATGGTGTCCAGATGGCTTTTGAATATCTCCAGCGAAGGAGACTCCACAACCTCTCTGGGCAACCTGTTCCAGTGCTCTGTCACCCTCACAGTGAAGAAGTTTTTCCTCATGTTCAGACGGAGCTTCCTGTGTTTCAGTTTGTGCCCGTTGCCTCGCGTCCTGTTGCTCGGCACCACTGAAAAGAGTCTGGCTCCATCCTCTCTACACCCTCCCTTCAGATATGACTTATACACCTTGATAAGATCCCTCATCAGTCTTCTCTTCTCCAGGCTAAACAGGCCCAGCTCTCTCAGTCTTTCCTCATAAGAGAGATGCTCCAGTCCCTTAATCATCTTTGTAGCCCTCCACTGGACCCTCTCCAGTAGTTCCACGTCTCTCTTGTACTGGGGAGCCCAGAACTGGACACAGTACTCCAGATGTGGCCTCACCAGGGCTGAGGAGAGGGGGAGGATCACCTCCCTCGACCTGCTGGCAACACTCTTCCTGATGCACCCCAGGATACCATTGGCCTTCTTGGCCACAAGGGCACATTGCTGCCTCATGCTTAACTTGGTGTCCACCAGCACTCCCAGGTCCTTCTCCGCAGAGCTGCTCTCCAGCAGGTCAACCCCCAGCCTGTACTGGTGCATGGGGTTATTCCTCCCCAGGTGCAGGACCCTGCACTTGCCTGTGTTGAACTTCATGAGGTTCCTCTCTGCCCACCTCTCCAGCCTCTCCAGGTCTCTCTGAATGGCAGCACAGCCCTCTGGCGTATCAGCCACTCCTCCCAGTTTTGTATCATCAGCAAACTTGCTGAGGGTGCACTCTGTCCCTTCATCCAGGTCACTGGTGAATAAGTTGAACAAGACTGGACCCAGTACTGACCCCTGGGGGACACCGCTAGCTACAAGCCTCCAACTAGACTTTGTGCCACTGATCACAACTCTCTGAGCTCTGCCATTCAGCCAGTTCTCAATCCACCTCACTGTCTGCTCATCTAGCCTGTACTTCAGGAGCTTGCCTATGAGGATGTTATGGGAGACAGTGTCAAAAGCCTTACTGAAATCAATGTAGACAACATCCACTGCTCTCCCCTCATCTACCCAGCCAGTCATCCCATCACAGAAGGCTATCAGATTGGTTAGGCATGATTTCCCCTTGGTGAAGCCATGCTGACTACTCCTGATCACCTTCTTATCCTTCACATGCTTAGAGATGGCATCCAGGATGAGCTGCTCCATCACCTTTCCAGGGATGCAGGTGAGGCTGACTGGCCTGTAGTTCCCTGGGTCCTCCTCCTTGCCCTTTCTGAAGACTGGTGTGACATTTGCTTTCTTCCAGTCCTCAGGCACCTCTCCTGTTCTCCATGTGCTTTCAAAGATGATGGAGAGTGGCCTAGCAATGATGTCCGCCAGCTCCCTCAGCACTCATGGGCGCATCCCATCAAGGCCCATGGACTTGTGGATGTCAAGTTTGCCTAAATGATCTCTAACCCAATCCTCCTCCACCAAGGGAAAGTCCCCCTTTCTCCAGACTTTCTCCCTGGTCTCCAGGGTCTGGGGTTCCTGAGGACTGGTCTTAGCAGTAAAGACTGAAGCAAAGAAGGCATTCAGTATCTCTGCCTTCTCTGTATCCTTCGCCATCAGGGCCTCTCCCCCATTCAGTAGCGGGCCCACATTTTCCCTAATCTTCCTTTTGTTACCGATGTATTTAAAGAAGCCCTTCTTTCTTGCTGTCCTTGGCATCCCTTGCCAAATTATTAATAATAGTTAGAGTTCTGACCAATGGCTACAGTTCCTCCTCCCCAGCACCGGGCTAAACTTTTGTAATGCTGTCTGCTGGCCTTGCCTCAGCTGTCTTTTCTCTTTCTGGATGGTACGGCATGACATCCACCCTATTGCTTCTGAAACCCAAACACCCAGGCAACTTCTGTCCTTTTTTCAGAAGGCAGCAGGCCCCATAGCTGAGAAACAAGAGGCTAATCACTACCACCAGCACAGCCAGAGAGCTATTTCCTTCGGGATGTGGACAAAGCCACCGAGGACTGCTGGTTATCTTGACCGAGAAGTTCTTTGTCTTATCTTGGTAGGAGCAGAGCGTTTCATTCAGGTCCAGCACGCTCACGCTGGTCGCCTGCAGCATATCCAGCCAGGCCAGCGCACAACAGTTAAATGGGTTTCCAGCAACAGACATGTGCTTGAGGCTGTGGGACCAGCCCGCAAGAGCCAGCTTTTCAAAGGTCATCAGGTTGTTACTGCGAATGTCCAGGCTTTCCAGCGGGGAGCAGAAAAGGCCTGTAGGAAGAAGGCTCAAATTATTGCCTGATAGGTCCAAAACTTTCAGCGTGTCCAGACAGGGGAATTCTGTCTGGCCATCATGCATTTGGTTTCCTCTCAGAGAGAGTTTCTGCAAGGAAAACTCCAGCCCCTCCAGAGCTTCTTTGGGCATGAACAAATCCTTGTTCTCAGACAGATCTAATGAGATCAGAGGAGTTCGGTTGAACGTGTAAGGATACAGCCTTGTAATGTTATTCTTACACAGACTCAGATGCTTCAAGCTAGGTATGTTATAAAATGCAGTGCAGGTACCTCCTGGGGCTGGCATACGAGAGCCCCCTCCTGAAACCTCTCCTTTATTAGTTTCCTGGCTCTCACAAGGTTGGAGGCTGTTGGAACCAAGATTGATCGTTTCCAAATGAGGCAGAAAATCAAAAAACCAATGTGGCAACAAGTGAATGAAATTGCCATGGAGATCCAGTGAGCGCACAGACAGAAACGCATGCTCCTGAGACACAAGTGAGTCGTCGCTTCCTGTGTCACCTGTAAGTGACTCCTTGGTTACCTTCTGGAGACAATTCATAGCCACATTGAGATTGTGCAGAGCGCTCAGACTGTGAAAGAAAGTAAATGGAAACTGATGCAGCTGGTTATTGCTGAGATCTAAGTCAGCTACATGGGTCAGACTAGCCACAGTATTCAAGGACTTGTTAAGCCTTGCCATCTCATCATACTGCAGTACAAATTCTGCTGGATGGTGTGAACTTGGGACCAGTGACGTAATAGCATTGTTGGAGAGGTTTAAGTGTGTGAGGTAATGTGCTTTGGGGAGCTCTGGAAAATAGAGAAGTCTGTTATGACTCAAGTCTAGCACTTGAAGGAGGTAGTGCTCTTCTCCCTCCTCTGAGACAAAGAGCTCCAGGGCATTGTGGCTGAGATTTAAAACTCGCAGCTGTGTGAGAGCGAAGCCAGCAATACAGTGGAGGGAATTCAAAGCTAAGTTCAGCACCTTCAGGTCTCTCAGAGCCTCAAAAGCTCCCTCCTCTATTTCCATGATATAGTTGTTGCTGAGGTTGAGCTCACTCAGCTGTGGCGTACTCCAGAAGATACCTGCCGGCAGCCTTGTCATCTTGTTCCCAGACAGATCCAGCTTCTTCAGTGTGGTGAGATTGCTGAAGTACCAGCCTGCCATGTGACTCTCCAAATTATTTGCTGACAGATCCAGGACCTCTATACTCCTGAGCAACCTAAAGGCCTTCCCATTAGTGAGGTAATTGCGATCAAGGTGGTTTGATCCCAGGAGGAGAGAGTGAAGATGGGGTAGCTGAGCCAGGGTCATTTCAGACACAGCCTCCAGCTGGTTGAAGCATATGTCCAGGTATTCAAGCTGCCCAAACCAAGGCATGCAGCTGTCTGACAGGTTTTGGATGAAGTTGTTGGAGAGTTCAAGGTACTTAACTCCTTGGCCAAGCTCCTTTGGAAACTTGCGCAGGCCAACACCTTTGCATGACACCTTCGTGGGGCTCTACAGAGAAACAGGAAAAGCCATCAGCATGAGAGAAGGTGTACAAACCAGACTTCCAGCCAAGTGAGCTGCTGTTCAAGATGTGCATGAGAAATGTGAAACTGTAGAAATGAGTACCACTCCCAATTTCTAAGCCCAGGACAGGATGGGGCCAGTCCATCTAAAGACAGTCTTCAGGAGACAAGAAGCTTGTCCACAGGATTAAGGTGAGCTTTCCAAGACTCTGCTTCAGAGGTAAAGGAGAAACTAGCTTCTGTGGTTTCTTTTTGTGCAAGACGCAGTTCACTGGTTTGCACTGCTCTACGATACAGTGTCATCTGAGCCAGCAGCATGGCTCACATGCCTCGGCCTTGCTCCTCTGTCTGCCACTGGAACAAGGCCAGTGACAGGCAGAGAACAGCAGCTCCTGACAAATGATCCAGGCTGTGTCACTCATGGCTGGGCACAGGTACCGTTTTAGTGACCCACACTCCCCAGAGTGCAGATGGGTACAAACTCAAATGGGATCCACAAAATGTTATCCAACTGCTTGTGCCATTAAATTGCACCAATGCTTGTTCCATCTGAGAGCCTCAGCCCTCAGGGAAATGTGCGTTCTAGCAGAGCACAGAGCGGGAGGGAAACCTCTGGATGAATCTGCTCTGCTGCTTCTGATGCCACAAGGAGAAACCTCAATCTCTGACCCCACAGACTATCCTCACATGTTGCCCAGCAAGCACGATGGGCAAAAGTGCTGCAAGCACTGAAAAAGCTGCCCTTCACCTAGCAGCCTGGCTGGGGTGAGCCCAGCCTTTGAAGGGCACTAAGGAAAGACATAAGGCTCTTTGACTGGGAGAGCCCAAGGACTGTTCCAGGAGTGTCCCTTCCCATCTGGGCAGAGAAGGGCACCGTTCTGGTGGGCTGCACTTTCCTGCTCCCTCCAGACTGGTTTCCATAGGAGGGCACCCCAGGGGATCAGCTTGGTGGGGGGAGACAGAAACCAGCAGGAGATTCAGAAGTACCATTGCACGACCAGGCTCCTGCCTCACTTGCATCTGCAGCTGCTGCCTGGAGGCGCGCATGGAAACCTGCTCTCCATCCTGCTTCTGAGTGAACATCTTGAGATGATGCCCCCGTGGCAGGGACTGCTGAGAGATGACACCAGCCCAGCAGTGACACGAGAGCAGTGGGGCGCCGGGAAAGGCCAGGAGGGCAGGCTACAGTCAAGCAGGAGAACGGCTTAAAGAGAGGAGGGTGAAGAGGAGTACGAAGGTGGAAAGAAAGGGAAGGTTAAAGAGATGGAGGCTGAAATGATATTAGAGCTATGGAAGAAGAGTTTCACCCTCTCATTTTAAACCTGTGTCCTCTCTGCGCTGCACTGAGGGATGTTCACAGACCCGGTGGGGAATACTCTGGCTATTAAATCCCAAAGGATCCTTGGTAATCAGCCTTACCTGCTGGCATGGTAGAGGCTTGGGCCTCACTTCCCCACTAGACTGGGCTTTGAGAATAGATGGGAGCAGCCAGAGCAGCAAACATCCTCGTTCAGTGAGCCGGTGTTCAAAGAAAAGCATGTCGGGCTCTGGGAGCAAGCAGCCCCTTCCCACTCCTCCAGTGCTCTCTTGTAAGCTCCGCAGGAGAAGGGCTTTATATAAATAGGCTTCAGCATGGGATGGGGGAAGGAGATAATGCATGTGGGTGTTCGTAGCTACGGAAGTGGGAAAAGAAAGACATAAGCCTACAGAGGGGAAAAACAGTACGCAAAGCCACAAGGAAGGGAAAGAGAAACCACTAGATAGGGGGAGGAGGCAGTGCTGCACAGGGACTCAGGTGATCGACTGAAACTATCAAGGAAATAAAATCCCAGGAAGGAGAGCTGGTACCTGAGAAATCAAGGAGCTTTTGCAGGAGTTTCCCTGCTTGGAACTGCTCTTACTCAGGTTTCCTCTGCCCTATGCCAGGGCTTTGGGCCAAGTGTCCGTGCGCTGTATCCCAAGCCGGCTCTCGCAGGTCAGTGGTGAGGATCCCAAAAGAAGCAGGTGATGGCTCTCTGGCCAGCCTGAGCGCAGGAGCCAAACTCACAGCCCAGGGCAGCCGGGCCGCCAGGGGAACACCCTGGGACTCCCGGAGCATCTGGAGCCTGCAGGTGAGCTCAGCACCGAAAGCGGGGCAGCAGCTCTCCAAGGGAGAGCAAATTCCCCGCTCCCCGCACTGCCGCTGCCCAGCTGGAGGGGAATTCTCCCGCGACACCTGCCCTTCCTCTGGGGAACAAACGCTCCCAGGGTTTTACCGCCCAGCTCCCAGGGATGACTCACCCACGCAGCACATCCCTGCAATGCCCTTGCCTGCAGCAGAAACCTCTCTGTGGATCAGAGCGGATGAACGCATCCCCTGGCCTCCACAGGCGGCAGCACGGCACCCGTGCCCAGGCAAGAGCAAACATACCAAAGGTGGGACCACGGCCTGACCCACCTGCACGGCCCTGCCAAGCGGCACGTGGCCTGCAGCTCTGGCTCTGCCGCTGGCCCAGCGCGCAGGGAGCAGGCACTTCTGCTGCCCAGCAGCCATCGGCAGACCGGCACATCGCGCGCTCACGCAGCAGCGGTCACCAAGCAGGTGCCTCGTCCCAGACGTTCCCCCAGGTACCATTAGCTGCTCCCTGGTCCGCAGCAGGCAAACGAGCAGGTGTTGGAGCCGCCTTCCCACTCCTCCTCTGCAGGGGTTTGGTGTGCTGCAACTGCTTCTTTTATTCTCAGCGTCTCCTTCAGGCCTGGAAGATGGTTGCTGTGTCACCTACTCATCGTGGGGGCCGAAACAAGATGGGGCTTTTCCTACTGCAGCTCCAGGTTGTATCTGGGCTCCCAGTGCTGCATACTGCTGAAATGGAAATTTTTTTGCTGTCATATTCTCCAGGTCCCTGTGCCACCTAGCGGTGACATGCACCCCAGGAATGTGCGGCTGCGGCCGAGTCCGGCCAGCTCATGGGACAGTTCACAGGGCATTTTGCAAAATGGACTTTGTTTTCTTTGGCTCCATGTGGCTGATTCCCTTTCCTTCCAAAGGAGCACGTCTGGACTGCTGCACAGTTTGCTCAAGAACATATTTTGCAGTTGTTTCACATGTTTCAATGTTGCTTTATTCCTAAAAGGGTCTGGCAGAACCGCTCCCGGCGCTCACGGAAGATGAAGCAGCCTGGTTCTGCACCTAGCCCTTCTGACAGTTCACATGGCGGGGATCAACTGGTTGCTTCTGGGATGCAGTTCAGCCTCGAGAGAGACAAATGTCAACAGCTAGACACAGTGGTTTTGGCTGATACACACATTCAGGTTCCACTCTCAAGGCCAGGACATCAGTGACAATGTTTTAAATCCAACCTCTGCATACTCCATTAAAGACAGTGGATCCGATCAGCCTCACTAGGTCAGTGGGGGTCCGTTAACAGCCCGGGCCAAAGGCAGCTATTAGAGAACAAACCTTTATTGTTTTCAGAGGCAATCTGAGGATATCACATCTGTACAGATGTAAAATCATGAAGCCTCTGTCCAGGGAAACACCGACCTCTGGATGAACCTTAATGTCCAACATCCCTCCTCTATCATCAGCAACCCAATGAGGAGCAGAGAAAGCAGAAGGAGGCAAGGGAGAGGAACTATGTAATTCAGTCGCTTTGGCCCAGAAGTGCAACTGCCTGGCCCATGACCGGCGCGCTGACCAAACCCCGACCTTTGACATCCCAGGGCGTGATGGGGAACGCCGGCCCTCTCCTCCATGCACTTCTAATTGCTGGGCATGGGTCTTCATAGCAGGCATGGCAGATGAAATCAGCCGAAAGTCCCTGATCAAAATCAAGTTCAGGGACTTCTGTGGAGAATCCCTGGGCGTTTGCATCCCAAGCCCGTGAACTCCCTTTGCCAGTGCACATCTGCTTTGCTCTCTGGAAGAGCAAGAGACTTTCCAGAAGCCTCAGGGCCTGGCAGAGCGCGATCCGGGTGGGGACAGAGCAACTCAAGGCGCTCTGCAAACACCAAGAGGCATTTCGTGGACTGTGCTGAAGACGGAGCAAGCTGCACAGCATGCAGTGGGAAGTGATTTGCTCCTGCAAGAAGTGGAGTATGAAATATGGAGGCGGTGCTTTTGGAAAGGATACACACATCCTGTGAAAACACCAGCTGCGTAACGACCCCTGGGACAGGGAGAGGATAGACACCCGCCACTAGGTGTCTTGAAGATACAGATTTTTCCTGTGTTTCTTGCCACTTCTGGCTTCCAGATCTCTATTTTTTAGAAGAAAATGTTTTATAAAAACATCTCTTGAGAGCGCTCTTTTAGAGATGCTTACGTTCCCCCAGAGGTTTCCTGTGAGAGGTCTCCAAAGGAGGCGAGGAAACGAGCCGCAGTACAGAGGCTCCGTACAAAGTCAGACAAAGCAGCAGCACCTGACAACACGCAACGCCCTGATCCACACCACTGACAGAGAAGAGAAGGGAGTCCAGACTTCCTGACATTTCACTAAAACGATCTTCAGGCTGGCAGAGAGTGACTTGATGAGGGGACCTGCTTACACCTCAGATTTGTTAGTTTTCTTGTTAAAATGAGTCCGGAAATGGCTATTGCCTTCAAGCCCCTCTCGCAGCCAGGGAGAGCCCCGGGGACCAGACTACACCTTTCAGTTTCTCCAGAGCGCCATCCCTCCTAGCACAATAAAAGCTGGAGGCCCAAGAGAGGCAAATTTGGATCAGTTCTGAGGGCCTGCATCTGTCTAACAGCGCCGCCTGCTCTGACCATCTAGCTGCAAAGTCACAAGCTGTCATCAGAGCAGGTCCTCTTTAGAGATTAATTGTTTTTCAGCAACCAAACAGTTTATAACTTTTTCCTTTTCAGGAGAAGAGACTTGGATGGTTACATGAAGTCACAGCTGTACCGCAGCGTAACAGACACGTGCTCCCACCCTGGGAATTAAGGAGGCAGAAGGGTATCTGGTTATCTAGTTACATCAAACCTATGTATCTTTCCCAGTAAGTATGGTGACAGAAATGCTGTTTTCTGTAACTCTCTCCTGACTGCAAAGAGCAACACAGAATTGAAAGTCCAATACTGAACAATTCTGAGGCTGAATATTGGACTAGTGCCTCTTGAATCAGGTGAGGAGGCCACAGGAGAGATATACTAAAAACTCCTAGAAAGGTGGAGAGATGCCTTGCTTTTCAGCTGCGTCATATCACAAAAGCACAGAACAATTTGCTGTAGTTGTACAGACTTTCCACAGAAATTCCTGCAACTGTTTGTTTGGCTGGAGGAGGAAGTGCCAGACGGCTCCTCGGCCGAGGTACTGTTTATATCTCTAGGATCCATTTCCTCCAAGTGACAGTCCCCTCAGTCATCACATACCTAATACTCACTCCATGATCAACAGGCCAACAACGGCATCAATGGTGTACAACAGATTTTGCCCAAACCCAGACTTAGGCTGGAACAAAACCTGTATGTCAGCAGCATGGAAAGTGCTAGACTGAATTTTGCAGCGTTTAAGAAAGACTTCCATAATGAGGAGTGAAAAAAAATATCAACAATATCTGAGGTCTCAGCACTACTGAGATGTCCACGTGATCTGGACTAAAGATGTAAGACGACACTCTCCCTAAGCAATGCTGGCACTAGAATAAAACTTCTGCCAGAAGCAGAAAAGGAAAGCAAAGTGCCTTTTGTTTTCTCCTCCGCCTTCTGCTTCCTCAGAAACTTGGGAGGCTTCCTCTTCTCCTTGGTCACCGCCACGTGCGGTCGGCCCAGTTCAGGTACCATTCAACCAGCGACCTGGAGCTTTTCCCTAGCAGCACATCAGTTCTGGAGCTTGTGCCATCACAGATCAGAAAGCAAGACAAACCAGGGAGCCTAAGCTCCTTCATGGAGGAGAGAGTCAAGACTATTAGTAATAAGGTAAGTCTCCTCTGTTTTCGGAAACGTGTAGCGGCTCTAGGGGACGCAGATTACCTTTGGACGCTCTCAGGACGAAGAGCCTTGGAGGCAAGCACGCCTCAGCGGCCTGTGGCGCTGGAGAGAGAATGAATGGTTGGGAGAGCTGGAACCGGAGCAGCTTCCCTCCTGCAGGAGCAAGGGCCTGGCATGACGGCAGGGAAAGGACAAGCACCAAAAGCGCATTCTGCAGTTCAAGAAACACTCCTGCAGAGAGAACAGCTCTGTTTGAGAAAGCAGGGGATTTTCTGAAGAGCTAGTTCATTAATCCCCGTCCTTGTTTTGTCCATTTCATCCCAGGCCATGTCTCCCTCTCACTTTGGACAACATTTTGGGCGTGCAGAGTGCCCTGCTCCCTCCCCAGGGAGGGCAACGGCCAACATGGGGAGCGGAAGGGACAGCAGCATCCTTCCGCACAGCTCCCGGGAAGAGCGCGTTTCGCCTGCCACCTACCTGACTGAGGTTCCTTTAGTCACAGCGCTGAACATTGAAGAACACTGAGAGATCAGGAAAAAAGCTTTATTTGCAAAGAAAATATTGACAATTTACATAAACTTACATCCTAATTTATATACATTATGTATATTTTATATACAGATAGTGTCTTGAATAAAGATGTCGAAGCACAAAACAGCAGCAGTGTATCACTGTGCAGTTCAAACAGAGTAACAGGCTTGGAGTTGTTGTATTTTTTCCCACAACTCCTCTCCCATTATATTTTTGCTAGGGAGTCTGAGGAAAGGCTTTCTCCTAAACCTGGAAATGATGAATACAAACATTGCATGGGTGTGTGTGGGCCAGACTTGTAAATGGACGCAGCAGCAAAACATAACTGCACTTGAACGGGGAAGAATGTACGGTCTGTGCGCCAGAAAAGCTTATCAAGCAGAGAAATCAAAATCAAGCAACCAACCCAAAAGATGACTTCAGCCACGCCACAGGCTGAGGTTCAGCTCACAGAGGGGGAACGAAAGGGGCTTCCTTTGAACAGCCTTTGTGTTCCTGAGCTCTGAATCAACACTTTCGGAAAAGAAAGCTGCTTGTTTTGAGGTGGGGGTAAATCTCTGTACATATGCAGGATTGAATGCATGAAACAAAAGAACTACTTGCAACACGACTGGATTTCACAGGGACTTGAAAGATGCATACCTGAGAACACCTTCCAGATGTAAATTTATCCCCACACCCTTTTTAGGCTGTAAAATACAAAGCAACTTCCCTTTTCTCCAGAAGCCTGCACCAGGACTGCATGGGGCGGCGAAGGTGGAATTCAGGGTAGGTGCACAATCACCTTGAAGTCATTTAGTGGGAAGAACCAGCAAGTACAAGAAAGTTTCTGACTGCCTTCACAGTAATTCTCTGCGCTCCACTTCTTCCAAAAGAAAAGAAAAAGAGCAAAGGAAAATTACCAGGAAGAGGGGCTGCTGCTCCCAGCTGGGAGAGAAATGAACCCACTAACGCAGCTTGCTCATCTCTTTCTAAACACAGCTTGGCGTGCCCCTTTCTAAGCAGCTAACGCTGCTTATCCTGGGGAAGGAAGATCCCAAGGCCGAAGATGACCTGGCACAGTGGGCAGCAGCAAAACTACCGCTGGCATTGTGCTCACCTGTATAAGAAAGTCACTGGAGAGAAGCAAAGGGCAGTTATTTGTGGGCAGGGAGCCGTGACCTAAAAGCATCTACTGAAGATGCTTTCTAGCATCTATCCCTCAGGTGCCCTGAACGTCATAGCAGAGCTGGCTTCCCTATAAATTGTGTCTGTATAGAGAATCTTGGGAGGGAGAAGGGTTTAAAATGATATATTCTACACCGATTAGCTGCTTGCTACATTTCTGCAACTGGAATCCAGCCAAAAGTTGAGCAGCAGACCTAAGGCACATAGGTAAGAGCGGAGCTAGCAAGTACCACCGGAGAGGAAAGGCTGGCACATAAGAAGACAACAGCGACTGTTTTTATGGACCAGAGGCCTGTGTCAGCGTCTCTGATATGCAGACATTTGTCTATAAGTGAAGCACTTCTTGTCAACCAGACTAGAAACTGATATACATCAAAATTAAAAGACACCAGAGGGAAAGACTGGAGCAAGGTCCTGTTCTTGGTGGAGTTTGTTAAAATCTTCCATAAGCATCTTCCTGCTCCTGTGAGCTGCTTCCAGGCCTTTTCTGCTCCAGTTAAGGAGAACCATAGAGGCTCCAAAGATAGTGGCACAGAGAAGGATCCTACAGAAGCTGTTCTATAGCCTAAGTAACTTACACTGTAATACTTCATTAATGAGAACTTGTTGCTAGAGAGGCTAAAGGGTTTCAAGTATAAAAGACTCCCCACAGTTGCTACGGGGCCGGTGATCCATTCGCTCACACCAGTGATGAACATGGCTCTCAGATATGAAGGCCACCCGGAGTTAAGTATTCTCTAGCCTCCGACCCTGTGCTGAGGAGCTCAGCCTGTACTGAGCTCACCCTTTGGTATAATGCAAACACTGGGAAAAGCACATTCACAAACTGAACACCTCCCACTCCTCGCGAGGAGGGAGGCAGGGATCACTTCCCTCTGCTGTCCCTCACGCTGTCCCATGCACATGCCAGAGAGGGAACTTGACCGAGCTGCATGGGGTTTCTAGAGAAACAAGGGATTCTCCCTTTGCCTACTCCTGCTCACAGTCATATTCAGAAGCGAACCACAGATCCTATGAGTGGGGGACAAAGAATGCAAGCTACCTCCATCGTGCTCTCACAGGTCATTTCATTATTTATGCTTGCCCCTAAGTATTGCTGTTCAGACTATTCTAAAGCAATTCTGTTAATGATTTGGTTCATGTTCTCACTGTACACAGTTGTCCTGATTCATTCTTGTCAGAGGAACATGTCCTTCGTAATCCATTTTAAAGGAAATAAACCACAAAGACTAGTTAAGTGCCCCTAAGGCTCTTGCTAGTCCAACATGTTAAGGCTAGAAAGGAGGAGAACATGTTGAAAAAGAAATAGCAGGCAATTTTTCATGCAGTTATTTTATAAACTGCACGCCTCCTGTGAATAGCAAGGCTGAAGCCAAAGCCGGGTGCCCCCAAGAAATATTTATCTCCCAATAACTGCAATACTTGGCAAGTGAGATCCCTAGCTATGGATGGGGAACAGCAATGCAGCCAAGAAAGCTTCAGCCAGGGTGAACTCGTCCGTGCTCAGATCAGCTGCCAAGCATGGCACTGACGGGGTTCGCTCTCCTGTCCCTACAGGTGATCACTGCTGAGCCACCTCTACTGGCAGAGATGAAGGTTATGACCAAGATGTCAGTTCAGGACTTGCTCCCAATTCAGCTATTCACATTTGCTCTACCGGCTGAAATTTCACTACCTTCTTTAGTTCAAAAAATCCATTTAAAAAAAAAAAAAAAAAAAAAAATCAAACGCAAACCAAGGCATGACACAAAAGAGCAATTAGTGTTTCAGCCTCTTCCTCCGCTCAAGCCCATCTTATAGCTTTAGATCTCACCAGTTGAGGGGAGGTTATGGGAGAGAGTTGCTCTAGAAGCCAAAAGAAACAATAGCGTTGCAGCTATTCTATTAGTCACCAGAAACGGAGTTATGACTAGACTCAGCAGGGCTCAGAGAAAAGAAAAAGTGGTGACTTCATGCTGGACCAGACTTTTTAAATACAAAGCTTTGCTAGAGACTCCATCACCACTTATTAGAGCATTTTAGATAGAAGAGTGCTAAAAAAGAAGGGGGGGGGGGATAAAGACCACATCTAAAAGCAGGACAGTTGCTATTAAAACAGAAATAAAATTCCTGTTTGAATATTTTATTCTTAAAGATGACAAACTTCTTAAGAGTGTTTTCACAAGTACTTGTGTCTGCTCTACGTGGCTCTGTGAAGCCTGTAGAAATGTGTTCTGCTTTGCAAAACATTAATTAAAAAGACAAAAAACAAAACACAAATTGCTGTAACAGCAGCAGTACTTTAAGGCAGCCCCTGTTAGGGCAAGGTACACCTCTGGGGTAATGGCAGGAACTGAAAGTAGCAGAGGCTCTGGAACTGTAATTGTCATTATCTTTGGAACGTCTTAATTTATGGAATGTAGAGGCAGTTTCATATGTGCTAAGCCTGTTCTATTACATATGCATTTTCCTCTCAAACTTTCTGCTTTTGCAGCCTGCTTCCAAGCTCTAGATAGAGGCACTTCGCCTTCTTCTCTCACACTCCTGAGGATGAATGTAAACACCGCTGTCTGACCTATTCACCTCCTTTCCCACTACGTTGCCATTCCAGTTAGAACTGAGAAGGCAGAAAAACAGAAACCCCATTTCTTGCTTTCATTAGTGTGCAGAAGCAGGAGTGCCTAGACAGACTTCTGTCAAAGTTGTTCTGTCTTCTCCTGCTACTGCCTGGGACGCTCTTGCTAGTGCAACATAAAAGCAGAGACCCACATCATTCTCAACAAGCCTCATGTGAAGATCACAGAGCAGAATATCAGTGCAGTAATACTTGAAATACTGAGACAAGGCAGACTCAACAGCCTTTTTTTCCTCACAACGCTTTTTCAGCTAGCTTTTTGATCCAAGTCTCCATGCAAGTCACAGAAGACATTGTGCTTCCTGTATTCACATATAGGAATAAATAGCTCTGGATCAGTTTTCTTTATGGCCGGATTATAGAACCCCCTGAAATACTGATACGCTTATGAACAGCAGCACTGTGCAGTTCTGTGAGTATCCTTGGACATGCCAAGTTCATCTAGGATGCTGGTGCATCTCCTAGGCGTATGGCCCCAAAGAAAGTTGTGTGCTTGCTCATGTTGATGGAGATGTCAGCATGGACCATTTTCACAGCAATCTTCTGCCTGGCTTTGAGGAGGCAGACCCCAGCTGTATAGCAGGTATTGAAGTTGGTCTTGCCGGTCTCAATACTCCGAGTGCATTGCAGAAAGGGTTTTTCATCCACCACCACCTCATAGCTGGCAAAATCTGTGAAGTTTATGTAGTATACCTGATGTGAAGCAGGAAGAAGAAAGGATATTAGGGAGTGTATTTGTGCACCAGGAACAATTCCACATTCCTTTCAGTGCATATATCTGCTTCCTGAGCTAATGGTAACCTCCTTGGCCCCTCTAACCTCTATTCATTTGAAGCAGAAGGAGCCTCAAGCCAACCACACACAGCAAAACTTTGTATTCCACTTCATACTAATAGAAACATGTGAGTGTCCGTGATTCCAGGTATCTCTAAGGATGAGCTATGAATCCTCACATAAACCCTGTTTATTATAGAAAATATTACAAATCCGCTGCACAATAAAATGTTAATATGAAAACCTAGCTACAAAAACCTGTAAACAAACCTATCTACTACAAACAGCTTTTCATCCAACAAACAAACAATTTTAACTCAAGTCCTCTTTCACTTACCTTCCAAATCCTGCTTTCGGGGTCCCATAGGCCTCCTTTAGTGTTGACATCAAAAATGCCCTAAGATGTACTGGGAGCTGCCTTCTTTGTAATTGTACTTGAGGTGCTTTCAAAGGCATAAGCTACTACAGGCAAGACACTCTCCCAACCCCCACAGCTTGGCAGGCAAGTGATCTTACAATATTTGTGCTGAATTTAACACTTGGTTAGCTCTAGTGGCTAAGTCCTCATGATTCCAATACAGATTCAGTTACTTAACCATCTCCCACACACTGATTCTGAAGAACTGCAAGACGTATGAGAAAGACTGCACAAAGTCTCAGGGTTCTGCTTTTTCCTGACAGAAAAAAACTAGTCATTTTGGATGCATCTGCTAGTTCTTAGTCTATAGTCTGTGACCACAGAAGCTAAACAAGACTGATTCTCCATTTTCCTTGATGGACTACAAACGACAAAGGCTTCAGAGACACAATGTTATGGCCAGCAATTAGCACTACGCGCTTAGGGAAATAATTTACCTTCAGCCCATGTAGAGTTATTTTTCCTGTCCCCATTCAAACTAGACACACAAACAGTTCTATGGAAGAGCCTCTGAGTAACCTGGCATCCACAGCCTGTTTTTTCTGACTTGGTACAGTCCCAATGGGGCTGTTAACTGAATATAGGTAAATCATGAGCAGGAGATAATATTGTAAGCCTGGAGCAAGGTGGTAGTTGCTTAATTGCAGCTGTCACAAGGGAACCCTCTTGTCAGCTGCAGAAGTGCTAAAATCTGTCCCCGAATCTAGATGACATTTCTGTCCACAGGTGACTGCACACCCTGCGCGCTCTGGAAGGACTGGGTAGACCTTAGTAGCTCTGCAGCCACCTTATTTTCCAGGTAGCTCAGAAACTCTGTTCAGAGATTTACAGGAAACTGGGAGCACTGCATTAAATGACAGCCTATCCCCTACATTTTATTTGAATGGGGAGAGGAAACGATGTCTTAATTAGCTGTCTACTAAATCATAATAAAATAAAATGTTACTTTATTTAGTACTTTGTACATAAGCAGGTCTGTATATCTGTTGTTGGTACTGTCTACTGCAGTTGCTGAGCCATCCTGCTACACAAGGAGGTTGCTGGAGCATCGTGTCAATCTGAAGCTACAGAAAGAAGGTGGAGGCAGAATGGAATTACCTGAGCAGGAACTTGGCCAAGCCACCTGGGCTAAGAGTCCTACAGTTATAAAGAGTGACATGGGTTCCTAGTGACCACAAGTTGTCAGGGTTTTGGTTTTACATCTTTTCTAAAGCACAGAGCCTAGCTTCCTGCTGGGACTCTTGTTCAGCACTGAATTGCAATACGGTTTAGATTTGCTGGTGAGTGACTGCAGAGACAATATGGAGGAGAAAAAAGACACTGATGGCATATGGAATTTGGTTCTGTGTCTGTGCATGTGTTTCAGTGACTAATCTCTTGCAGCTGGTATCATGGTGAAACGTGCGACCTTGCGCTTCAAAACTCTAACGTCTTCCTCTGACACACATTTCCTAGAGCACGAAGTGGTTAAAAGTACATACAAGTTCTTGGCATTTGCTAGTTGTCTGGAGCCCTCTCGTGGTTCATGCAAGGCTTCCATTGGAACACAAGAATAGGAGTTAGGCCTAGGACCGTACTCACTTCTACCTGACTATAGATGAAGTATGTGCCGTCCACCAGTACCTCCAGCTCCCCACTGCGGGCATGCAGCTTAAACACCTTGGGGTTCATAGTGATGCGAGACCAGTCATTGAGGACTCCACCTGAAAGATCTCAGTATGAGAAAATGGCAGTCACTCAGTACCCGTCAGAATGAAAAGCGCAGGAGCACAGAAATACAGTTACATTGCAATGTTTCATATACAATGGCTGATAAAGACTAGAGCTGAATAGTCATGTAACTCAGTAGTAAGAAAATCCCAGAATTAAAGACTGACGATGCCT
Source organism: Apteryx rowi (assembly GCF_003343035.1). Classification (NCBI taxonomy): domain Eukaryota; kingdom Metazoa; phylum Chordata; class Aves; order Apterygiformes; family Apterygidae; genus Apteryx; species Apteryx rowi. The sequence goes on from NW_020448752.1 coordinate 3,212,107, forward strand.
TATTTTTGACTCCTTTCTGTGACACTAGCTCTAGTCACATGATCACTTCCTGCTGTTTGAACACAACATCCATTTTGCTCAGGGCGCAGGAGAAGCAATTTGTATCTCTACCTAGCCTCAGTAAGAGTAGTTCTTCTCATCCTAGAAATTCTGCATATGGCTTTCTGTACCATGCTATCTTCAGCCCAAGCATCAGATACAGACGACCTCGTCTCTTCCTGACACTAAGCTGATCTTATTATCATACCTGGGTGTTTTACAGGCATGACAGGATGGTCCTGTCAGAGTAAGCGGTATCATCCCCTGCTCCACAGCACAGAAACTAAGGCACATGGAAATCAATGTCAAAACTCTACGGGATTTGCTAAGCTTTCTTAAGTCATCTGAGGTGCTCAGGTCTAATTTTCAGACTATTTTTTTATGTTCAGCCACAAATCACAAATGACTTACTGCAGCTATGATTATAACAGCACTTTTGCAAATCAGTCCCCAGGTGCCTTCTGAAGATGGTATCATTCGTGGCCCTTGTAAGAGCTTCGTTATTGGCAACTTCCCTCTACCATGGAAGAAACTCTGCAGCAGAGAGAGGACCAGAATCCAATTCTCCAAGAAAGATCCTCAACTGATATAGATCAACTCCTCTTCCTCTAACTTCCATACTTTTCACTTCTCCCTTCACACTTCTCTACCCACCTTCTACGCTAAACGAAACAGAAGTTAAGCAGATGGTGTGCTGAAGACTACATCATCAGATACTTTCTTGAGGACCACAGCAAGGCTAGGATGAGAAAGGTTACTCTTGTCCTAATGGGAATGGGACTGCATGTGGCAAATCTGTCTGCCCCCTTCTCACTGCTGCTGAGCAGGAAGATGTTCTCAACAGTAATGCTATGATACAGCCCTGACCCCCATTTTAAGCCCTAGGATCATGCCTATAAGAAGGCTAGTCCTTGCAGCAAAAGAGACAGTGGTATTACAAAAAAAATTGTGTGCAACCATGGAATAAAACACACTCTCAGGACTCATATGCGCATGGAGGTCAATTTAGGGTTACACAATCAATTTTAATTTTGGTATTCCTTGATTTCTACATTTTTGACTTTGTAACTAGTGTTATTTTAACAAACGCTTTGTCATTACATTTCCTTGGTTAAAAAATAACCAAAATAGCAACAAAGTATGAAACTGCATCATATCACACCACATTAATCCATACTGGAGTCCTCAATGAGGTTAGGGATTTGTAGATCCAACACCCAGATCCCTTTCATTGGAGCCAATGGAATAACCGATGATATTAATAGACTTTTATTCTCTATATAGGCCAAAGAGCAGAGGAGACGCACTTTGATACGAGCAGATGACAAGAGGCATTCTGTAGGTGTCTTGTTTTATCAAATGCAACTCTTTCTCCTGGTCTTCAGCTGCTTCTTTGCTACCTGCCCCCCTTTGCAAACCAGCCAGGCTCATTGTCAGCTGGACAACATTAATTTTTTAGAGCTCAAGAAAGTCAGGCTCACTGCAGCAGATTGTTCCCAAGCAGCAGAGAAGGACAGTTACAGGGTAATTCCCACTCTTGGAGAGTAGTGTACGCTCTTTAAACATAGAAGGTTCCCATTAATACTGGGATAATTACTCTTTGAACATAGGTAAAAGAGTATTTTTTCCCTAGTATTTTTTGTAAAAACAGCTGATTTCCTTTTTGTTTTGGAGAGCTTCCCCCTACCATTATAGTAAAGAAATTCAGCTTGAAGCATACTTTCCTAATCATGAGAAATTTCAGCTCCCAAAGCTCAAGTCTGGTGAAAAAGATAAACAGTCTATGAGTAGGAGTTTTGGCCCATCCTCACTGCACCACGTACAAGCAGAAGTTAGTGGATAAAGGTCCTGCAACCCTGGTCCTGTCTCACCAACTCTCTTGCTGGTCACGGGCTGCAGCCTTCTAGGTATGAAACTGGGGTATCTGCACTACTGCTACCCCTGGCCCTTTCCTGGGAACGAGCGCGCTGAAGCGCTTCCCAGAGAAGAGAGCAGGAGCACCGATGACTCAGCCTGGGTCCAGGCAGGGGATAACGAAACTAGCTTCTCACAGGCACAGTGAGACACCATGAGCCGAAAGGCAGCAGCTAATGAATGAGACCCAGCTGTTGGCAAGAAGAACAGGAATTTAAACAGAAATCAGATAGGGATTTGGAGAGGAAGGAGGAGAGCAAAGAACAGCTTGTGGACATGAAATGGCTTGAGAGGACTTGAGCTTAAAGGCTGGATTAGAGATGTTGATTGAGGACTGGGATGCACAAGGGGCCATGGAAGCTGCACGGTGCACACACTTGCAGCAGTGTAACGCAGGAGGAGCTAGTGGCTGTGCATCTGTGTTTCCTCTCAGTTCACACTACAGCTGTGCTTTTCCCTAAAATAAATTATTGGGAAAAATGGAGAAAAACACAGGCTAATGGGGCTGAGACAGGAAAAGGATACACTGAAGGCTTAAAATAGAAGAAAACAGATTGTGAAAGAAGGCTTATGAGTCAAGGGGCTGATGAAAATTGATGATATAACAGGTTTGAGGAGGCAGACAATGTATCTGGAAGTTAAGGAGAAGCTGAGACAGAATGGGACAGAATTACTGGGAGATGCACAGAGTAGAGAAAAACTGGGAGATAAATGTGAACATAGGAGAAAAGGGGATGGATGATGAACAGAAGACTGGTCTGAGGGTGGTTGGGCAACAGAGAGTCGAACTAGCACAGGGTGAGGCCAACAGCAGGCCACAAAGATAACTAGTGATCAGTGTTACAGGATGGGCGGCTTAAATCCAAACTACGAAATAAAGGGAGCAGGATGGACTCTTCACAGTAACAATCAATATCATGAGATCCTTACCATTCTTTACTTGAATTGCTGAGCCTTGGCCTTGAAGATGAACCACAGCTGGCTGCAAATAAAATTACAGGGATTTAAAATTAGCCAGAAACACTGCATCATTTTACTGTAACTTGACATCGTTCCACAGAATTGGCAACCAGTACATAAGCATGATAGTACTCTGAAATCAGTACTGCTTTTGGTAAACAAAAAAAGGAGATCAGAGCAGCTGACAATGGTCAATGACAACATAGTGTTTAAGCACCAGAAAAGAGATGAGAACGCCATGCCAGATGAGCACTGCTTTCATCTGAGCAATGAGAAAGGTGAGCTCAGCCAATCATTTTGTGTAGCTATGGTTTAGCACACAGAGGAGGGTTTTTTTTTCGGTGCTATGCCATCAAATACACCTTAGCAAACATAACTGGTAACTTTCACAAAAATCCAGACAGCCTCAAAGCTGACATTTTCCCTTGAAAGAAGATCAACCAACCTGGATGTCTCTGGAGCCTGCCTTGTCTGTGGCACCTGCAAAATGCAATTTCACATAATTGAAGATGAAGCTTGAAAGAGCTGCAGTAAATACCCCTATGCATAAACCTCCTCTTACCACTAATAAACATTAAAGAGCCATTTTAACAGGAAAGGAGGATAATAATAGCTGTATAATGCACAGCTTAATGTTAGAAAGTAAATAAATAAGAAAAAGTTTCATTGACTTTTTCCTATTAATCTGCATTTCTGTCTAACATAATCAAAATGCCCCAACTTTATTCCACCAGTTCCCATGAGAAGGAAAAACTGAAACAACTCTTTTCCTGATCAGCAGTGGTAATAAGACTCTTGGCTGCAAAGATTACAAGTTTCACTCTGCAGTAACTCAGGTCATTCATTGCATTCAAGCTACATGCTGAAATCTCTTTTCTCTGAGTGCCAAATCTCTGTTAACGAAGAGAAGCTCGTGGGCAGCACTCTGGAGTGCTGAGGACCTCATGCTGCTCCTGGCCTGTGCTTTGGCAATTTCTGAGACATAAACTGAAAGTCAATCAAGGATTCTTTTAAGAGCCACGCAAGCTGAAGGGTAATAGCCCTGATATCTCTGAAGAAGTATTTTCAATACTGGATTGTTAAAATATACATACATTAAACAAACAACATTAATGTTAACTTCCATTAGTCTGTATTTTCAAGAGTTGTTAAATTCAGGGATTTTTATACAATAATGGACACATGATTCCATGCAGAAACAATATGGTGCAGATACAAGAAACACAAAGAAAACTGAAAACAGGAACTGCAGGAGAAAAACATATTTTCCTGACTTGTATGGGAGGCAAACTGATTTGTTCAATGCGATTCCTGAGATCATTTAACGCTTGCGTTAAGCAGTAACTTTCCTGATCCTGGAGAACTAGGGTTTGTGTTAGCTTAAAAGGAACTAAAGCAAACACCCAACCATTACAAAGGCGAGACAGCTTGCAGGCCGTGTTCCTACACAGAAATCAGGCATTTGAAGATTTCAATACTGGTGAAATCCAGGCTCATATGAAGCTGAACAGTAACTAAGGCTCTGAAGCTCTTTTCTGCTCCTTCTCAGGATCTGTATTTGAATGCTTATGTATTTTTACGTTTTCAGATGGATAGTCACAAAGCTTCTGCTTCCCTGTAATGCTGAAAAGCAGTGTACACATCTCAGGGACTCAGAAAACCATACGTTTCAGTGGCACACAGAGAAAGAAAATTTATTACTAGAAACAATACCAAGATTTGGAGTCTTGCGCTTTAACCACTAAACTGTTCTTCCTTTCTAAGAGGGACAAAAGTAACTGATAAGCGAGAGAGGCAGCCAGGAGCCTGGGCTCCCGCAGCCGGTCTGGGCGACTTTGTGCCGGCGGCCTCTGCAATTCCCTCCTACGCGCTCCCTGGGGAACCGCTACCTGCGGGGAGGTTAAACAACCTCCCGCTCCCCTCGCACATCGCAGAGGAAGGGCGGCAGCAAACCAGGCCAGCTACATCGCTTCGTCATGTCCATCCTCGTCGGACGGTCACTGCTTCGCACGCTGCACCAAACCTTACACTGAACATCTTGGGATCCCAGTCGTGCCAGTGACCAGGAGTCGGCTGCACCAGACGTAGCCTGTCTTCAGTCCATCTAGCTGAGCTGTCGTGGCAAGACGGGTTTTAAACCCTTCTCACCTTATTTGCTTTTCCCCCCGTGATGTTCAAGAACAGTAACATTAAGCCCTGCCTGGGGATCCCGCATCGCATTTGGACACCAAGTTTGCTTCAGACTGTGCCACTGTCACAGATGGGAGGGCTTTTTTATTATATATATAAAATATATAAGATGTATATATATTTATATATTTTTTGATTTTTTATTTATATATATATATATATATATATATATATTTTTTTTTTTTTACAGCAACAGTGCCACTGTGATACTTGCCACATCACCATGGCTTATGAAGGCTCTGCCCAGAGAGAAGGGAAACAAAAGCGTTACCTGAAGGGCCCTGCAGTCCAGGCGGTCCCTGAGGGCCCGGTGGGCCAGGAGGGCCGGGCGGTCCCATTACGGTTGTGCCGGGGATCCCGGGGATCCCAGGAATCCCGGGGGGGCCCTGGGGCCCAGGAGGACCTGGTGGCCCCTGGGGACCATTGGGCCCTGGAGGACCAGCCTTTTTACCTGAAAAATACAAGGTCAAATATTAGCTTCTCTGCATATCGAGCATGGCACTGTCTTTTACCTAAAAGAAAGCACTGAGAAGGCACAAAGAGGAAGAGCCACCAACCAGCTGAACTGTGGGGGGCCACCAAGGCTCAAAGACACGAAGACAATGTTGTTGGCAAAATGGAAGCAGGCTGCCTTCCTGTAGGTTCCTTCTGGCACATAAAACTATATTTAAACAAGGAACATGCGCTCTACAAGACCATCTTTGCGGAGTGGAGTGGAGTCACCTGCTGTGGAGCCCACAAACAGGGACCACAAACTTCTGCCCTAGAGATTAACCACAGTGCTCGCCTGGAAATCCTGCTCTTTGTACTGGGCTGGGAGTTGGTTGCTCCGCGTTTGAAGCTACAGCCTTCTGAAAGGCAGAATTCTTAAGAGGCGGTCAACAAATCAAATGAGTTTTCGAAGCAAAATATTCTGAGAAGATTTGCTGTGATAAAGTTAAAATAGTTCATTTGAAGAATTACAAACCACAATGCAATGCAATGCAAGTCGAAATAGTAAAAGTCAAGATTAAACGCTCTGTAATTTCTCAATTTTATGATGGAAAACAGTTGTAATCTGATCAACCAGCTGTATGCGTATGGACTATTATATAATCTTTAATGACGTGATAACGTATCATTTGATCTCCGAGTCTGAGGGAGAGAGATTCCTCCAGAGGGCAGTTCAGAGCTTAAGTTCAGCTCCTGTTCCCAGCGGCCCTCCCTTCCCTCGCCAGCCCTGCGAGGGCTGACGCAGCCCAGCTGGCAAACCGGGTGCCCGMACTTGTGCGTGCTACGTAACACGTCCCCCCCAGGCTTCCCAACCGTTAAGGCAAAGACAGGCAAAGTAGCACGTTTTTACGTTGCGAGGAGGATGCATTTGTTAACATTCGTGAAGCATTTAGAGACTACAGTAAACAGTGCCTTCAAAAAATTAAATATTCATTTGGGGCTTTGGATAGAGGGATAGGGGAAGGACTACTAATTCAATCACGAGGATGAAAACGCTGAAGAGGGATGGGTCCCAGGAAAAACAAACAGTGCAACCACGTAAGTAAAGATTCCTAGAGGGCATATACACAAAGGGCTGAAGTGAGATCTGCAGGGAAAGCCTAACCTGCGATTTTTTAATTTTCTAGATCCTTGATAGGAATTATGTTCATTTAATGTAGTTTTTAAAATACTACTTTGTAACAGCTCTTATGCCGAAGAGCTTTATAAACAGCAAAATCATTTCATCAATTGCTGAAGCAAAGGCAGCCGTAGGACAGACTTAAACAGCTTTTTCAGACAACAGCAGCAGTTAAGATATGAGATAAAGACTACTGGAATGGTTTCTAAGCACATTTATGTACTTGCTTCTCTACTAAATTTGCATTGTTGTCATGAAATAGAACTACAAAAGCACCTATGTTAGTCAGCACAGAACTGGAAGGACCCAGCTCTCCACTGGAGGCACCATGGCCCCTGGCCGTTAACAAGGGCACACCGAAGTCCCCCTGGGGACAACTGCGCCCTTTTAGTTAGCGTGCCACACCGTCCCTCCCCAAGCTGACTGATCAAGCATTCAGTTTCTTTTTCTTTCATCAGATGATGAAAAAGCTTGTATTTTGCGTGCAGCTGAAAGAGATGTTAGTCACTCAACTTCTTGGAGCAATGGGCATAGAACTGAGAGTCAGTCAACTGCATACAATTAATCTCAGTGCCTGCTCTTTATTTCTAGGCCTAAAGAAAACAGAACTCTATCCTRTACTTTTTTAAAGCAGAAAACTATTTTAAAGCAAGTACAGGTGATTAAAGTTAATATTAAAGTAATACTGGCATCCTACAAAAATGGGGCAAAAGACTTAAGGGGACAAATTGTTAACAGCAGTGTTTCCATCCAGATTAGTGGATATGTGCCTTCAAATCTGAGCTGGCAACAAGCCAATCTCCTTCCAATCCAGCAACTCTCCTCTTCCTTAGGATAATGACATGCTTTGGAAATTATCACCTTGAATTAACATCCTTACCTATTTCCCCTAAAGCGTATTTACTAAATTCTTTTCATTCATTACCCTTTCAATCTAGATTACCCTAATGAAGGATCATATGTATTAAGTCGGGATCCTGCTGCTGTGTCTCCTTGCTTTACTTCCCAAGAGGGATACACATTACAGCTGTTTTAACTAATCTGTCTCAGAGATCTGTTCTGCTACTAAATTAGCTGCTATTTTAGCAGTAAAACAACTGCACATAATTCTGAAGCTGCACAGGGACACTTATTTTCTATGCATTCTGACTCCTTCAAGTAACTTCAATTACTTTTCTGTGTTACTGGAATCTTGCTTGTTAAAGTCACAAGGCAAAAAATAGTTACATGGTAAGTACGAAGCTCATGATTCATCTACTAACAAACAAAGGAGACCATCCACCGCTAAGTTATTGCATATAACAAATACTGCACTTGGAAGCTAAGTAAGACTCTTTGGACGTTTTTAGTAGGTTATGTGGGGAATGAGATACTTCTGTCTCTCCTTTTCTCTCTCTAAACTTCTGTAAGAGTCACTTTCTTGGGCAGAACGCAGGGCATCCAAGAAGTCCTTGCCCACGAGAACAAGCACTTCATTACGTAGCTGTGTGCCTGCATCAGTTCATGCGTGTCGCACACGGAAAGAAGCCGAGAAATGGGAACAGGCTGACATAGCCTCTCGAAACCCAGCTCTTGAGAGCATTAAGCATTCAACAACGAACCAAAACAGAAAGTCGATCCTTCTGGTTAAGCAGATAGTATCTGCGGCTCTTGCACAGCAAACAATGCTCTTGTGTAGAGTTGCCATATCTCATAAATCTACATCGGTTTAAAAGTGTCCTCCGGCAATCACCAGCACCACCACAGAATAGCTTTGTAGTGAGTGTCTCGATCATCCAGTTCCTAACTTGCCAGGTCTCTATCTTTAGCCAAATGTACTAGGCAGAATCCAAAACTCAAACTTGGCAGAAGCAATATATTTCCCTTAATCATTATACGCCAAACAATAAGCTACAATTCTTAAAAAAAAAAAGTACCATAAAATTATAAAATTGTATACAGCACTACAGCTGTATATAATACAGTACTATGAGATCCCTCTGCTGCTCCAAAATTGCTATGAATACCGCAATCATCATTTGCTATTAATTCAGCTGATTTAACATGGGGTTAGGGTTTCAGAGTTTTGTCAGGACAAATTTTTAGAACATAAAATTTTATGCTACTTTTGAGGATAAATATAAACTAAGTTTCTAACTGTAGCCTGTCTCAACTTCTCAACCATAAGTTTTGAGTTTGTATACAATGAGTAAAAATGATTTGATGTGCTATTAAAGTAGTATATACAAGAAAACAGCACAGAAGCTCAGCTGCTGCCTGTTGTTGCATGCAATTATTGCAGTCTGGGGTCTATGTGAAACTCTGGGACGCATGGAAATTTCTTCTGAGTGACAGAGCATAACGTAAAGTGGATAAAGAGCTAACTTTCCTTTTAACCAAATATGCATTAAGTACAATAGGGCCCCAAGTAGTAAGCACAAAGTTGACAGTAAGTATACATATAAATGCTTTGTTGCATAGGCTTGGACATTGGCATGCGCTTCATTTAAATGCCTCCATAAGCCCCTTGATAAATTAAGCCTTGTATCAGTGGTGAGCTTCATGTGTTTCAAAGAAAGTACATCTGGGGGAGCCCATGAGTTGCACACAGTTTGTTTATGTATTTTTTGCAACCTATAACACTTCGTAAGTGCACACCACAGCTTTTAAAATGTACACAAAAGTATATAGATGGTTACGAGGAGCAAAAAATGGGCAATCAGACTATGCTTCCTTGAAATCAGTAACGTAACATTTTTTTGAGAAAAAGTTTATATGGCAACTCAGATACTTCAACTTGCTCAAGTTCCTGGGAGCAAATAAGAGCACGAATGTAAGTATTCCCCAGGAGTATTACACAGACTGGGTCAACACCAGATACCGCCACTGAACACAGGCCTACGTGCCAAATAACCCAACTCATTGATAAGCGTTTTCAAAAATAATCACTTACATGTTCCAAACAGCTTGAAGAACATGGTAAGAAAGTCAAAGTATCTGTGGACTGATCAACACTTTGAATGGACACATAAAATGCTACTTCTGAATTTAATAAGCATCTAGAAGTCAGATGGAGAGTGTATTTAATTCAGAGGGTTTGAATGAGACACCAACCTGCGGATGGGCTTGCTAAAAAGACAGATCCACAGCAGAAGAGTCAGAGATGCAAATTAACGTTGTTTCACTGCAGACAGCCTGGCAAAGAGCAAGCAGCTCACGAGACCTGGCACAAGACTCAACTCCGCTCAGCCGTCAAACTACACATCTTAGGGTTTAGCGCATACATCTGTACAACGTAATGAACTTTCCAGTAGCTTTCAAGGAAAACTTCAACGAACACCCATCCTCCCGAGGCCCTGCTAGCTCATGCAATCCTGCCGCAGCGAGGAGGGAGCGTGGGAGCACGGATGTCCCCCCCGTTCAAAAACGCGTTTGGCCCTTGCTAACCCTCGTCGTTCACGGCGAGGGGAAAGGGCGTTCGCTCTCTCATTCCCGTTGATCAAAGAGAAGCATAGCCGGGGGAGTTCAACACAGGCACAGAAAAGAGTCGTTACAGGAAAATTAAATTAAAATTCAAACTTACCCTTTTTCTTGTTTTTAACTGAACTCGGACCTACAAAGGAAAAAGAAAGCTAGTGAAATTCAGTGACCACTTCATCTGAAATAACAAAAAATCCCCACTACCCTCAACAACCACCAAAAAAAGGCTGTCTAGAGCTGGAACAAAATTGGTAACAAAAACACTAAGCCAAGGATGCACATTTTTCTGCCATCTACAATCAAATGCTGTGGAGATAAAAAGATCCTACCGGGACCCCGGGTTGCTCTGCCTTCTCTCAGACTAGCAACCCGTATCTGGCTGACATAACTCAATACAGTGAATTTTGGGGCACACTTCAAGAATGAATGTGTCTCTCCCGCTTTACTGCGAGGGGCAAGTTAAATCACCTGCTTCTGGACGACAGCAGACCTCAGGTGCCGGCTGCTTTCCCACCATGGAGTCAGAGCTCTATTCACCGATACAGTCTTGGTTTTGGCTTAGCTACAACTGCTGAGTTTTGCCCTTAGACTTACTGTACATATCCACCGAATTTGCGGATACTGGAGTGACATGCCAAACTTTCAGACAGCAGAAATCCTGGGACTTAACAGATGCCATTTAAAAATATGACCGCTACAAACTAAGTTATTTTTCAAGTGGATAATGGATTCATTTATGGTCTAAGTAGCGATACATTAATTTTCTGTGTCATTAAACCTAACTCCAACAGCCCAGTATGCACTAGAGAAACTTTTAAAAACCTAAGCTCTTTTTTTTTCCTCTGTGATGGATTTGTAAAAGTAACTTTATCTTTGTTCTTCCTAGCCAAGCAACGGACAGGGGAGAGAATTCTTCTAAAATCTATTCCCTAAATCATAGAAAAGCTTTGCATTTTAAAAGGCCAGTAACGTCTTGCTGTGGACAGTGCAACAAAAACTTTTTAACATAAAGAAACAGTAAAAAAAAAAAAAAAAAAAAAAACAGCCACAAAAGTATAAAATTGAAATCCGGTTACACCTGCAACTGCTGTTGAGAAGGTGAAACAATACTGCGGTGAGCTGCTCATGGCGGCGGACGTCGCCGGACAGCTCCTCGGAGCGCGGCCAGGGCCCTGCACGCCGGCTGCTCCGGAGGACGGCCTTGGGACTAGCAGGGGGCTACCGTTAACAATTTGCTACGTGACGGCATTTTTTCCCCATCAATTCAATCACAAAACTGGACCACCAATCTGTTTACAAAATAACACATCAGCTGAAATTGGCCAAGCTTGAGAAACGGTGGTTAAGAGGCAACTTGCTTTGCTGCACTGCCAGCACCGGTCAGAAGGGAGCTCACACGACTCTGCTTGCAGGGGAAAGCACTAACCCAAATGCCTGCAAGCCAAGTTGTTTAAAAGTTATAATAAAATAAAAAACCAAAGAATTAGTCTAAACCGGGTTACTTAAACATTGGAAATACAAGCCTCCCAAAGCAAGAACTGAAAATATTTATAGTAAAATTGAGAAACTACAGGACTTTTTGAGCATCAAAATACCAGTGGAAAGTGAAGCGTGAGACATGTGCCACTGCTTCCTCAAAAATTAATCGGGGATTAGAAGTAAACTGCAAAAATCCCCAGACACTACCTTGCCAAGGAGGGAAAAGGGTCTACCAGTCAAATGCGCCTAAAATCTGGGTTTGAACATATGTTGAGGAAATCACTGAAATCACCTTTACAAGGAGGCATGTATTGGAGAAAACAAATCAATTTTGCAAGAAGATCTATTTACTATTCCTCTTGTAGGGAAGTAGAGAAAAAGGCACGAGGTGCATTTACAAGGTCTGGTGGGGAACATGACCCAGGTGGTAACTCTGCTTGCAAAACATCGTAATTCAGGACTCAAGTCCTCCAATATCAAAGCACCGTGAAATAGAAGAGTGCACTTTTTAATTTATATTTGGGCCAGTATTTAGTCAGACCCTAGAGTGTAGAAGAAACAATGCAATCATCATCTTTAGCTCCATCGTCCCAAATCCCTAGAATTCTAGGAGATCCGCTGCCTTCCCAGAACGACCGGCTCTGCTTGCCACACGCCTCTCCAGCGCCAGCCAAGCTGCGCCTTCGAGGCAGGACGGCAGCGTTTCCGTGCATGGAAGGTAAGGAGCGCATCTTGAGCCAGCAATGGTAGCGAAAGACAAATTAGAAACTAGTACGGAAGTGCCATGACTGCGTTCCCATAACTGGGATAACTAAAAGAAAGATGAGGGAAGAACCACAGAAATATCCAGGAATCTTATTCATGTCTTTTCAAGAGGAATACTGATTTCCATGCATTATATTAAGGTATGATGGGAAATTTCTGGTATTATCTATATTTATTTTAATTTACTATGACTTCATATATTCAAAATACTAAACACGTAGACGGGACACCACGTAGGTTTCTAGTAATGCTAGTACTAATACTTCACTAAGGTGTAATAGTGAAACAAAACATCAGGACCAGCATAAAAGAGATGAATTGTAAAACCTTTCATGTTTTGCAAACACCAAAAGGCTCCTCTCTGCATTTTCCAAGCTCTGACACTTCCCGCAATGCAGAACTAGTGACGATGGCACTGGCATCTCTACGGGCCCTCATCGTAGGCACCAGCTAGTTAATAACACTTGCAGGGAAAAGAAAAAATTGTCTGGGGATGTAAAATAAAAAAAAATGCCGAGCGAAATGTGAGTGCTGCGTATGTGTCTCTACAGACCTTGGAGTCACGAGAGTTTATTTCATGTTATATATATCACACTATTAGCGCTATAACCAGAGTGAAAGTACAAATAACTGCGGCAAGCCAAACACATTTGAAATGGATGGAACCAATTAGCTTCAAAGATGAATGGGACGAATGAGAACCACATGCGATGTCAATGTTCACAGTCTATATTACAACACACGCATCTGTTCCAGGCACGGCAGAGAGAGATGTTACGGCTGTGCAAGTGAATCTTTCGACAAACACAAAAATACTTCTGACATGAAAAAACACAATATTATTAGCCCTGGGAGCTTCTGAGTCTCTGGGGTTTGCATCTGTTCATCTCCCAATAGGAGGGGATGGATAATTTAATTGTAGCAGAGAGCTGCAGGACTCATCTGATACAACACAAGACAGAACTTGCCGAATTTTTGCTCAAAATGGTAAACTCATCTGATCTTTCTAAATTTACTCTAAAACGGTAACAAAGTCTCGCACTGAGTTTGGGCAGCAGAGCTCCACCTCAATGGCAGATGCATACGCCCTTCGAGATGGAGGGTGCTGAGGCGCAGGGCTTGAACGCTTTACTTGGTATACACTAGCCCAACATCTACGTGAGGAGGAACAAATCCTTTCTGCCGTACTTTGCTAAGGCCACACCTCAATATTTAAACAATAAAACCAGTTAAATGCTGCAATAGTTTAATGCATATTACCCTTTGGTCATCTGGTTTTATCTATTAGCAGTAAGCAACAGAAAACGTATGAGCAGCAATATCAGCCTGTACAGTGTCTGTATTAAAAAACAATCAAGAAAATGCTAGGCAATTTATTTAAAGTATGCAGACTTTAAATACCAGCGTCTCCTGGACACACACACAAGCGCAAAATCATCACTGGAAGAGAGACGAATGATTCTTGCATTTAAAATATACCCAGACCCACTTATCTTCCAAGTTCTTTTTGCCAAAGGAAATAAATACCATCTCATGAAAGACATTAAGATATTTTCACAGGTATTTGCACAGGCAATAACATGAGTTTCACGTTACTGTATTAATTCTTTAATACTTTCTTCAAAGATATTTTAATATGGAAGCATACAGAAAAGGATGATCAATAATTTACTAAGCAAGATCAACTATGTTTAGATTATTCTTAACAAGTATTTGCCTGACTTGTTCCCCAGGACCTCCAAAAATGAAGCCTTCAGAGGAAATCTATAATCACTCTTGAAACTTCTCAGTGTCTAACTTAAATCTCCCTAACTACAATTTTATCGTTCTGCTTCAAATACCAGGGACACTAAATTATTTCCTTAATTCCTCCTTGCAGGAGACCTCTGTAACTGAGGACCCATCTTCCCACTCAGTTGTCTTCTCCAGGCTAAACCGCCATAGCCCATTCAATCCTTCATCCCAGGTGCCCATTTCAGATTTCCGATCTCTAATAGTAGTTTCCTAGATGCCTTCCGTCACTTTTTGATCAACACACTTCCAGAACTTTGGTGCCCCAAACTAGACACAGTCCTCTAGATGAGGTCTCATCAGTGCTGACGTATGTCTTCTAGGCTAAAGTCCTGTTCATACATTTCAATATTTCGTTTGTATTTTTCCTCAATATTTGATGTCATCCACTTATATTCAGGTTTTGACTCAATATAGCATGTGATCTTTTTCAACACATCTATTAGCAGGTCCCTCCACCACTTTGTCTTTATGCAGTTGATTAACCTTGGCAGAAGCTTAGTGGGAAGGAGTGCAGGATATCATACCTTCATTTTCAGTCTGTTCTCCAATTTGTCAATATTATGTTTAATTCTACTGTGGCTCTCCAGTACACTTGCAGTCCCTCCTGACTAAAAATTTAATAGACACTGTCTAAAATGCATTGTTCAGGTTGTTAATGAATAGTATTAATAACATCTGGTCTGGATCAAGAATGTTGTATCCTTCTATTTTGACAGTGAACCACTGAAGATTGCCTTCCAGCTATGGCTATTTGGCAACTCATTACTCCATTTGTATGGACCCATTTGCACCAGGTTCCTCTACTGTATCAAAAGCCATATAAAAAACAAAGTACTTGATACCCACTGCTTCTCCTCTGTCCACAAGACCTGTCGTCTTGCCGCGGAAGGAAATTAGTTTGACTTGACAAGCTCTTCAAAAAACTATACTGTCTGTTACTGACCTTGTCTTCGTTTTTCAGGTGCTTACGGCAGTGCATCTGACGATTCCTTCCAGCTCGGGTGGAAACTGAGAGTAACCTGGCCAATTGTTCACAGTTCCTCTTTTGCCTTCTTTATACACTTGGCCTTGAGTTTGCTTTTCATCAGTTTTCTGACATCACCTCTGTTCTTCATAAATTTTCACAAGTATCTGTTCAGTCCATATTAGAGATCAAGATCATGGTCCTGATTGCTTGTATTAAATGCAATAGCTACCAAAGCATGGATAAATTTCTCCACACACCTTTGTGCCGTACTTTTGTACTTCTTCCTAGTATCTCACCTAGCTTCTCCTTCCATTCTGTATTCTTTCTGCTTGTGTTTGAGGCCAAGACAGATGCCAAGATTTAGGGAAGACTATCCCTTTCTACACCTCCTGTCTTTCATCTGAAATTAAATTTATGCTTGTGCTCTAAGAATCCCTCCTTGGAGGAACCACCAGCTTTATTTAACCCTTCTACTTAGCTCTTTTGGGCACAGGAAAGAAAGTTGAGAAGAACTGCTAATACAGAGGAGGACTGGGATATCACAGAGGAAAAACTATACGGCTTTGAAGAATACAGTAATAAGTATGGAACGAGACTCAGTCGTACAAAATGCAGAGCCCTATAAATTAGACATAGGGAGTAATAAGCATTTCTGCTGTATGGTGCTGTTGTTCAGCTGGAGCCGAGGAGAACACAGTGTGTATGCACTGATTTTCTGCGATACAGCCAGGAAAGAGGGAAATGTAATCCTACAAAGTATCAGTGGAAATATTTCCAGCAGAGAGAGGGAAATACTGAACCACTTAATAAACAGGGGTGAAAAAACTGGAGTAATTCATTCAATCCTGATCATACAAAAAGACCGATTTAAATGAGAACAAGATGACAGAATAACTCCTGCGAAGGTCAAACAGACATGACTGGACTGCCTATCTTCAGAAAATAAAAAAGAAGAGCCTGTCTGGTTAGCAGTCAAGACTGTCCACCCTGAGAAAGAGATGAGTACTGCTGTAAGCACACTCCTGGGGAGCAGGCAGGGAGGAAGATGACCTATTAAGGCTTAAAGGACAGCTCTGGCACGCAGCACGTGTAAGTTAGTCACCAAGACAGTTAAGCTGGAGATTAGAAGGCTTTTTCTCACCTCCTGAATGGAGAGATTGTGGAAGGTTTGGAGGGCATCTTCTGGCTCAAAGCCGAGCTCTCTGGCATCATGGAAGCTCCTTAAAGTCTCTCAAAAATTCGTCAATCCCTTTGGAAAGTAGTTAGGTTATTTTTGCCAACTCTTATTGAAAGCCATAATTGGAAAACTACCAACTAGGCTGCTAAGCTCACCTGAAATGTTTAAACTTGCTACGTGATCTACTTTTACAATTTATAATAATAATTTATAATTATGAAATAATTTATAATAATAAAATTTCATTTCATTTCCTTTAGAAAAAGCTCACCAGCTCTGGCTATAATGATTCACAGCAGCTTTATCATCTGCCAGCTGAGTTCTTTGCTGGCAGGACATGATTTCCCCCCAAAAAGGTGCAAGAGTGGCAAAACTGCATGCTGGGCTTTTGAAGACTGTGGCTTTGAACAGCCCAAGATCTTGAGTTCTTTAAAAGCTTATTTTCCACATCTGTTTTGAAAATAAAAAAGAATGATAATAGAAATGGAAGGAATATAAAATCAGCAACAGTGGTAAACTTTGAGAGAAAGTTATAAGCAGGAAAATACAGCTCTAGATGATAGCAAATACCCCAGCCCAAATCAAAAAACCCAAGAGACAGTCGGGTTCTGTGGAAGTGGAAGACACGTCTACTGTAACTCAAAGCAACACCAAGTCACTTCTTCAAGCAGAATTATTATGGCCATAGGTTTTAGCAACAAGCCAGTTCAGCTGCAAACCTCTCTCCTAAGTTAAAGAAAATATTTGCAACAGTCGAGGTTTTGTTGTATAAACCAGCACCTGTGGCACAGGAAGTGGCAGAAGACACCTTATCAGGCTTCAGAGAACAGGTTCTAGCCCCCAGCTCTGCAGACCTAACATCTGCTGCATAATTGCCAAGGTTTTTAGAAAAAAACAGATGGTGAAGCAACTCAAAGATATTACATTTGACATGTTTTCTCTTATAAAGATTAATAGAGCTTATATTTCTTTTCCGATTTTACTCTCTGCATACTACACACTGCTATGATTTACTATAAATATAAAAATATCAAAAACTTCTTTAGGACATGCGATGAAATACACAGGATATTAAAAAAAACTGTGTTCACTTATTAGTTATGTGTGTGGATTAACAACAAATAGTTCAAATTCCTTCAAAATAGTTCAAAATGATTTTACTGATGGGAACAGACCTTTGTAATTATGCCTGCTTCATATAAAACCAATAAAAGGTTGACATAATAGGAATCTGTCAAACAAAGGATTAGTACCTGAGAAAGCTGCTGAATTTTCTCCAATTCTCAACTGCAAAGAGCAGAACAATGTCAGTGAGCTTTGTTAATGCATTCCACCGGCATCCGCATTAAATTCAGAGCAAAGAGTTTCTGGGGTGAGGGGAGAATAGGGTTGCGCTTTACAGAGAAACTTGGAGAGGTTGAATATCTGACTTCCTCCAAGGTAGGTTTGAGAAGTTATGAAATACCTACCCTTTACACTTCAGAGGTAATGATAACTTTATATCTGTTCTTCGCAGAGCACCGAGAAGGCCGTAAGAACCATTTTGCACACTGAGAGGCATCTGGGCCATATCTGGTATATCTGCCATGTGATTAGCTACATTTAAGCACATTGAAACAAAATGAAGAAAATCTACTGATGTCTTTAAGGTGACTTACGTTTGCCTCAGAAACCAATTACGAAGAGATACGCTACAAAAACTGTAATATCGCCTATAGACTGCACCAACGCATTTTCAGAATTCACTCTATTTTCACTGCTTGGTCCTGGGATTATTACGACATTCCTTTTCTATTTTTCTAGCCCAAAGTTACCATGATATACTGTCAATCTTCTTGCCTAAGCACAGTTCTCGTTTGAGAGATAAGTAAGACCAGATAACACAACTGAACCGTTCATATCAGCCCCTGTGAGAGTGGACACAGAGCTCTCTGCATTACCGTCCCCTTTCTGCCTTCTACAGAGGAGAAAACGGAGGAACCGAGAAATTAATCTTCATCCCAGGTTGAAAAGGCAAGCTGAATCAGAGACAAAATCTTGATGATTAATGAGATGTTAGTGGCTTCCAGAAATGTCACTTCACTTGTTTTTCTTCATACTCATTTGTAAAATAAGCATGAGGTGACTTCTAAGTAAAATCACTAAGTCTATAGGTGTTCTTCTTGAAAGTAGCTACCTTAATTTTGAAGAGAAAAACAGAAGCAGGGAGCTCCACATAACTTATCTAATATGTGCGTTTTCAAAACTATACCATCTTTGTGAACTACAAAGAAATTTACAGCTTTTCTTTGAAGTGTGAACTTTTGGCTGTAGTTGGAAGAATATTAATGACCACTGTTCTCAACAGCTATCGAAATTTGTGTTAACCCTGCTAACCATCTGGTTTAAGAAAGAGCCCACTTGAAAAATCTCAGTCAAAGCTCTGAATACTGCCCAAATCCACAAGTACCTTCTAGAGAATAGAAAGCTAACAGGATTTGAGTCTAGTTCCTGGACACTAGTCGGGAAACCATTATTAATGGCATTCTTGAAGCATATAAAAGTCCCAGCCAATGCCCCATTTGCACACAAGGATTTTTGTCTTCAAGGAGCCTGGAAGCTAAACAGACAAAATGGAGAGTGGGAGAGAGAAGAAACCGAAGCAGAGTACAACAACCCAGGCTCCACGGTGCAGTGGGTGAGCATCACAGGATTCAAGTCTTATTACCAGCAGGTTGTTATTCTGCCTAATAATCCATAATAAATTCCATCTTTCATATAAGCCTCTGACCAGCAAGTGTCTACCAACCTTGAAAGCTTCCACCTTTCCAGGAAGGAAGTTCTCTGCCACTTGAAGCTTTCCAAAAAAATAGCAGGAAACCAACTATTCAGGTAATTTTTACAGTTCCAAGGTCTATGCCTAGTCTAACCAGCCTTGTTAACTTTCACAAACATTAAGACCAGAAAGAACCATCATGATGATCAAGTATAAAAGAAGTCCTACCTAACAAGCCTTCCATCAATCACTTTGTCTCTATTTGACCAATTTTAAGGCAAAAAGAAAAAAAGAAAAAAAGAAAAGCTCAAGTGTTACTTCAAAGATGAAAGATCTCAAGCAATGGAGAATCTACTACATTCTTTGGTAAGTTGTCTCAAAGGAGAAGACCAAACAAATCCCCTTTGGTCAAACCTCTGAAACTGTTTTTTCATATACAGAACTAGTGTAACAATATTTGCTTCATTCACATGGGTATAGGATATGTAATGCTTTTCAAATATTTTTAAGTGCAATGTTATTAATGCCAGACTATGGTGGAGTTGGGGAAAGAAGGATGTTAGCTCCCAAACACATGCTTAATCTAGAACATGTGGTTTTGGGGGAGATTTGGAACCAAAATGTTTTCAACATTTTCAGGAAATTTGGTTTAGCCAGATGAAAGCTTCTTGGACCCTACTGAAATATTAAGTCAGTGATACAAATACTGAAACAAGATGAGTTTTTTCCTTTCCCCTAAAAATAAAGTGTTTCTCTACTAATTCCAAAGAACAAGGCAACAGATCTTGAAGAGCAGATCAAATTTGGTATTATTACTCCAAAATATTAAGAAAAAACAATCAACTACAAATCCAGGAAAATACCCCAGAAGTAAAATGCATCATGTATTTCTCAAAACTTCTGGTTTGACTTGCTAGAGGGTTGTTGTTTTTTTTTTTGGGGGGTGGGGGTTGATGAAGAGGGGTAGTCTTCCCCTAAATGTGGAGAAAAGATACTGTCTGCAATTACAGGCAAAATGGCTGGGATAGAATGAGATGTCCAAGGTACAAGGCTATCACTAACTCCAATATATCAGAATACATTGAATATATTGTACAACTGAATGCAGAGTTCACCATACAAAGTGGAAGAAAAAAAGCATGAAGAAACAGCAGCGCTTGATATATAAGTACCTAGGGCAGAGGACAGTGCCATTCATTTATTCTCAACCATCACTGTTGCTTCTCCCTCTGCTTTTGTTTCAATTTTGTTTTAAACTCTTTAAAGCTCACCTGTGGACACAGTCACCCGTAATTATCTTTTCTGGCTACATCTTAAATTGAGACACTCCATGCTGGTCTCCCATAAAATGGCATGCCCTTCTTGTCCTTCGTCTAATGGTATCTTCCTTCAACAGCACTACCAAGAGTTCATCCCAGCCTGCTGCTCAGTTCCTTTAAACTCTATGCACAGCAGAACTGTAAGTCCTGAATTTCAGAAGTCGTTGCTTCAGAAGATAATGGTCCCCCATCCTATTCTAGAATTACAGGCTGCTAAGTCCCCAAAACTGGCTGGGTGCCAATTTATAGCTGACACTCTTTGTTTATGATACCACACCCCTGTGGTGAATTAAACTGCCTAACACTCACAGCCAGTTTCCTCCAGCCCTTGAGATCAAGAAGAGTTTGCAGCTCGTCTTGCAATCTTTCGAGGCACTCCCTTGGCTATGTCCACTTTTGAGGCTATTCTTCATCTCCTTCAAGGACTTTTCATATGTCTCCATATGTCTCAAGGGGAAGCGTCGTGCACTGAGGTCTCCTCTGAGACTTCTGGGACACTATGCTTCTTGGCCAGAGGGTCTGAGAAGAGTTTGTGTATCAATAGCAAGGCTGAGAAGCACTTCTCTTGTGGTGAGTTAGGTATGAGAGTTGCTTTCTGTTGCCTCACTATTCTTCTCCTCTGAGCAATCTGTCAAAGGACAAGCCTATATCCATGTGCTATCCAGATGATCAGATCCTGTTCCAGGAGCTCTGTGAATCAGTAGCCTGCTCTCTCCCTATTCCTCTGATTCCATACACTAGACTTCAGTTTGACCCCATCAGTCTAAAAATGAACAGAGAGAAGTCACAGCCCATTCCTGTCCAGTCTCCAGGATCACTGGAGTGTCACTAGAGCCAGAGCGCCACAAACGCCCTTCCTCAGACAGCTTCAGGCCATGTGAGATCTCATCACATAACAGCAGGCTTTACGTCACTGTTGTTTTTTTCTCCTCACAATACCTCAGAGAGATTTTTACCTGGTTTGACCATTAAGAAACAGGGCTCTTCACATGTAGGAATAACTTAGCCAAACTCATAATGAATGTGAGGACAGTTAAATCCCCAAATGCTGAGACACTGGGAGACAGAGAGAGTATGTTCTGCTGTATTTTAGAGTGACCCTTAATTATATCACAGGGAAAAAATCTTTAGTTAGAGCAGTTCAGGATAATCAGAATGGAAGTATGAGCAAAAGAGACAAACCTAAGAAAAGATCAGTCAAAAACCTGTTTCATTTTGTCCAGGTAAAGGTACCTTGCAGAGCAACCACGCTCTACCCTATTTGGGCTGCAGGAAGAAAAAGGATGACTGTAACTGCTCTCATGCATTGACCAGGTTTCTCCACCTTAAAAAGGACTGTGTAATTTGTAGATTGCCAGGTGCCACGTGAGCGGGACACGTACTGGAGCTCGCACAGACCCACCCAGCCCTGCATATCTCACAAGGGCTTTTTGACATGAGGAACAACACAGGTGTGTGGGTCTTAGAAGAACCGGGCCAAAACAGCAACAGTCCTGGAGCCATCTGCCATCCTTGCTGTCTTGTCATGTCTGTCACAACGTCGGTCCTACTTTGGGGGAGAGGGTTAGATCCAATGACCTCCTGAGGTCCCTTCCACCCTAAATTACTCCATGATCTTACTGCTTCTCTAACAACCAGGAGAATTCTACTGAAAATCACTACTCTAATTCTTTTCCTCAGAAAAGCATACCTACCCTCATTTCCTGCAACAGGAATTTTAATCACTTTATGTGACATAAAGAAGGATCAGCTGACTTTAATTTCTTTCCTCAATCCCACCAGAGCCACTTCAGCCTCTGGGGCAGAGCTTGCAGCGTTGCTCCAGGAGGCCAGCACATACTCTGCTCTGTCCTGCAGCTGATGCCTTCTCTGCAAGGCCGGAGACCTACACGGGCAGCACAAGACCTCACCCTCCCTTGTCTGTGATGGTGAATCGTTAAATGGCTTGAGATATCCCAGGAAACCATGCCATTCGGTAATCCGAAAGTCAGGTAACTTTGTTTCTTCATTATGCTGAAGGCTCTCATTTTCACCGCTCTTGAAAAACTGAAAAATTTCAGCGAACTAAAATGAAACACCTCAGTTTTGAAGAATTTGAAATGAAACTGAAGCAAGAGAGAGGCACCAGGGATGGCTGGGAAGAACTGAGGTGGGCTCTACTCCTGCGTACGTATATATTGCTGAGAGCAGGCAAGATATCAGGACACCCTATCGATAATGTGAAGGTTAAAAACCAACCAAACAAACAAACCAACCAACCAAACCCTCCAGTCTCCGCTGACTAGGTGTAAGCACACCACAGTGTGAATGTGTTCATGAGCAAAGACAAAATCCTGCTCCTAATTAACTACAGAGCCACTGTTGCTGGCTCAATAATATTGCACTGATTTCTCAAAAAATAAAAAAAACAATCAAACATAAATCTCCACCCTTCTTAACTCCGCTCCCACATAATCAGTCCCAGCCAAGCTCCTGGGGTTCACACCAGAACCTGTGGCCATCGTATTTCGTTTTCTGCACTCTCACGGGCTATGGAAGAAGAACAGGATGTACCTCTTTGCCTTCAGGTATTTAGGCTGCATTCCAAAACCTGCATCTTTACAGCAGAGCTGACAAACACCACTACTATTTCTAATTCAAGTATCTAAAGGCTTTTTTTCAGCTTGCTGGCTGGACTCACAGGGCTTATTTTATATACACCACTGTACCCTATTGCTTACTTTATCAATACCACATATTTGAATCTAACAATTTAAAGCGTAGTATTACAGCTGTGTTTTTATTTTGTTTGTTTTATTCAGTTGTTGCTTAACACAAAACATTCTGACATTTTAAGTCATATCCCACTAAGATAAACAACTAACATATGTCATGAATTCCAGCAGAAATGATTCCCAAGTGGTTCTGCAGCAAGGTTTTAACCAAGTGTATTAAAGGCTCTCTTAAATTGTTTGTTGGTGTTTTTAAACACACATTTCCCCACTGCAGTCAGCCATAAGGAATCAAGGACAGGTGTGAGGGAATCTGTTCAGCTATCTCATCTCTGCAGCAGTTTACATATGTTTTTCTTCCTCCTGTAGGTAACTGCCTAATTGGACTGAAAGCTTCTATGAACATTCCACAAATACAGTGCCTGCGAAATAATCCGACAGTTTAATTACATGGAATAGCACAGATCTATATCTAAAGATGTATATGTGCGCATATATGTATACTTCCGTTTGCAGGAATCTGAAAGCAATCAGGAGGAGAGAGCCTCTTCCATTCCCTGCCAAGCCTGGGCCTCCTGCAGTGGTCATGTCCTTAGAGCAGTTATGACAGCGAAGTGTTATTTGGCCCAGCCAACTCTGGGTTTACCCATTCATGTCATTTCAAAGAGATTAATGTACTTAACCAAATCCTGCTCATATTAATGAGATCAGTTATGAAAGCAACAATGTTGCTCTACATCATGGCTAACAAAGCCCTAATGAAAGCACAGAATTACCATGTCACATTCACAACATTTTCCCCTGAATAATTTCCTGGTGGTAGTGTTTTTTAGCTTTGTGCAATACTACACTTCTTTTCTTATAGTTGATGCATCTGGTCTAATACAACTGACTGGATTTTTAATATGAGACCAGAAAGGAACAATTGGTCACAACTTCACAATTCCCATCAGCAGAGCAGCAAGAATAAGTCTGTCTGTTCAATCCCTCCCCCTGCTCCCAAAGACAGAAAAAAGAGCTTGTTCTAGCCCAAGATCTGCCAAAGTCAGATATCATGTAATCGTGACAGCAGACCCCCGAATCTGAATACAATATCTGGGCCCTCAGAAAGGCTTGTGCACGCAGGCTCAGCACCAGTTACACAGCTTTCGTGTTAGAGCTGATGTGCGACCAGACGGACTTGCAGCATGTGCTAAGCAAACTTGTGTCTGCCTGCAGAATACTGTGTAGATGTGGCCAAAGAGCCAGTTTATTCACAAAAATCAAAGCTCAGCTGCAAATGTTTCAGGAAGAAGGACAATAGAGCCTCTCTCATACTGTGGGAAAGAAATCACCAACTACTAGTTTATTTTGCCATTTACAGTGCCTGGTACATGGCATCCATCATTAGGCGTACACAGTTCAGATGCAATCACGTTCCTGCATTGCTGTAACATCTGTTTTCTTCTCATTAGTACTGACCGTGTTTTGTAAAAGAAGAAACTATTCAACATTCTTAAACTTTTCAATACTTGACCCGAGGCATTATATGAAAAGCCCCAGTTTTTAGAAATGAAATTCATATGGAATCACCAGTCAGTCCTGAAAATTTTGGTCCCTGCTTAAAATGAAGTTTTAAAAGAGTTTAAGTTTTAGCAAAGTCTGCTGAAGCACATACCTTAGACCAAGCAGTAAGAATCTATCAGGACAATCCTGGAATCCATCCAAAAGTTGAATCAGCATAAGGAACTAAAAATGCAACCTAGACCCTCCTTCTCAAGCTTTCTGAATAACCTCAGCATCTCAAAATCTTTCAGCTGTGATGCTCCTACCTCAGCCAAAACAGATAGGAGATGAGGGGGAGGTACCAAGGTGGGAGAGACAAACACACCAAGGAAGCTTTACAGATGGAATGAATCTAATCGCTTCTTTAAATATATCACGAACAATGAAGTGAGGGTTACTTTTAGAGCAATCCAGATCCAACAGGAAGGGCTGGTGACAGAGGCATAGGAAGGTCGCGTATGGATCAGGGCACTCTGACTGCTGCATTGGGATCTCTGTGACCTGGACCAGTTCCTCCCTTTGTTGCTCTTCATGGCTACCACACCATTAGGTTCATATCTCTCTGTGAGTTAATTGGTTTTAATACTCAACAGCTGAATTGGGATGCTATTGGGGTAGCAATGTGCCAATGGAGTAGGATGAAGAGCTCTGGACTCCGTTAGTTTTCGAACCCCGGTGCATTCTTGTTGGCTGATGTCGTACATCCTCGTGGAATCCTCATCACCCGTGCATACTGAAGGAATGAATCTCACCACTCAGGCTTTCAACATCTGACACTTTCCAGACAGCTAGTCCAAAACCTGAGTGGAAATGGCATGCAGGCTTCAGCAACTAAGCTAACACCTCTGCTTTTCTAACACTCTCGAGCTGCATGGTGCTCCCCTGAAATTGTGTCTTATTTGGATATCTATGGGGTCATGCTTCTGGATGATAATTGTTTCTCTACGGTTTCCCAAGATATGCTTCAGCAAGGATTGTTAATGGATACTTCAATGAATTTGGCCTTACAGCAATTTCAGGATTAAAAAAAAAAAAAAGAATACAGAGTATTTTGAACCAAGGACACTATTAACATTTCAGCTGACTGAAAAAATGTATTTTCTTAAAAGTTATACCTAGAGCAAGAAGATACCCTCCCTCTAGAGAATCTTCACCTTTAGTCTCACTTGTTTCCAGGAGTAACATGGTATTAATCTACCACTACTGTAACAGAGCTGAAAACCACGACTTAAACTTCATTCTGAATTTTCAGACAGTTGTTAAGCTTCTTTGGATCTTGTCTCAGTGGAAATGCTGGCGAGAAATGAGCACAGACACAAGATTATGGTCAAAAATAAGTTATCTATGTTTTTATCTATGTATCTTCATAGCCGAAAAGTGCCCAAGGTACAGGACCTTATACAAATAGGCTGCCTTATTATAATTAGCACAAGTTAAAGATATGTGAATGACAAGTAAGGATCTGCAAAAAATCTTTAGTCACAATTTTACCACAGTAGTTATAAGAGCTGACAATGATGTCACAGGAAAGAGACTGAGGTGGTACACGGAGGTTCATACATTTGTTATGACATCATCTTAATTCCTCCCTTCCCCCATTTTGGAGGAAATTGCAGAGAAATTCTGGGGGAAATCAGAGAAATTTAAATATTTTCTGGTGAGCCTTTCTTTTGGGACCGTCTCCCATGCTCCAGTATCCAGGAAATGCTCTTGTTCTTTATTTATTGAGTGCTCATCACCATGGTTTCTGAGCACAATGAGGCTCTATCGCCCTTAATACATCTGCGTTTCTGAGAATTCCTGGACTTTGGGGAATTGCATGTGGCCGACACAAAGGAACCAATTGTTCCAGGGCTCTGGAGTCAGATGGATATATCTTTTCTTTTAGACGGAGAGGAAGCAAGCAGGAAAAGTTGCTATTGTGATCCGTATAAAAAAAGCCCTACTGTATCATCAGCACCATTACGTAAGGAGGGGACAACAGACAAGTATGAAATGCCGAGCTAGGAGGACCTGCTAGCTCCGCATGGGACAGCCCCGGCAGAGACACGCTCCGAGAACGGAGCGCTTCTCACGCCGGGAGTAAACCTGGAGGCTTCTCCTCCCGCGAGGCACAGGGAAACAGGGAAACAAAACCCATGCTCTGGCTGGCATATTATTTTCAAAGCTCCAGGTAAAAGCAGGAATCTAGACAAACTTCTGCTATCCCAGTGAAAGGAATTTAATTTCTATTTCAACAAAAACCATTTACAGCACTAAAACCAATGAGTTCTCATCAAGGACTTTCCTCAGCAGTAAGGACTGCCAAAGTAGTAGGAACCAAATTGTTGTCAGCTTAAGGACAGCCATCTGCTCAGCCTCCTTCCAGCTGCCATGCTCCAAATCAAAGAATGGATAACAATCATTTATGTTTCTCACCAAGCTCAATATGAAAAAATCTAGGAAGGAAAAAAAAACCCAAACCAAAAAACAAAAAACAAACAAACCAGGAAAGCGGCACTGCAGGGATCTAACTGGGAACAGAGATGAAAGTAGGAGAAAAAGAAACTAGTTTTTTTAAAACAATGTTTTTTAAAGAATCCTATTGACATCTGCTTTGTAAATGTTCTGTCATTCTTTATAACCTCAACAGCACGGAATTGTCTCTGTAGTTACAACCATGCTACTCCCATATTTTGGCTTTGTTAGCAAAGACCCAGCAGCATTTTTACTGTTGCTCTGGGAATAGAGATCTAACATTTCATACACAGTTTATTTAAAAGTGGACTAATTTAACATTCTTGATGGTTCCTTTTAGCACAACTGTTGCTAATTACCAGCTCCAGAATGATCTGTTAATCTGGGAGCTAAAGTGGTTCCACAGCAGCATAAATACACTAAGACAAAAAGGAGGGAGGGAAGAAAAAGAAGAGAGGCACTGGAGAGGGTCAAGTTTTAGTGAACTAAAACAAATTATGTGACAGGTGGAGCTGGTAATACGCAGTAAAAAGCACATCATAAATTGGTAAAGAGAATAATTCTGTTCCTTGAAAAGTGGAAAAAATAGTTTTTAAAGCTGTGCAAATGTTGGTTTTGGTGGCATGCACAGGAAGCTGGCCTGAAACATGATCTACGCTCCTCAGGATCGGGGGAGGCATTTATCCGTTTACTGCCGTTTGCCCGCGGCAGAGTGACCCATTTCGCAGCAGCACTGGGAGCCGCCGACGGCGCGGGCGCGAGCCGGGGCAGCGAGCGCCTCCAGCGCCAGCGTCCGCGTAGGAACCTTATCCCAGGACACGACCTCGGCTTGTTAAATTGGTTCCAGGGCACTGCACATGGAGGGATATAAACAAAAATTAAGACAACACGACCATAAAACACGGCAAGCGAGTAGCAGGGCTGGAGCAGCAGTCCTCAGAGAGGCAGTCCCTGAAACACTAAACTCGTGTTTAACCAAGAGGTTTGACTTGATTGCTTTAGGCTATTGCGAGCCATTTTTCCTGCGTTTTTTTGGCAGCAATGAGGACATCCCGAAGCAGTTTCGCTGTCTGTGGGCTGCCGCATTCCTGCTACGATGCTCTGCTCTCCAGATGCGGACAAGGGCAGGACCTTCCTCCTTCCCTTCGGCCTCCCAGCGGGGTGGGAAGAGCAGCGCTAGCCCCCTCCGAGGAAGGGATCGGAGCAGGTCGGACCCCTCCTATGGGCAGAGGGGGGTCACGAAGACCCAGTCCCATACAGATGAGACACAACTTTGTCCTCAGTACAAAAAAAAAAAGTTCTCTTGACCTGCCCTAGGTTTTGCCTCTCTTTCCAGAGGGCTGAGTGTAAAAAAGCTTCCTATCGCCGGCACCAGCTTTCTCACGAACCCAGACCAGCCACAACCCGAGATGGGCAGAAGGACTTCCTACGTGTTAGCAGGGTTTTGTAATTGCCTCTTCCCTTTCCAGTCAGTTTTCACTGCCAAAGACTCGAAAGTAAATTTTTTTGAGAGAAGAAGCTTTTAGGAAAGGAACCACGTTATCTTTGACATTTAGAAATCAGCCAACACATCACACTGTTGGTACTCGTGGAAGACGACGAGCAGGACTCGATAGCCACAGACTGACCGCAACAGCTTCACTGAAACTACGGCCTCGCACATTTTTGATCGCTTTGGGCTTTCACTGCATGTGTGAAATGACTTGAAAGTTTATAAAATTAATTCCAGACAAATATTAGTGAGGCCTCAAGAAGAAAGCACATCTCCTTCCTTCTGGGAGTTTACAGTTCATCCACTTTTATCTTCAGGAGGCTCTTTTGAGATCAAAGATGTGTACAACTTTCCCGTTACAAAACTTATGAAGAAAACAGCGTTACCAATGCCATGCCATGATTTTTTTTTTTTTTTTTTTTTTATGATTCATTGGGCCTCTCTCAAAATAAGATTCCTGCATGCATACCTAAAACAAACAACAAAAGTCACACAGAAAAGAAAAAGCCGCTGCTGTGGGGTTACCCCAGATCCCCGGGGGAAGCCTGCTCCTGCAACACCCTGCGACGCTGAAGCAACAGAATCTGGGCCTCGGGATACTTCTTCCACAGTACATGATCTTGCTCTTCCTTTCTTAAAAAAAAAAAATGGTGCAACCTTATAATGCAAAATTACCTGATTTTCCCCATGCTATTTTGAAGACTAAGCAAGTGCTTACAAACAAACTGACCCACTAATGTCACTAGGAAAATGACCTGTCACGATGGCAATTTTGCACATCACCTTCACCTTAAGGGATCAAAAACCTAAATTACAAAAAGACATACACTTGGTGGGAATGTGCTGCATTTCTGGAACAATTTGACTTTATTACATTCAGGGAACATAAAGCAAATTTGGGAAAGGACTGCAAGTTGCTGAAGTATTACAGAAGAATTACAAGTTTTCATTTAGCAGCAAAGACGACGAGAATAGCAGTCTCTACAGTTCACCGACTTTCAGCAACTATTCTCACAGTAATGCAAGTCTCAGCACATCTGCTACCATAAAACCAGTATTTAGACAGCCTAACGGACTAGACTGATTCTATCAAACATCTGCCCGCAGCACTAAATTTAAACAGTTCACACACAGCGGAAAGTTGCTACTTATACAAGTGACTTGCAAGGATACTGGAATAGATTTCAAGGAGTCAATGCAAAAGGATTTGGAACCTGACTGCGAGTCGTCTGAGCACCAGCCTCAAACTGATTCTAAAAATGACGGACCACATTTAGCTGGAATCACTCACTGAGTCTGTACCAAATGCATCATACTTGTCAACATTTCGGGGAGGAAGAATCATGGGAGTTTCATGAAGCTATTTCTTGGAGCACAGCCACAGCGAAACATTTTCCGCTGTGAAACTGTAATGTTTCCAGGGAACATGGGAAACTCATGAAGCCAGGAAAGCTGAAGAGGAAAACTAATGATAGCTGGGAAGATTATAAGTGCAGTCAGGGATTGACGAGCTTAGTGAGCACGAGGCCATACACAGACCACTATTTATGTCTTTCTCTCCCTCACATCCTAGATGACGTTACGTGGAAGGCAGGTCCTCTTCTTGCCTTCGAACAGTGCCAACGCAAATTTTAACAAGGGCATAAAGTGCGCACATTCATTCGGCTGATAAGCAGCTCAAATTTTACTGGTTGAACTTATTGGTGGGCTGACTGCTCAATAAGCTTCTTTAATTATGTTTAAATTGTTCTAATGCATCTCTTACTCCAAATTCTGTTCTGTTTAAAACACCAGCTTCTGCTATTAGAGGATAAACATCAACGGTAGCAACAGTTTCATTGAAAGACATGAAGAAAATGCAGTCACCAAGTGCTGAACGGGAGATGCTTCCAAGTATGGTTTCGAATTAAGGTGAGCGACCTATACTCTAAACTCCTGTACACCTCCCGGGCCTCTCCTCTGCTCACATCTCTGCCTATTCCTGGAGCTCACAACCTTGCTGGATGAGCAACTTCAAAACCAGAGTAAATTGGGCTTCACACCACTGTGTTTCACACATCATGAATGACAGCAGTGCAGTCCCTTCCCTGCTTCTTCAGGCATACAGTTTTCTATCTCCAGTTCTCCTGGCCCGTATCATGCATATCTTACACGCACGCCAGACCTCAGGATACCTATGGAGGGCTGCACTTGCAGGCAGAGCATGAACAATCCCCAGCTTTCCCTACAGACTTCCTACAGTTTCTACACTATGAAGCCGTAAATGACCCACAAAGCCTGGCTCCTTCTACCACTACCTTTTTTTTTTCTGTACCAGGTCAGCCTCTGTGGAATCATCTGAAACAGCCTCCATCTCCCAGACATTTCCAGATTACAGAATAAAGTACTAACCCATGCTTAAAAAACAAAACCAAAAAAATCCCAGCTATCGGACAATAACAAGATGCAATTACAGCTGCATTATGATACAGCCCATCACGGACTGGAAGACGGGGCTGTCTACCTAGGGAAGGAGTGTTGTCACACATCACGTCTAACTGATTGCAGGGTCTGAAACAAAGAGACCAGACACAAGAAGAGAAGTCATTTGGCATCTGAGCACAAGGGAACAGGAGACTTGAAGGA
Organism: Apteryx rowi; assembly: GCF_003343035.1. Lineage (NCBI taxonomy): Eukaryota > Metazoa > Chordata > Aves > Apterygiformes > Apterygidae > Apteryx > Apteryx rowi. Next base: position 3,243,367 of record NW_020448752.1, read on the forward strand.
CGACGCTCTCACCAAAGGACAGTGACAGCGCAAGGGAAGCAGCAGCTGATGCCCTGAGGACCAGAGGACACAGCACAGAACCTCCTTCTGTACCCTGACACCAGAGAGGTCCAGCAGTCATCCAACACCTATGCCTCCGAGGAAGCCCAACATGCCTGTGGTTTGAGGCACAGATCCTCATTTTTATATTTATCAAACCACAGATAAATATTTCACATTTTTGGTATTTTTCCACTCTCTTAATACAAGCTCTATAGAACTCTTTAATCCCTTAATATGGGCTTCGAATCCATCTGTGACCCTCCACTGCACTGAGAAGGCCAATTACAGTGCGGTTGCTGTTTTGTAATGCAGACATGTTCAAAGTTGATTTTTAAAACTACTTAGAAAATATACTTTATTATTTTAATCCAAGACAGATGTACAGAACAAAAATATAGGTATATATGTACAAATTACACCCTTAAATGAGCTTAGAGCTTCTCTAATAGAGAAGAAGAGTCAAGGACAAAATTACCAAGCAACATTAATTCGAGTAAACTTATTAGAAGTACAGTTGTAGAAATTAGCACTACTGGAGCTAGTAATCTGGAAGGCAATCAAAGTTAGAAAGAAGCTGTTATAAGGCACAGATGTCACTTTTTTCCCCACATACACAATTCTGTATATAACCACGATCTGAAAAAATGCCAGTCTTCTGCTTGTTTGTGAAAAGACAGCAAATGCAGCAGTAACAAGTAAAGTTAGAGACTCACCATCGGGCCCTTCGCTACCTTTACTCCTTTTATTTCGACGGACACGTCTTCCTTCTTCTCCAACATGCAACTTTTCTTCAGGATGAAAGAAGTTCAGCAAGGCCAGCTGGAAGAACAAGAACAAGGTTAAGCATCCTTGGAAGCAAAACGGCTTAGCTGCGTATCCTGGAGAGCGGAGTTGGAATGCCAGCTCCTTCCAAACGCAACAGCTTCTGTTAAACTGGGAGGGAAAGCTGAAGTGACATGCTGGAGAGCCCCTCAGGAACGCCTCATTCCTCCTGACTGGAACTGCAAGACCTTTTGTCATATATGATGCGTGGCTTGTCATAAATGAGGTCTGATATGCCCTCGAGGGCTTCTGTTTGTAACCAGCACGTGCGAAGCAAGAACTTGCAAGCTCTGATGTCAATTCTCTTGAATAACGCTATTCAGCCAACCTAAAATGCGGGAATTAATAATGCTCTCTGCTGCAAGCAGGTTGTGGTGAATAATAAAGTCCCTCTTTGAACACACCCCTGAAGAGTTAAAGCACCACCACATACACAATCATTAAAGGAAATACCGTAATGTTCATGATATTTAGATATGTAATGCAAAGTGGTGGATAAAGTTGGAATTTCATGCAAGAACTCTAACATCTACACAGCCTGCAGCAGGGTTTTGCGTTTCTGTAAGGGAGCAATCCCTCTACTACTAAATCCCAGTCAAAGCGGGCTGATCTATACTGAAAAAAATTATTTCTGTCATCCTTCTCAAAATGGCATCCATTTTCCCTAGCTAAATAAAAATCACCTTGGAAGCATTCTAAAACTTGTGAAAATTCAGTCTTAATAATGAACGTAATTAAAAAAAAGCAGCAGCACATTTCAACTTCGAGTGAAAACAGGTTCCCTACTGATAGCACAGCAGAAGTCCAGAAAACGCCGTATCCAGCGTACAGCCAGAAGCACGAATCGCTATAAAACCAGGAAGTTTCGAAATACGGAGTTCTGTAGTTGCCACTTTGAGGCTTATTTTCAGAAATTGGCCTCAAACTCTGCTCATGTTTTGTTCTCGTTTTTCCCCCCCAAGATCCAGCTTTCTTTAGGGACGCGCTTTCAAGACACCCCGGGAGCGCGGGAGCCGCCTGAGCAGCGGCGGTCGGGGCGGCAGGACGCGGGAGCCGGGCAGCGCCGTGGCACGGCGACGGGCGCAGCCCCGCTGCAGCGGGCAGCAGGCCAAGCCCTGGCACCCCCCGCCGCTGGCAGATTTTCTAATTTCCTGCCGTAGATTGAGTTACTAACCGCGGGATTATGGAGGGGCTAGCTGGAAATAATCAAAAGCCCCAAACGCTGATGCAATCGCTTCTAATTATTCTCTGCAAAACTTGCTCAATTCTTGAGCTCTTCCGCCAGTGTTTACTCCCTGCCAGTAAGTTTTTCTCTCTCGAGCTCTCTCCTGTAAGCCTCATTAGCTCCTGAGGCTCAAAGGTCTTCGGGAACCTTTAAATCCAATTCAGCATACCACGTAAATTAACACTTTAAACCTAGAGCAAGCACATCTTTGTAACATGAGTTTTGCCAAGAGATAAAATTTTTATGTAGTGACGTCTTATTCATGAAAAATGGTCACTGCACTAAGGACGCTTTGACAGTCATTAAATAACCCTTCCTACCCAGAAACTCGAATTTCAGCTTAAAGGCTTTACCGGTCTTCCCAGCCGCTCCAAGAAAGAGATGCTCCTCACCCGGTAGCCTTTCCTCCAGGTATTTCCACGTCATAAAATACACAACCACAAGACAGACGGATGAGTTTGGGGAGCCGAACACCCAGCTCTGTGCGTTACTGCACCCACCAGCAATCGGGGCTGCTTCTGCTCAGGGTGCGATTTTCTCCTTTAAACTTAAGAACTTTGATCGCTGTCGATTCACGCATACAGGTACAAATCTAACACGCACAAACGCACGCGCCTGTAAGAAGGGAACGGAGAGGCTTCGGGAAAGCAGCCCCGAAGGTCACCAAACTCGGTTACTCTCCTAAGGACAAGCCCTGCGGGATCAAAGCGGCGCTTAGACAGCAGAGAACAAAAAACTCCTTTCATGAACAACTAGCTAAAGCGGGGGCTTGCTAAGCTGGAGGTCATAAAGGTCCCTATCGAAAGCAATGACCATTAACGCCGCTCGGCTTGTGCCGTGCAGGGCTCCCCCACTGAGCGAGCTCAGCAGGCCTCTCACCGCATCAGATCTGGGCTGTGTTTTAGACTGGCTACTGTTGAGTTGGGTCTGCAAAAGCTAAAAAGAAAAACCAGTATTGTCGGTGAGCCGAAATCCACAAAATGGAGAAAAACTTCCAGATCTACTTGCAATGGTGGGCTTCATTCATCCCTCCCCTCCTTTTTTTTGCCTTCTGGAAGCGTTATCTCAAGGCAGCGGCACAAAAAAAAGAAAGGGGGAACTGAAGGACGACAGCGTGAACTTGCTGAATTTATAAATTCAGTACCTAGGCACAGATAGAGCTGCAGATGAGGAGAAGTCTGGTATTGTACCTTCTAACCCTGAATTTCAGAACAAATGCATCTTAAAGTCATGTCCCCATAACATGCATTTTCATTTATTTTCACAGCTGGCAAGTTGAGAATGAGAGAATTTGGTCTCCAACTGCGTTCTGACAGGACACCATCAAGACCATTTTGGCACATGAATTTCTTTCCAACAGCTAGGATTATAATTTACCGTACAGAGGCTATAAACTCATCACACAGGTGCTAAAGCCAGCGTAAAACTTCAAAAAGATGCAGATACCTCACTGCAGAGGAATGCACGATCGCCCCGGGGTCGTTCGCTCCTCGGCCCCCGCCTGCCCCAACTGCAAGGCCTCGGCAAGGGCGGCGGGCCGGCGGCACGGCTCCGCGCCTGCCTTCGCGCCGGCCGTGGCCACAACAGCCGCTGCGGGCTTGCTTCCTCTGCTGATGCTCTGCTCCCAGCTTAGGAGTGGCACCTTCCTGCTCCTTAACGAAGATCTGCTGCGTTCTGCATTTGTAACTTTATGCCAATTTGGCTTTGAAGCTCATCCAAGCCCTGATACGCTATTTCACATTCTTCTTTTTTAGAAAAACCTAAACCAGAAAGTTTCCCGGTCCAAGGTCCAAGTCGTTTCTATTCAATCCCACCTGTCCACAGGTGGATCTCAATTTAATAAAACTCTTGACGCTTTGTCCTTTGGCTCCTTGCCGCAACGATGCCGTGCTACCGAAGGAAGCAAACCCAGGCCCGCGAACCGCTCGGGGCAGCCTGCGATCTGGCAGGAGCTCCCCTCCACCACCTGCACGCCGTCACAGCAATAAAACACATCCAAAAAGCAATGACAAGTAAAAGCAGGCACTTATCGACCTAAGGGAGGACGACTTACAGCGCCGGGTGGGAAACTCTCAATTACGCTCAGAAGAAACAACATGACTAAGTTTTCTGAGTAAACTGAGAAAACAAACCAGCGTCCTCGCCATGATTTACAGCATCGAGCATCTTAAGGGCTACAACAGACAAGGAATGCAACAGCGTGAGTGAAAGGACGGCTGGGCCCTCGTGGGTATGGAGGATATCTTCTTCCGCACAACAAAGCAGGAGAATTCATGAGCAAAACGACTGAAAGCTTTTTAAACTTAAATTAAATCCAGTTGAAACACTGGCATCCTAGTCTGAGAAACGAATTACATTATAATTCAGGTTAAAATTTCAATGAAATCATCCGTACTACTTTTGAGTGCCATTATTGCTTGGCTATCCTATTTGAACATCACAAAATATGAATAAATAGAAGCACTGAAAATTACATGTTTGTGCAACCAGCATGCTAAAATGTGCAGCTTCACTCAGAAATAAAAAACAAAAAAATCCTTCTAACTTCAATGAAGTGACATGAGCTGCTTCTGGCACTAACGTTAAAAATGAAATCTTTCATTTTAAGATGATTTTGTAATGGTACAACACTAATTGTTTCAAAACAAACACGTTTCATTTTATTGTTATTATGAATGCAATTTTAATACAACATCCAAAATTTTGAAAAGCAGCAGTTCAAAATTAAGCTCATCCAAGTCTAAAAATCACCCAGGCCATCCAAGTCTATCTGTCTAAATATGCCAGTACGGACAAAGCTGCAAATATCACTTATATGTTTTAGAAGCACAAATGCCTTTGGCTTCAAACAACAACTTTTGCTGGAACGTGGTGGCTTTTTTAATTGTGGAAACTCAACACAGAACAGGAATCATGGAGGGTGGCAAAATATTTGGGGGGCTATCTCGTTTTCCATGCCTCTGCGTTAGCGCCACAACAAAGATTATCGACAGAGAAAGGCAATTTTCTTCTTCTGATAGGTATAAACTGGACCCTCGTATATCAGCTTTCCACTACCCATGCTTCAAATACACAAAACTATTAGCAAACTTGGAATATTCAGCTAACAATTTCAAGAATTTGGAAGGGATGACGTACTTGGATTTTTGATTGAGGACTTTTTTTTTCTCTCTTTTTGGTGAAACAGTCCAAATTTATTAAAATACCAGAAAGCATTTCAAAGGCTGAACAAAACCATTCCAGTTTGATCTCAGAAGAAGAAATACAATTTTTAAACAAACTGACACAAAATATGTTTATTTTTTACTACTGCTATTTAACCAACATATCCTTTTATTTACAAAATTCTAATAACAAGGCTCTAAGCATGCTTTCTTCAGCACTACAACTAATGTGAAACTTCCTATAAAAAACCACCCCCAAGTAAGAGGCATACAAAAGGGAAACTCAGCTGATGACTGCTGAGCAAATGCAAACGGGCCCCTTCACCCAGCCTGGCTTTCCTCACACAGAAAAGCATCGCATTAACTCGCAGCTCTTCACTGCTGCAGCTTTGGGTCTGGATGTAAAGTTGTCTATGGTTATGCCTCAGCTGCAGCCCAGCTCCTCTTCCGCTATTTTCTGCGTTTGCAACAAGAGGGGGTTTTCACAGCAGAACTAATGGGCGTTTGCCACCGAGCTAGGAAACCATAACGAAGCCACGTGGGCAGATGCAGAAACAGGAAAAGTCGTCAGCAAAATGCTACTAGTTAGCCGCTAGCAAAGCGTTAAAACATAAACGTTGCTGAAAGTAATTCTTTGCATGTCTGAAAACTGACCAACGGCAAGGACAGTCCCCTTGGGCCTCCGTCCCCTCGAGCCTCCAGGTCCGACCGCCGCTGGAAGCGGACAAGGAGGCTACAGCAACGTCTCGCCCGTCCCCGTGAGCGAGCACCTCGGGGCGTTTCGAGGGCAGGCCGGCGCGGAATCACGCAGCGCCGCCCCGTCGGAGACTCGCTTCCCCTGTTACGAAGGACGTTTTCCTTCTTGTTTGTATTTGCGCTAAGAGCTGACAGTGCATATTTGGTGCAAAGACGTTTACAATAAACGCCACAGTATTTTTTCTTCCTCTCGAGACCACCTGATTCCAAACTATCCTTGAGGGATTTGTCCGACTGCTCCCGGTGTGCAAAGTAATGGCCCATCCCGAGGACTTTTTCCCATCTTTTCTAGGGCTGAGCTACCACTCGCTCCTTTTACCAGAGTTTTCAGGGACCACTTCTGGATCGGATCTGATAGGATTATTTCCAAAATATATATTTATGCTGAATCGTCATTTTAAGAGTTGGGAGGTGACAAAAGCAGAAGGAAACTAAATATCCCACTAAAATCACTCACGCTGCATCTTTTTAAAGGTAGCTGAAAGTGCTGAAGATTAATTGTTGGGAATAAGGAATCATATTTTAGGCAGTACCTATCCAGCTATGAACTCTTGATGATAAAAGATTATTGGATAGCTTCAATGTTACTTTATGGGCAGGGGGGAAAAAAAAAGGCAGCAGCAATACTGAGGCTGATATGCTTCTGGCATATTCTGGTCAAAATTCAGACTGTCAGGATCTGGAGACACAGAGAACCTTGAGCATCGCTTACTCCTGGATAACGAAGGACTGAGCCCTGATATTTTTTAAAAACTGCATTTTCTTTTACTTAATTTTCTTAATTACCAACATAAAGAATATTTTCTATAATTACTTGGTAATATTCTTCAAGTACTGTTCCACTGTTACCTTAAAAAAATCCCCACAAGCAACGGAAAAAGCAACTTAAAATGAAAATGAGGAATTACAGAACGTGTTAACTTAGTGCTCTTCCTTTGGAAGAGCTGTGAGGTGAGAAAGCATAGCTCACTGAAGGTACTAAGAAAGGTAAAAATACATGTAACTTGCATAGCACTCACGCTAGAACATTACTAAGAGTATTCTTAAAAGTCAAAACCAATAGGTGCACTCTTCAAAAAGGTTTCTTTTAGGAAAACGTGACATCAGCCCGATGCTCGAGCTGGCACTTGCCGGCGAAGCCCTGGCAGCCGAGCGCGTAGCCCTGCTCGCGGCTCGCCGCGGGACGTCCCGGACGGGGACCCTGCCTTGCTCGGCCCCCCAGCGACCTCCCGGCCCGTCACGGCGCTCAAGGAAAGGGCAAGTCCGCAGCGCTGCGGAGAAGCCCAGCAAGCACGTACCTGCTTCCAGAACTGAAGTATTTGCTCCCACGCAATTAAGCAATAGCTATATAAAAGTTTGGAACGATCACTGTTCCCCTCCCTCCAAGCTCAAGCCCTCAAATTACATTAATTTTAGAAACACCACGTAAATCTATTATGACTCTGTACTTTCAGTCAAGAAAATAAAATCACTGGAGGATGCTTAAAAGGTCAAAAAGTGAAAAGAGAAATAATCCCAGGGGAAAACATACCTTAAAATAACCTGTAAAACAATAGTAAAAGCATGCCTTACCAGAATGAATCAGCTCTACCTTGGTTTCTCTCAGCAAAATAAAGAAAAACAAAGGCCTGCATACAAAAGCACTTATTTTCTCTGCAGCAACATGCCGAATCCTCTCTGGAAATGCTGAACAATAATGCTCTGGAATGTCAAGAGAACACAATAGGAATTACCAAAATAACRTAGCCTGCAGTTACTCAGAAACTAATCTGTTTTGTAAAGAACGACATTCCACAGTCTACAAAAGTGAGACTAAAGACACTTCATATAATTTTTTCTTAAAAAGTACCATAAAATAGGAAGCTTTCTTCAGGATATGAAACCCAGATGTATCATGGAGTTATTACTGGAAATGCAAACTATGCGCAATAAAAAACAATGCTGTGATGCTAAAATAATTGTTACAGTTTGAATATTTAATTACACCCCTCTGCAAATACCCTAAATAACACGCATCCCTCAAAAATACATTTTATAGGCACGAAGGTCCACTGGAAACCGAGAGAACGTATTTCAGCAGGCTCAAACAGCGTCAAAATGAGAGGTGAAAAAATACAACCCAATCTATGCAATTATGTGCAAATAGCACATTTTTTCCTTAGGCAGGACGGTCTGTAGGAAGAACTAATATTTTACCTAAACAGCACAGAATTGGAAAAAAGCCGACAAGCTTTTGGGTGCACAAACCCTAGTCCTGAGGAAGCCTTACGCTCCTGCCCAAGATCCACCAACAGCAAGGGGCCCCTGGCTGTGTCACTCTGCATGATGCTAAACAACTGCACGTGTGCACAATTTTGGTTTCCAAAAAGGGCTGGCATGACAGGGCAAAAAAAGCAGCTGAGAGATCAGGCTACAGGTTTACAGGAGCCCCTTAAAGCCAAAAGGGGTATTACCTGCGGCCTCTTCTGGGTTCGCTTTTCAGGTTAGGTAAGTTATCGATAGGCATTTTGGAATATACCTCCTATGCATTCTTACAACGTGCCTCAAAGCATATTCGTTATGTTAAAAACAAAAAAACAGAAAACCACCCTGATCTGCATGCTGTATTTCTTAAAGTTTGCTTTTAATCAATAATGAGAATGTTGGACCAGTCAGCTTTAGATCTAATAATAAAAAAAACAAAAACCAAAACTCACGCTCTCCTACAGCACCAGAGAACAAGCATGAAATCATCCTCCTACATTACTGTTTAATGTTATTGTTAAAGTCAAATTCTCTCATTCATTTGCAGTTTTGGAGATTATTAGCGTGAGAAGACTAATAACCAAACTAAGCTCTTTAGAGACATTCTTTGCAAGTAATGCTGTTGCTTTTCTGGCGCTCTGAAGTTGAGCAGTCGGAGGTTGTGGTTCAGAATAACAGCAAATTGAATATTAGCCCCATTGTCCTACATCAGAAATACCCCTGTGGTATCACGTGGTGTAAAAAACCCGATGGATTATTTATTTTCAAACAGACTAGAAAAGAAGTTTTGTGAGTAGCTTTGTTTTATTGAAAAAACCATTCAACATATTTTAAGCCTTGCTTTTGTCATCATTACTTTTCCTTATAAAAACACAAGACGTGAAAGAGCAAACAATTCACATTTCAGCATGATAAAACATGACAAAAATTTACACAAGGAGTCTTGTTTGCAAGACACGCCACACTTCTGAATGCAGAATTCTTGTAACGTGATACACATCACGAGAGAAAACCTGGCCAGAGATAGTAAACGAGAAAGTAACAATTAAAATTTCTATAAGCCATAACTCTCAAATCCCTTCTTACACCTCCAGATCTTCTCTTCAGCCCAACTCCTCTGCACGCCTCCTTTCCAGGGGATTTGAAATAGGTTACCTCCGGTCCCCTCCAAATCCTCCCACTGGCTTCTTTTCGGCATGAAAGCTCAATACCATCCGCTCCTTCAAGACGGTCCATAACTCTTCCTAGCCCTATTGCTCCATCTCTCATCACTCCCTGTCATCCTTCCTCCACGGTGCTCCGATGCCAGCCAGGCCGCTCTTTTTGCCAGCTATTCACAGTGAAGCCTGAGGTCCCAAAGGCACAAAACATCAGTTTTGAACTGATAGGAAAAACACGATTCCCCCTCATTCTGATCTGCACGTAATGGTCCTGACAGGCTTTTTGGACTCAACAGTAATCTTCAATTTATTTTTATTCTTTACCTCCCAAAGCTAAGAGGTAAAGGGATTCTAGTATCTCCATTTTCTACCTAGAGAATTAAGGCATCGGAGATACTGCGCAGCTTATCCAAAGCCACACAGGAAGTCTGTGCTGGAGCAGGGCCTGGAACATCGCCTCCGGGCCGGGGCTGTACCAGCAGAGCCCCCTTTGTCGCAATACTCAGGAGACCCTTCATAACGAGTGACGACTAAGTGGCCAGCCAAGCAAGTCTCCGGCAATTATAAAACCAGACCCAACCGTGGTCCAAGAGGTGGAACGGGACCAGGTCACTCAACAGGGACTGGCGCACTGCACCCGCCGCTGCTTCCGTGGAGAACTAATGCCCTTCCTGGTAAATCCATGGCCATTAACAGAGCACAAGCACTTTTAAGAAACAGATTTGAGCTGCTTCTGAGTATTTCTATCCTTAGGTCGAAAAGCCTTTCAGCAAAGGACTGTGCAATCAGACTCTTCAAATATGGAGCCCAGTGAGTCATACTCTTGGGTCTTCTAGGCACTGTGGTAATTTAAAATTATTAGACAACAATAAAAGAGGAGGGAGCATATTTTCCTAAGTTTTAATTGGTATTTTAACTTTGTTATTCAGGAAAGCCACTGTATTTTTCAGCACAGATCATTAAACTGATTGCCAGTTTATCAATTCAATCCTTGTTACAAACCGCCCAACACAGTGAATTAATAGTCATTAGAGGCTATAATGCAACTCAAACTTTCCTTCAGAACTGAACCATTACCAAAAACTTTACTCTTCATTCTTCCTTTTTATGGGCAGCATTTGTTAGAGAATGGGACCAGACCTTCAGGGAATACTGGCAGAGCAGCGCGCAATCCTGCCGGAAAAGGATCTGCGTCCAGCTGCCTGGCCCCGCAGCCCCGGGAACCGCGAACCAGAGCCGCTGCGGAGGTGAAGACTAATCCTTGTCCTTGGGCGACCCGGCAACACAATACCATCCTACAGCTCCTACTGGAAAGGAGGAGTTAGTCCAAGAGAAGGCCTGCAAGAGAGAAATTTCTTCATTAATGTAGAGAGCTCCTCCAGGCTAGGGAGCAGAGTAGGAAAAACAGATTAAAAGAGGTCGCTTCGGGAAAGGATTTCCCTCTCAGTGCGTATGGCCAACTTTACAATGTTAAATAATCCAGAACACTCCATCCTTTGCATCTTTTCAAATAATTGCTGGACGCCCAAACATATCAGTATTGTCTTTTTTCAGAGAGGACTTTTTTCTCCCAAATTTTTATCTCAGCAGAAAATAAGTAATTTTCTAACTAGAGCTTTTAACAGTAGTCCTAGATATACGGCAGTGGTTTTCTTTTCACATGCTGAAAACTCCCACAATTACAGCTACCAAGCTTTCACTAGGAAAACTAATATCCTCTCAGAATGAAAGGAAAATAGAACAAAGACTAAATATTTTAAAGGTTCACGTAAAACCTCAGTAGTTAAACTGCTAGGTCAAACTACTCCACCAAATATCAGGCTGCTTTCCAGAAACCTGTCTTTAAAAGAAAGTGTTTTTATTTGCCCCACCAAGAGACAGTAAAAGTCAGGAGTAGCTACATACTGTTTCCCTACAGTATATTATAGATAGCAAATTCCAGAAACACAGATAGTAAGAAAGTCATTTAAAGCTGTACACTGATTAAAAAACAGTATTCCAACTGCCCAGCTCGTGACACAGAGAGTTGCTGCGCAGTATGAAGTGCTTCACAGAATACTTCAAACAATGCAGTACCATCTCACGGTGGCTCCTCCGACCGTTCCCGGCCTAAAGGCCTTGGACAGCTAATCCAGAAAACCAGCTTCTGTACATCCCATGAATTTAGCTTAGTTTAACATGCAATGTACCAAGTATTTACATTTCTACCACTAATTCACTTCTACTTTCAAACACAGTTAACTCATCTCCGTTAACGCCACACTCATGTTATAGAGAAAAGAAGAAAAAACAAGTATTTTCTGTGCAACTAAAACACTTAATCAGTTTGTTCTTTCACCAGAAGCTGGAGTAGGTGCTCCCGGGCTGTTCAAACAAAAGCTTCAGATTAGCATGAGCTCTCTTCTTTCCATATATTTGTGTGTTAAATATAGGCCACAGAAAAGGCTCTTCACAGCGACCTGCTTTACACACTTGAGGAGGCTTCCAGCTGTCCTAATTGGGATTAGCAACAGGACTCAGTCTCGCCACTGAATTTGGAAGCATGGGAAAGTCTTCTCCTGCGAAGGCTCTCTCTTGGCCTGGGGACATACAGTGTTTATTATCTTCCAGGATGGATTGCTCTTCCATACCTCCAGCTGCTGATACACGATTTTAGCCCAGCGGGAGAGTTTCACTCATGTAAAAACCTCAACCACAGTTTTTAAAGCATGCACTATATAGACACAGCTGAGGAGACAAAATCTTCAGAGGCTCAAATCAGAGCTATAGACTACAGGCAAGATAAGAGCAGCTCTGTGACGACATCTGGATCAAGCAGCTTTAGAGACAATTAGTTATGCAACTAATTTCAAGGTTTCCATTAGCAGCCACCTCTGGGCTGCGGGTCAAAGCATCGGAGCTGTTAACGCTTGTGCAGAAGGTCCCCTCCTTTCCTCCGGAAATCAGGAGCGCTGGCTGTGGGCATGGGGCTTGACAGCACGTGCGGATGGCTAGCCAAGGGTTTTGCTGGGGCATGTCTAAAACAGAAGTCAGTCGCAAGAGCACTGACTTCAATGAACAACTAAGAACGGTGGCTTTTTCTGCACTTTTTAAAAAAAAGAATAGAAAATAAAGGTGTAAGCGAAGGGAACACCTGACCCACACTGAAGATAACACTTGCTTTTTACTTTCTGTGAACTCGGAGAACCTGAAGCAAATGCAGTTAAACTTTGGAAACACGGCAGCAGAAGCAAACATGAATTTCCTTTACATGGAAGCTGGGACGAAGAGTCTTACTTTGGAGAGTGAAGGGTTCTGACACACATTCAATACAGGCAGTCTCCAGCAAGGTCTTGTATACAAATTGCTGGTTCTCCATATAAAATTTGTTTTCAGAGTAAAATGGAACCAGTTACAGATTCCAAAATCCTCAGTCACACACACACGCAGCTTTAACTGATTTTATAAGAGCACCTGAGTACCCGAGATCTAAATCTGATAACAAAGCAACATAATCTCGACCCTAAAAGACTATGGTTTGGTTTACAAGGCTGCTTGCTGAAATGCTTGTCTCAAGATACACTTCTGCGGAGCTGTTTTGGTCTGTATTTTAGCTGCTGACTCCTAAGTGAAAGCTTCATCCAAGGGTACTATGCCGTTAATGCTCCAGCTAGACACAAACCTGAGGGAGTCATATACTACATCTAATATAAAGCAACGGTTTAGTTTTTCAATTTATTACACCTGTTGGCACTGAAAGAGAAAGCTAAAAACACAACCCAGATGTTAGGCAGAACAAGGTCAAAGCGAAGTTTAACACCATATACAAAGACACCTGCACTAAGTATTTTAATGGTAGCAAGACTAAGAGATTTCCATATCCTGGTACAGTAGACCTGCCATAAGTTCTAGGAACATATTGGTTAAACTGCTGAAAAGTATCAATATCAGTTTAAGGAAAGGAGCCTAAATCAGTTCCTTTCGTTTCCCAAGGAAATCGGACTTAGCTGTGAACCAGAGCCAGACAAAGATCTGCTGTCTATTACCACAAATTCTCAGTTTTTCACATTTTAATTAGCCTTCACGGTCTTTTTCAATCCCATTTTCAGCCAGCTGGACTACTTCCCCTCCATATGTAGGTCACAGCTTCTTCTCTTACATACCCATGGTAATTTTTTTCTTATTTTAGCATTCTATATTATCAAAGCATTTGTGCACTGCTATAAAGCACTGAGCACGCTTGCTTTGGAAGGGGGTGGAGGGAACACTATAAGCTGAAATGTCTCTATTTTCGCCCTATTTTCTCCTTTTGTCTGTTTTTCTCCATCTCTGCCTTTGTTCATGCTTTCTCACTGCCTGGATCTTCTCCAGTATGTCCAGGACAGCATGAAATCAACAGCATAAACCTTCTTGAAGCAGTAATACCTCTAAAATGTTCTGACATTAGGCATCAAGCCAGCAAAGAGCTTCAGGGCCTGCTCTACGCCCCGTGAAACTAGAGACTGGAGTCTCTCAAACCTGCAAAAGCTCGTATCCAACCACAGCTATGTCTCCTCCTCAGGAGGAAGTTTCCTTTTACTATGTTTGAAATCTTTTTTAAGAACACCCAACACGTTCCACTAGCCATGACGGACCAGTGAGTTCGTGTGGCCTCCACAACTGAATACCATCACCCATAACACACTAGAGAGACTAGAAGATGCTGTTTTCCTACTCCCCACTAAAGCATGCTTCTTTCCCACTCAATGGCCTCAGTTTGCACCACCTTCAGACGTTTCTCATAAGAGAAAGGAGCTCTGAAGCACCACTATCTCAGACAACTGAGCAGACTGGCTTCTTGAAAGAATAATGAGTTATCTCTTTTCTGAAAGCCACCTCCAAAAGAGGTATATCCTGATGGTGACAAAGCCATCTCTTCTTGCAAGAGCTAACAAACCAGCAGAAGATGGACAACTGGATCGTGCTCTGGAGCGTTCCATTAAAGATACGTCTGCAGTACCTGAACAGACTACATTTTTAAGTTCTCTGATATTTTTCCATTTATCTTTCAAAGTTCTACATACATAAATCCATTACTTGAGCTGCTACTAGTTATGGATTTGGATTTTCTTATTAAGATGACCCCTGAAGTAGAAAGTTACAGGAGAACATTTGTCAAACACTGGAAAGTCAAGTGTCTGACAAACTGATACTTTCTCCGCAAACTTAATTCTACCCTTGATAATAGAGACCTACTGCCACCCTCTTCTTCCCTAAACGAAACCTGCTGTTTTCTCCGTGAGAATCACAGCTCCAAACCAGCACTGCTGCTCCCAGCCGCACGGTGCCAGCCATGGAGCACAAGGGATGTGCTCCCTTCAGCCTAGTCCCACGCAGCTGCGAGAGCCCCTCAGGGCGCTTCGGGCAGCACTGCTGACATGGGGGAAGCTTGGCCCTGGCTGCCGTTCCGGGGGGATCGGACCCCTGTGATATACACTTGCTTTCTTAGGCCAGAATACGGGGTGGGAGGTGGAGGTGGAAAGTCAGGCGTGTAACTCAGTTTGCCAGCAGTTAAAGTTTAAGGATTATACTCATGTTCTGTAAGATCCTGAAAAGTTCATGGCAATACCAGATTCACATAACCATTCCTTATTAATGCTTTTTTCCCTATTTATTCCAGATTAATAGAATTTTGAGAATTTTTGGCTCTAAACTGTTCAGGTAGATAAAGCTTTTTTTTTTTTTTTTTTAATATATATTTTTTCTTGCTCCACAACAGAACAAAAACAAAGACTTCCTGTTAGAGGGCATTTTTACCTTCAGCCCAGGGGTTTTAAAAGCTCATTTTCTAAAACTGGATCTTAAAATAAACCTTCAGCTTGGATTAATTTTTATGAGATTTCATTGGAAGGAGGAAAATGGAAGGGAAAGAGAGATAAGGAGGGATTCATATAGTCTAAATGAAACTATTACAATTTAAAAAACCAAAACAGGTCTCCTGTAAATATAATGTCCATTAAATAATTGATACACTGTAAAAAAAAAAAATCTGCTACAGCATAGTAACTGATGAATAATCTCAACCAAATTATTGCCTATGCATTTAAAATAGTCTTCATATTGAAGTTTTCTCAATGAAATAGCTAGAAAAACAAGAATAAATTACAGATAGCAACATACCTGACTAATTTTCAATTGCTGATTCATTTCCTGCAGCAGGGCATCACTGCCCATGTAGGTTGGAAAATGCCAGTGCAGTATGTTTGGACCTGTCAAACAGCCGGGGCGATACAGAACGAGTACATTAGACAGTTCACAACCTTACACTTGAACTGGTTTTATAAAGCATTCTGTTTAGGCTAGGAAGGTTTTGATGCCAATTCCCATAGCTGCAGGAACTCACGGTAGTGTGGTGGGAGACAGCTGCTGCCAATTTATTTCTATAAAATTGATCGATTCAAACAAATTATGCCTTGTTGCCTAATTAATCAGATCCACTGATTAGTGTCAAAAGAGACTGATCTCATAGAAATGTGATTCAGTGCTTTTAAAGCATTTGTTCCCTTTCAGGGCACAGCTATGCAAACAAGTCGCCGCAAGGTAGAGCTAGGGTGTGGATTCACAGCATGTCAACGACACTGCTGAACGGCCAGCACGCGTGCTGCTGCCATGCAGAGATTACAAAAGAGCTTATCCCTTAATGAAAGGTCTCACTGACGTTGCGCAAACTAGATTCTTCAGATTTTCAGAAGCAAGATCTCAAGTGATTCAGCAGTTCTCACACTGCAGGGTGCATCATCTCAGGTTTGTCTTGTGCCTTATACAGAGCAGGGAAAAAACTAGCTTCCACCAAAAAGAAACGGGGGAGATGACCTGGTCCAAGCTGCTGAAGCCACCTGGTCTACTGGCTGCAGCTCCACCTGAGCTCATCATTTTGTACATAAACAGGAACAGGACATAGCATGAGAAGAGGGAGAAGGAGGAAATATTCCCCTGCGCCTCCACTCTAGAAAGCAGATAGAGCCAAGATAATCCTCAACACATGGCACCTGGGAAACAAATTATTTTGTCTCCAGATAAATGTAATTCTTGCCAGAAACTGAAATTAAATTGCTGTTTATTTTCCTCCTAGTTTGGTTTCCCCTGGCTGCATTAGCTTAACTGGCAGGAGATGTTTCCTCTGGAAGCCTGCAGAGACACCCTTGGACACCTCTCCCACACACCCCGAACAGCCTCGACACACACCGCYCGTGCCAAAACCACAAACACGAGGGAAAAACAAAACCCAACGGCATTTTATATATGGCTTCCTAAAGAAGTAAAGCTTAYGCCGTCACGATCTCTTCTGTCGGTTGTGCCATCTCATCACCTCTCCAGACCTGGGAATCCATTGTCCTGTTTTAATCAAACAGGGAAAATGGTTTGGCAAAAGCAAACAAACAAATCAAACCCTTAAGCTCCCCCAAAGTTTCAGGATAATCAGCAGATAAAACAGATACAAAACKTAACATCCCTGCCTCAGAGTGTGCGTTCTCCAGCAGCCGGCAGAGCACAAGGAACAGGAGCGGCGCTCGGACACGCCACTGTCCGCGCCGTCCCTGCCCAAAGCCGCACACGGTTACCGGCAYGGCACGGACCTGGGAGCACGCAGGGCCTGTTGGCAAGCGCAAATTAAGAGTACAAGAAGAGAGAGACAGGACAACCCGCTGGAGATGGTGCTTCATTCATTCCGCTGCTCTTGGAGCAACCTGCCTCCTTTAGTAACTGACAGCTCTACAAAGGCAAAGGCCGTTTGCTGCGTCGGCAAACCAACGGGGCAGAAGCAAGTCCTCCGGACCGCACAACGCGCTCCCAGGCTGGACCGGCGCCCTGCCACTATGGATTTCGGGATGTTCTCAGCCTTTTAACGTGCTGCCTGTGCTACAGAGGTTGACCACGTGAGCGTTGTTGGGTCAATCCATGGATTTCATAAGATACCAGCAGAAGAAAACAGCAGAAACCTGAGCTTTGAAAAGAAGCTAATRGTTTCCAACTAATCTAAGTAAGAAACGTTTGGATGTACTGTAGAAGTGGAAAATACAGAAAACAATCTGGGAATAACACAGGAACTCTAATTCATTCACACCTAGATATTCCATAAAATACCATATCTCACACAGCTGGTCCTAAATACAGGCAACGCCACATCCCGAGCCATCCTCTAGGCTGGGCTTGCCAAATAACCCTGTTCCACTTGCTGGTGCTACCATACAGATTCATAATCAGAAAGACAATCTCAGTTTACTCTCCACATAAAAGMAAAGTGACTGCTGGTAATCAAAAGCAAAATGCATCAAACCACCCACTGGTTTGATCAGCGGTCAATTGGGTATGAGTTCCAGCTCGACCAGTACTAGCAAGCACATTTTGAAGTTAACCATTGTCTTTTTAGCAAGTGAACCTTGATTATGACATTCAGTCTTTGGTTATGAGCAAAACACAGTAATACAAGAAAGGAGAGGTGTTATTACATACTTATATATACATACATATAAATATATATATTGTATTATATATCCTTATTATATCCTTTGGGCAAGCCAAGCCTTTCTGTTTTAAACTTTGATGTGATGAAATAGAGAGCATGTCTTTTAAACAGGCAAGATCAGCGACACAAACGATGCTGCACAAAACAGCAGTCAGCACAACTTTTCATGACATAAGGGTCCACTAGGTTGTCAGCCCAACCAGATGTTTCCATCTAGCGAGCCAGGCCAGATGGTGCACAGCTGTTCGGAATCTGTCTTCGTTACTTCTTCTGTATGATAACGCTGGGAAGTCAGTTACTTATGACTCTCTTCTTGCAGGTTTTTACTTTCTGAGACTGGAACAATTTGACTTTGCATATGCCTTCCAGTCTGTCAAGATGTGTAAAAATATTTAGGTATTTAATTCTAAGTTTGTATATGCTACTTCTGGCGCTCTGGTAGTTATTTTCTCCATTATACAGATATGGCAAACCAAGGCACAGCAAGATTAACTGACTTTTTGAAGGTTAAGAAAATAAGTCACACAAAAAACAAAATATGATTTTTTTCCATAAACTATTCTGTTCATTCTGAATTCCTAAAAGCTTGTTTAATCATTTGAAGATTTGCAATCTGGTGTTTACGTCTTTCTGAAATACTACTTACCCCAGTTTATTTCCAATCATTTAAGGTTCAAAACTCAATTTTAAGTGTATGCATAACAACGCAGCTATTCCCTGCTCGCTTCTCTGAAATGGACCCCAGTGATTCTTTCACAGGAAAATATAATATTGCCTTTTTTTCCAACCGTTCATTGTATCATTATCCTTTTCTTTCCTTCTACTACCTTTTCCTTCTTGCTTAGTCTCTTCCTATGCTCACATATATTCTACCTAATTTCCCTCCCCAATAGCTTATATACTTACTTGCAGTCTTTCCTTGTATTAACTTTTAATTACTCTTCTTCTATTACACAGTCAGTATTTACTTCTTTGTGTGTGCATGGGAACTAGTGAAACAGAAATACTTTTTCTCTCTTGAGTACRCATTCCTTTGTGCACCCCCTTGTTTTCCTGCCCAGTTTCCCCAAAAAACAAAACCGTGACAGAAGGCAGTCAAAGGACCAGGAGGCCTGGCTTCATTTCCACGTGCAAGGGCTGGGAACAAGCAGGTACACCAATTAAAAGTGGCCAGATGTACATGGCACCAAAACTCTTCGTAAACAGCAACAAGTTTGAACAGGGGCAAAATTCATAAAAACCTGATGTCGGCCAGCGCGAAAGGTGCAGCACATACGTTCTCGAGTTGGCACCAAGCCTGCGGGGCAGGTGAGGGGGCACCGCATGCCGAACCTGTGAAATGACCACTGTTTTGCAAGTAACTTGTGGCATGTTCCTGAGCAAGCAGGAGTCGTCCCTGGTAGAGCAAGGTGCTGCTTTGACTGTTGGTTTCCCCACAGATACCTTCAACAGAACCATACACCGACAGTAAATTCACTTCAGAAGGAACTCCCTAACCTCTGTTCTCCTAGGAAACAAAAGAAACTCTGAATAACGACCTAACTGTGATAGGGGCACCTATTGCTAGTAATAAAGATCAACTTAGTCCATCAGAAGAGCCTGCCACCACGGGCTGGCAAACGGTTCAAAGCCAAAGCATCCAGGCATCTGCTCAAACTGCACGGTCGTACGTAAGCGCTCTTGTGAACGACTGCAGTGAGGCAACAAGAGCAGACTGCATTGTACGCTACGCTAAAATCAAAACCTCGGACTGGTGCCCTAGCCCAGCCTGCATCTTCACTGTTCAGAAGTCCTAAACGCAGAATCCAGAACKCCTGAGCTCGGTTTCAGACTTGCCAAGCCAGTAGGAGTGGGCAAGCACACTGAGGAATGAATCAAAGCGGGGTCCGCCGTGCCAAAAAGCTGTCACTGGTTGGTAGGACGTGGGCGTGTGCACACGCACGCAATTTAGAGAGCGAGGCCGCTGGAGAGCATCTCCAACACTCCTGCAGCCAGCCCACGTTTCCCGAAGCCTGACCCTTCCTCCCTCCGATTGCCCATTCCCACCACCAGCGATGACAGCTTCCTGCGCATGCGTGGCAAGACCTGTCATGCCAGCAGGCTTTCATCCCTGGCCACATTAGAGCGCTGAGCTCTGATCCCAAATCCACAGTAATTGGAGCTGAGCACACTCAGCGTCTCACACAGAAAACAAATTGTTAGYGTACATCTGGGGAGCCCACAGCTAACACGACTTCGTGACTTGCTTTGTGCCGCTGCATTAGCGAGTACCATGTCATAACAGCTCACTGAACGTTCAGGTCAGTCATACCCTGGAAACCACCAGAGGCACATCGAAGCCAGGAAAGCTTCTGGGACTACTGGACGTAGCCAGTAGCCTCTTACCTGACATCCGGCACTGGAAAACAGGCAACAAGCTGATCAGCAGAGGACAGGAAATTTGCCACTGTGTCTCACAAATCTCCAACACGCACCCTGGTAGGGCACCCACACTGGAAGCCTCATCCGGACGCCGTTCACTTGCTATTGATAGAAAACACTGAAGTCACAGAGAAAATAAGGAAGGGGAAAACCAAACCAAACCAAACCTCCTGTGGCTGGGAGTCGCTGCTCCTCTGGGTGAGATGAACTGCTACACGGCTTTGGGCTCAGTGTAAGACAAAATGTTGTTTAAAGACAGAATTGGAAACTACTTCGAATGTCACCTCACATTCCAATTTGCCCATGGATGGGGACAAAAAAAGCCTGGACAAAGCGCGAGCTCTGGGCAGCCTTGCTGCCGTGGGTCCTGCTGCCTCCCTGTCCTGGCACCGTCCTGGCAGCGAGGTGCGAGGAAGGACAGGCAGCAGCAGGCTCTGCGGAAGCCCCCGTAAGCGTTTTCACTTTTCAAAACTGAAGGATGACAAAAACTGTTTAATTTTTGCCAGGAAAAAGTATCAAATATACCTTCACCGGGGTTCTTCAGGCAGTTTTGTGTNGGGGGGGTTAGGCTGAAACTGGCTTTCTAAATCATCCTGGACAAACAACCAGGAACATCGCACCAAAACAAGAACACTTCAACTGGCCAGGTTTTACTACAAATTCATTCTACTTGAACTTCTATATTCTTCAATAGCCCACACTGAATCCGCTAAGAACTGGCCGTCAGGGAGGACGGTGGCAGAGCAGGCAAAGCCTAGGGCAGGCAGGGGCAGGGGGCGGCCAACGACCCGGACCACCGCGCTCCCCAGCGGCCGCAGCGCTGGAAATCGGCACACCAGTGGCGCACGGTCCCACCTCGGCGGCACTGAAGCCATCGGAGTGATCTCAGTGTCACGATGTTTTATTCCCTTGACCTCGGGGATCAGCCAAGCGGCGGGACAGATTCCCCCACGCCCACCAAATGAAAGGGGTATTTCACCATAACCTTAAATAAACAAAAAGCAGAAAAGGCAAGATGCCGCTGGGAATGACAAAAGGCGACCGTAAACAAAACTGCAGATAAAGCCAGTGAACGTTCTGAACAATGTTTTGCACTGTATAAGCAGAAGGATTTTGCTTTCTAGTTAAGACAGAAGGATGGAAGGGAAATGAAGGCTGTAACTACAGAATTAATTCTTGAATCTCAGTAGCATGCAAGGCTCCAAAATAAAATTCCAGATGACAAAAAAAAAAAAAAAAAAAGACAGACTCATGGAAATAAGCTGAAGAATGGAAATCCTGCCTGCATTTCATCTTAAGATTGATCTTAGCCAGACTAATCATCTTTTGGGAAACTACTGATTTAGCTAGAGAAAATGGAAATTAGTTTAGGAGCTGGAATACTGGCATGGAAATTATATAAAGGGAAGAGACAAACCAGTTTTCTTTAGAGAATTATCGGAAAGAAGAAAGTTTGGTTGAGAATTGGTCTTTACAACAGACACTTGCTTTAATAGCACTGGCAAAACATCAATACTTCTGAAGTTTGCTGATAGCGTAAAGTGAGAGATATCTGTGATGCTGAGGAAGATCAGAGAATCAGCCAGCAACTGATGACCGTGAGGACTGCTTTTGTCTCGTTGCTTCTTGTACGTACCAGTCAACCACCAGAAGACTAGGAGCCACTAGGAAACAAGAAAATAAAGTCTTCAAAATTTATTAAAGCAGTAAAGGTTGGAAAACTTAAGTCACTGTTCAAGGAATGAAGAGAGTTCATCTGTAACACTGCATCTTAGTTGCACCTCTTTATTCAAAAGTCAGGAACACTAAGGCTCTCGACCCTCTGAGGGTCAAAAAGCCAAATCAAGCTTAGCAACACTGAAGAGAAAGAAACACAAACTGACCAAGAAAAAGTTTTCATTAAAAAAAAAGTGAAGATTGTTTCAGAGACAGAAATGGGCTTTGCTGCGCATGCTGAATTAGGCAGCAAGCTTCACGGAGCTCTTTCTGTGGGCCAGTCCTAACTGCAGGCTCAAAGCAAAGATCTCTGTCCTCCTTTGCTCCGCAAGGGACATATTTGGTCAGTCTTCATTAGTGTGATACCTTCGTTCTCTTCATGCATGTTTACATGGCTCTCAGTTACTCTGTTAACAACTTATCTGAGTACTCATTCCAACAAGTGTATGTTATTCTACTTTATCGTATCAATATGACAAAAAAGCTCTTTAAATTAAATACAACTCTGGCTATATCTGCCATGATTATGCAGTCAAATTTCAGGTTACAAATATTACCCACTTACCCTAAAAAACCCCTCAGCTAACAGTCAGGATAGCAGAAACAAGTAACATTGCAACGAGAAAACAGAATAATCAAAGATACCTTATTTAGGCAAGCATGTTAGAAACCCGGATTCAAAGACCTTAAGATTCCTAAGGTAAGAAGGATTTTTTGTTTGTTTTATTAACACAGAGATCTAACACGGAATATTCAAAAGGAAATTGAGATAATCTGCCTGGATTGCATTTAATGTTTAGCTTTTCCCCTTATTATCTCTCCTTTTCTCTTCGTATCACTTCAGGCCTAAAGTCATGTCATAACAACGTTTGTGAACACCTAAGTATTTGACAAATAACATTTGATACCTGCAAGAGGTTTTCCTGAGCTGCCTTGTGGAAAGCGGAGAGCACAGCAAACTGAACCCAGCGAAAAGGCATGAGGCTCCCAGCAGACTCACAGCCAGGTCTCTCCTGATCTCCCACCATGGTAGATCGGGGCCAGGAGAGTGGACAAACCTCCTTACGTTGTGGTGGCACGCCAGATTTGAATCTCTCCTCAGTGAAACAACCCAGTTCTAACGACTAAACTCAAACACAAAAGCTGTGTCTTGGACAATTATAAATCACAGCTGGACCACTAAGAGAACCTGGTGCCTCTGCAAAACGCGGTCACATGCCTGGTGGTTAGAGACCTCCTGATGCTCCCAAAGATTTGGGCAGAAGATTCAAAGTTCTCATAACTCTATTAAAAGTTTGTAACTCTTGTAAAGGTTTGTATTCACATTCAGTTCTGTCCCTCCTTAGCCTTTTTTGTACATAGAGAACAATTTGGTTTCTTATTAGCAGACTGAAAAACTGTTACTTTATGATAGAAAGCACAGTTAATGCTACCAGTGTGAGAAACAAGCTTCTTTTGCTAGATCTTATTGTCCTTATTTAAAAAAAATAAAAATAAACAAGTAGCAGCAAAAAACAGAAACTAACAAAACAGCCTTATAAAATGGATTATTTGGAATCACACAAATATTTAGATTATGGAAAGTTTTAGTAGCACTGATACATAGGATACATATTTCTTGGGAATAAAGTTCCTGTTCTGCCTGCGTTACCTTAACCTGCAGGGTTACCTTTTGTGATCTATTTAGTACCTGGAAGTCAGGACAGTACCAGTCAGTTTTCCCAACATATTAATAAACAGAATAATCCAGTGACCTTTCATGGGATTTTTTGATCAAAACATTTTCAAAAGCCATATCTGTTATCAAGCAGACACCTACGTGATCTCACGCAGAGCTGAAAAGCTGACTGCTTTGGGTACGGTAACACATACTGAAAAATATCACATTACTCGTTATTGCACTTCTTATTAGTCTGAATGAGCCACTCTTTTAATAAAGTATAATTTTAACTATTGGAGATGACAACGAAGATATTTGTGAATCTAGGAGAATCTTGTAAGATCAGTTTAAACAGTTAAAATAATAAAAAGGAGGAATATGAACAACATCAAACCGGTAACTCCAAAACTTTCGGGATATGCTTTGCCCCCCGCTGCAAAGGCTCCTCTTGAAGGAGCGAGCAGGAGGGTGCAGGAGGGCAGGCCGCTCACTCAGCTTTGGCACAAGGCGTGCTGACCCCAGCTTTAGTCACGAGGACCTCTAGTAGTCCACAAGGCCATAGCGTGGTAACTTGGTACGGTGAGCATCATCCTAAACGCTAGAGAAAGCCTGACCATCTATGACTGCCTCAGGCCAGACTGCTGCCTTATACTTTTTAATTCAAGGAATCCCGGAATATTTCCACCCACTTCTCTCAATTATACCGACTATGTGATCTTCTGCAAGTCTCGGAGCCTTTAAGCATTCTGGGAGAGCTGCAACGAAACAGCATCGCACACTGCTGACAACGGGGACGTGCAGCTCGCTACTGATTCTTCAGGTCCTTCTGCACCTGCATCCCGAGAAACAGCAAGGAGAGGAAAAACCTGTCCTGAATTAGAACACACTGACATTCTGGGGATTGGTTCTTCTCCAGTTGTAACAACTGAGAGATCCTGGGCAAGGTGAGGGTTTTGACTTTTAATTTAAAGCTCCTTTATTATTGATGAGGATCYGGGGCATTCTGTCCATTCCCTACTTCTCATCTTCCCAATGAATATCTTCCTCCCCAGAAGCACAATGAAATTCATCTTCCAAACATGCAGCTACTCGGAAAAGGCACTCAAGCACCGGACAAGGTAAATATTTAGCTAGACTGAGGTTAGCCCTTTTAAAGTGTAACTGTGCTTCTTACTACAAACTCAATTGACTGAGCTTTGTTGACACTTGATTGTATCAACAACTGATTGTGAAGCTTAGCCAGCATTTAATTTGAATCACATCTGTGAGAAGCAAATGACCTACAACTGTCCTAGGAAAGGAGCGCTGCTCACTCAAGGAGTGAAGCTGAAAGCTTTAACATAAGGACATTTCTTGACAGTCAGACGTCAGAGCAATCCAAAATCAGAATGCAAAATATAAGAAGCTAGTCTCCCTGCTTGCTGTGCCAAAACCAGACTGAGTATAGTCTTTGGTCACCATACAGAATATTTGTATTAAAGAAGCTGAGTTAGCCCTATAATCAAGTGTGTCAGTAGAGTGCAATGCTTAGATGTGGTGATGATGAGAACGTACACATACAGAGTAATGCAGAGTTGCAGCTGCTTCTATCCCAAGACGTCAGGACGAACAGATGGAAGGGCACTTATACTCCTTGCCGCTGGATGAGATGGTATCTCATGTGAGACCAGGCTGACATTTGCAGGGCTGCTGACACAAACTTTGTACAGATAGCTCAAGAAAGCTATGACTGCAAAAGAGCAGATACTGCAAAGAAGGAAAAATGGTTTCCCCAAGGAACCTTTTGGAAGAACACGAGGAAAGGAAGAAGGGCAGGCAGGTTTCCCTTTTTCTATTAACTATCTCCAAAGATCAGATGAGGTCAAATTTTTAACAGGTGAGCACAAAGTGACCCTAAAGGATCTCTAGCTTTGCGAGGACTTTGCAGTGTAGATCCCCAGTGAGGTTGAAGCTTCTTTACAAGTCAACAGTACTGAAATGGTACAGCGGGGGCAAAGAGGGGGAACTCCTGCAAACCACCTTCTGATTGACCTGGGAGGAGGCACTGCACCCTAGAACGTGGATACTCATACTCAAATGACACGGAAGTCACAGAGGTATTACCAGACTCCTTACCCACCCAGGAAAGTCTCCAGTTCTTGTTACTTCCAACAGCAGCACAGGAAGAGGGCAAGGAAATCTATTGTTAGAACAAGCGCACAGGATCAGTGATCTACACCCCTTCCAAATATACACAGTGGTTTTAATCTTAGCTTTACTTGCCAGCAACTTCTCCCTCCTTTTGAGATGTATATGTTCTCTCAGTAATCTCAGAACTGCTCAAACCACAGCCTACAGTTTCCCTTTTGCTTAGAATTCCTTCAACTGAATAAAAAGGGAATACTAAAGACTTCATAATACTAATATTAATGAAATGACCAATACTAATGCCATACAACACCCTACTAAAACAAACCAAATACATCCAGTATGACAGAGGAGACCATATTGTCTTAAATCACAGACACGAACCCAAATAACTGAATGGATGAATATACTGGACTAATTCAGATATTCTTAGCAGTACAAAAGTATGCACACACACTTTTATGGATTTAATACCATGAATATTATGTTGGAAAAGGGTTTTGAATTCTGTCAAAAATGACAGCAAACAATCAATAGTTCTATGCAGGGGCAAAGAAAGAAAGCTTGAGCTCTTGGGTTATAGCTGTCCACAGATAAATATAACATAATCTAGAAGGAAAACTATTAGAAACCTTGCAAATTCCAAATGGTAGCAAAACAGTCCAGGCCTCTGTAGGCTTCTGGTTAGCATTAAAAACTTCGAGGAGCATGTAGGGCTGTGATCTTTGACTGGCAGCTGTACCATCAGATGCCCTGCACACAGGAGACTTCCAACAGCAGAAGTGCACCTTTACCACTTCAGTTTGCTTTGCTCAGAGGGGAGGTTCTGCCCATGACGCTACAAAGCATGGCTTTGCAGATAGACTTGGGTCTGAAATACGAACACTTTGCCAATACAGTTACACTGGCAAGAGACCCCGAAGTACACGTATGTGATCTTAGTTGCAGAAATGTAGAAAAATCAGTAAGCAGACCCCTCATTACCAGATGCTCCCATACACCACTTGGAAGGGAGAGCAGAAAGTCACACAACCTTGTGCAGTAAGGTCAGCATTTAAAAGGAGAAGAAACAGAAGCCCTCCTCTTTCAACTTTTAGAGTTGAGAAAGAAAGAGAAAAGGAGAAAGAGTATCCGAAAGGGATGAAATGTGCAGCATCCCAGAAGCACAAACGTAAAATTCAAAATAACATCAGCTAATTCGGTTAAGAAAACAATTATGCTTCAACTGAAAGTATAAGTCACTCTGCACCTCCCGAACTTGCTGCCTTCTGGGATACTGTGTTTTCTATTAACAAAAGAGGATGGCTTTATAAAACAGCTGTTTTTGTGCAGACCTGATATCCAACTGCATGTCCCAACACTTACTTGTTCTGTCTTGGTTTATCATTTCATCTACACGCCCTTAAGTGGCTCTTTGTCAAACACCTGAGTGTTGACATATCCCGTTCTGCAGAATTATGCAAAATGGAAAGCAACAAAAGGTCGGGCTGCACAAGTTTCTGTGGATTAGCTGCTACCATTCTAGCCAGGAGCAGTGCTTGTAACTGCATTTATCAAAATAGTTCCCTTATACATGCATTAGACAGAATATCAAATAAAAGTTAACAACAGTTTAAAGAGCCATACCAATTAGTGGCTATTGCTCTTGCRCTACACAGTGATATAGAACATGCGCAGATTTTCATCAAGACCCTCTCAAACTAAATGTGCTTAACTTCAACAACTTTAACAAAAAAAGCAAGAAATCACCACACTTATTACATCCAGAGCACTGAATAACTGAAGGCAGGGGAAGGTGCAAGAAGCCAATGATGGAAGCTGTTATTCCACTGTTTTTATGATTTACCTTCTTTAAGTTAGCTTCCGGCATATCTTGTAACGCCTCACTTGCACTGAATTCAAACGTAACCTAGTTCATCCATTTTCAGGCATCCCTTCTTAACGCAAACCTAAGAGCATATCTTTGAAGAGAGGTTAGTTACCAGCAGTACTTCCGTTCCGTGGAGTACTTCCATTGCCACAGGCAGGATAATCAACAACTTTTCTCATCGTACCCTGGGCAGGAACCCTCTGAACCGGGGGAAAGAAAAGCGTACCAACAAAATCCCCAGCTGCAAGCCCGAGCAGACCAGAATACGAGATAAATATCACCCATTCACTGCCACATCCCATAGGAGTGCCACAGAGTCACCATGATCATGTCATGTTCCCTGAAAGCCCTGCAGAGGCTGGGAAGTTTTGCTGATACGGAGCCAGCTATCTCTCAGGGCAGGATGGGAACGGGACATGCTGTCAGCACCATGTCTAGACTAGTGCAAGCTGCAGATCTGGGTACACATAAGCTTGGGTGGTGATGGATGGGCAGGACCCGCTCAGTCTTTGCAGTTATGGGCTACTAGCACATCTGTGAGCCTTGGTTAATGCTTACAAGGGAGCAGCGTGGTAAACCCCACCAGAGCAGCCGTGACGGACTCAGAAACTACCGGCTGACAGATGGTGCCGTTACTCCCTCCCAAAGACTTCCCAAAGCCTGGGCTCTGTTCCCGCAGGCAGACGGAGCGTGTCCCCCAGCTGACGTACCAGGCACCCGCGCAGCAGTGCCCAAGGCAACCTCAGACAAACTGCTAAAGAAACTCAGGTCTGAAGAGCAAGGATTTGCAGATGGCCTATCGCTCAAAGGTAAGCTGTTTGATTAACTGCTATCCTCAAGAAAAGGACCTTGATGAAAGCACTCCCTAGTAGGCCGGAAACACTGGAGCAACGAAAAGGAGCCTTCAAGCCTCTGCCTGCTCCTGAGGCTCAGCATCAGTCCCCCGTAGCAGAGTTATGTACGAGCTCCTCCTGACTTGTATGAGGTAGCAGCAGATTTGTCATCTCTTAATATGACCAACAGAACACAGATACATATTTAAATAAATCTCAGACTCTAAATAACTAGGAAACAAAAGTTTAGTGCATTAAAGCAGGCAGAGAGAAGCAAGTGGTTTGGAAGCAGAAAATGTCTGAGTTATGAATAATTGTTTAATGCCCTTAATAGGTACTCTACTCCCAACTTCACTTCTGCCGTTTGCCCAGACATGCACCAAGACACACGCTTTCCACAACACAATGTTCAGCACAGATTTAAGATGATGCTACAAATATTTTGTCTCATATTAGGTATGCATGATGTGGCACATCAGGTGTGTGGGAGACAGCCACAGACTGCTCAAGGACTCCCGATCCCAGAACCGAGTCTCTGTTGTCTGAACCAAAGGAGGAAAAAAAAGAAAAAAAAAAGGCAAACAAAAAAACCTCCTCACAAATTTATTAATTTTCATTTCTAAATAATGGTGCCACTGGAGAAAGTCAGAGTACCTCACAGTGGAAGTGCAGAGCAACTGTTCTTAAAAAAAAAAAACAACACTAAAAGGTACCTGCTTCAAAGACAAGACTAAAAGCACATTATCAAAAAATTTACTTTGTGTGACATGCCCCTGAAAAGCGGAGTTCTAATACCATTACTTGAGACATTCTTACATCCTGGATAGGGGTTTAGGCTAGAATCCGTACGTGTTTGACAGATGCGCTGCAGCTCCCGGCGAGCAGGCCGGGAGGAACACGTGCAGCAGCAGAGCCGAACGACGCTCCCTCCAGCCGCTCGGGACAAGAAAGGAGAACAAYGCACACGCACGCACGCTCCTGCCAAACTTCCCTTCCCACAACTGAGCCAGGCATTAAGAGTCTATCAAGAAAAGAGTTTCTCAAAATGAAAACAGCAGTTCCTGATTCATCCAGTAACACTGGTTTGGGGGGAAATGAATGAAATGCTTCCGAAGTCCTGCAGGATGTTTAAGTAGGTAAGAGAAGGCAGCTAATGAGGACAGCGGAAGCCTCGACTACTACCCATGGTATTTAACCACCCTGACACCGTCATAAAGCATTTTCATTCATCACAGCTGTATTTTAAAGGTACGAGTGTTGTAATTAAGCTAGCATAGCAAAGAAGATTAAGCAAGATAGTATGCAGAGCTAGTGTAAGCTTTGCCAAAGCTCATCACTAACTGCAAATTAGTTGCATGCATTTAAAAGCACATTTGCATCTATTCTTCCTAGGTAATGGATGGGCAATTACTTTAGCTCAGGTATTTTCAGTACATGCACAGTGTCATGCAGTTGCGTTAGCTAAATTAATTACGTTATGAGGATTCTGCCAATTCTTTGGATTACGGCCACCGAGCTCAGTTTCTTCGGTTTGGATCCTATAATACTGTCTGTTAACTATACAATTAGCGTACAGAAAAGCAACCTGGGGCTATTCCTTTTTTCCTGTGGCTGCCATTACTTTTGCTGCTGCCGTGTCAAGCCTTCACCTACATAGGAGATTGGCATAAAAAAGCATTAACGTCCCTTCCAACCCAGCTCACTTAGAGCCACTGCAAAATACTGCGGGCTCAGAGACACCAGCTTTCCGCTGGAGTGCCGCAGCGCCTCCTGCACGTGTCCGGGCCCCGTCCGCCGTCTCCGCTCGCTGGGCACCAGCCCGCAGCAGCGTCCATCGCCCAGGCTAGCTCACAGCTTCGCAGGCACAGAGGCAAAGCCGAGTCCTGCCTCCCAAAAACAAGCAGCCAAGCGCTTACATTGATGGGGAYGAGAACCGCAGCAGAGGTTACAAGCGTATTTCATCACCAGGTTCTTGCAAAGATTAAAACAAGCAGTGAATCAAAGCAAAAGAAAATGGTCATTAAAAAGCAGAAATTAACAGTGTAAATGAATCACACTGCCACTAGGAAAGCTGACTCGCCTGCCTGTTTGCTAAACTGTAGGGAGGCCACCATCTAACCAAAAGAAATCCAGCATACTTTTGCAGAAAACTTACATTATCTGGTACAAATAGCAACTGCAATTAATCTGAATAACAAGTATTTATTTATTTCAAGTATTTTTATTTATTTAAGTATATTCAGCATTGCCTCTGTGCAAACAGGACCCTTGCCATGTTGTTTTTCACCCACATAAAGAAGATTTTTTCAGGAGGAAATACCATTCTAAAGCTGCCAAATTGCCAAGGGATCAGGAACATGGATAGACATGAARCTTTCAATACATTTTATTAAGTGCCCAGATTTTAATCTTACTATGCATGAATCTTTGGGACAGACCTCATTTTTAACTAGCTGTAACTTTTCAAACCTAAATCTTTTGTCAGATATCCTCCAGAGCAATACCACACTACAAGTATGTTTAGAACAAATATCATCGAGTTTCCAGAGCTCTTCCCTGCAGCTGCAAATTATTGGCCAAAAACACCCCTTCTTGGTCAGCTCACCACCACAGAAGACCTGAAGGGAGAGAGACAAGCTCTCTCCCTGCCTTTTTTTTGACTACCAAAACTTTCTGCCAGACAGACTGGAGCAGTCCGAGAGGTCTCTGAACTATAAATCACAGCAGCCCTAACCCTGGGGAACACATACTCACCCATTAATCTTTGCAGCAGCTCAAGACCAACACATGGACAACTCAGAGCCTCGGTCCCAGACGGTACAAATTAGTTATAACTATGGAAATCACAGTCATAAAACAAAAAAATTCAAAACAATAGAAGAGAATCCAAACCTTACCAAGAGAGCATTTTCTCGCAATATAAATTTTGTCTAAGCTGGCTCTATAAATCAGAGCAGAAATGGTCTGGTTTTGATGACTTCATTTGAGGACGAATATGTAAAAGTGTCTTCTAGCCCAAAAAGACTTTTCCAGAATCACCTTACATGTTTTGCAGAAGGGGGAGACTTATTTATTGCAGATACGCTTTTTCCTGGTCATTCAGTATCTACCACCGCCTCCGCTGCCCTGGGAACAGAAGAGCGAGGGTACAATTTCCATCCCTCTTTGCTCAGGGAGCAGTTTCTCCCACCCCAGTTAAAAAGGCGGGTTTCCAAACGTATTTCAGCCTCCACCGAACAGTCTCCCAGAGGTGCAGAAGCGGCACACTGGTGCTGCTTCCAGACACGGCGGAAAACGCAGACACTGTCCGAGGGCTAGCGCACAGGCACATACTGCAGAAAAGCACAGCGCAGAGACACAAACGGTACAAGAYGCCAAAGCAAAACATCTCTTCCATTTAACCCTATGCGATGGCTTACTTGAGGCACTGGAGCAAAACGGTCTCAAGTTCAGCTAACTCACATCCCCCCTCCCTGATGAAGGCAACGACCCCGACTGCAAGGTGAGACTCGACGGAGCAGAGACGCCGCTCATCTGACGATGTACTGAGCAGGTACTGTGCCGACACATCCACCAGACCAAACATCCTGAAGCACATCGTGCTTCGTGCTAGCTCCGTTTTGATCACCGATTCGCACACCTTGACACAGCCTCCACTGGTCCCTGCGGGTCGGAGGAAAGTCATGACTTGGTGTTAGTATTTTGGGAATGAAAAACAGTGAGAGCGCGCTGGGCTAGAACCCACTTTGAGACAGGATGCAGCCCTTGCTCCTGCATACAGATTTTAATCGGTGGTATCTTGGTCCTCCTTCATACTGCTTATAACGCCAACCCCTCCCAAACAGTCGCTAGATCAAGGAGACTAAAGCAGGGCCTAAACCCAGCCTCAGCACTCTTGGCATTACCAGCGGGGCTGGTGCCAGCATTCAGCCCCTAAGCAGGTCCTTAGGGGCAGATGCTGACAGTTTTCCAGGGTGTGCACCTCATGCATCCAAAACAGCTAAGTTTCACTTCAACCAACTTCTACAAGTGAAAGCTCAGTTCTTCCTCAAGCTGCTCTGGTAATTTGTGGTGCATTTTTTTGTTAAATAACTCATTCCAAGTTGAGAGCTTTCCATAAATTTAATTTGAGCTAATCACTTTCTTGCCAAAGTAGAAAAACAAATCAAAGGTTTATTTTCATGCTACTGAATTCAATGCCTGTAAATTTAATTTCTATCTGTACTTTTGTTTAAACGTTTTAGTGTTAATTACAACAAGCAATGCAAATTAGTTTTCCAGCATAATAAAAGGCCTGTTATAACAGATAATAAACAGCTTTGAACCATAAGCTCTCCAAGATGCTATTGAAGTGTGTGTTCTGACTCATAGGTCAAGATCAAAATCTTCATTCTAAAACCAGGATGAGGATCTTTGTGGCAACCRTAAGCTGCAAATACTTAAGTGCAGAACATCACATTCCTCCCAAAGGAAGAGTTTGGAGCAATCTAAATGTCTGAAATCCAAGAAATGAAACCTGAAAACCTAGAAGCCCGAGTGCCACTGGACTTTGACTAAGCTACTATTTTAGACATGTACTATAACATGCTATGCGCTATTTGTTCTTATTCATGGCAGGGGGAGGATGGAGAGAAGCACACGGGTCTGTGTTACACAGCTCCAAGAACGCATGGTAAATAATTGCCGGGAGGCAAAGACTTTGCAGATGTTCCACCAAACACCTCACCCCAGCCCCGCCGCCAGCAGTGCTCAGGCAGGGGTAGGGGTGATCACGCCTGCTTTCCTTACCGAGGTACTCGGGCAATACAGGGACAGAAGGAAAGATTTAAAGTAGCTTCTGTCTTTATGAGAACTGAAAGATGTTCAGCAGACCTGGACACAGAACTGAGCAGTGAAATTTTCCTTGCTGGACTCCAAGCTAAACAGGCTGACTATAAGATAACCACAGGATATGGAGGATTTTGAGGACATCTGGTTGATCTTCCACTTGTGATCCAAAAGCCTGAAAAAGACGACGGCTGTCTGCCAACACATTTACATGCCTGATATACTGCTGACACGAATCCAAAAAAGACTTACCACTTCCAACAAGGAGCAGGTGATCACTGCTATGATTTGTTGATATGAAATACAGCAGTGCTGCTGCTAGCCAGCACTTGCGTGTGATGTTTGTCGATACGAGGCAGAACCTGCTGGCAGCCTGAGCTGTAACATCCTGATGTGTGCATTTACTTCCTCCCGTGACCACTAGATGCAGAGCTCCCAAGAGGCTTATCTGAGCACTCAACCTGTCAGGGACATCTGAAAAGGCATACGCTTGAATACAAATTTAGTGAGCAACTTATCACTGAGGGGCATGGGTGACTGGAGGAGGAACTGTCGCTTCAGTTATGACTTGATGACATTATGGACATAAAAAGCCCAGAGCTGAAGGGTTGCAGAAGCATTCAGAGCAAGACAAAGCACGCATATACTTCCACGTGCCATAAAATGGTCATCCAGTCCTAATACAAACATGCCTGACAAATCTCCCATTCGGCAAAAGAGACCGTCTACAAAAAGCTAGCTGGTCTGATGAAAGCAGGTTGAAACGGAGTTCAGTTGTAGTCTAACAAATTCCAGAGGCTGAGACTTCAGGCCTGCTAGTGAAGTGCTGAGAGAGCCGAGAAGGTCTGCTGAGACCCAGAGGTTTCTGAACAGTCCTGCCACCAACCAGTCATCCAAATACGAAAATAAAGAAACCAAGTGGCACTGCTACTCAAAGAGGCTTGACCAGAAAAATCAAACCAAAGTATTCAAAAATCCAAGTCTTACTGGTAACAAGCAAAATCATGATATGAAAGCAAGCATCTTGCTGGTCAATAAGACACTAACCAGATTCTCTTTCTGGACACCTTAACCTGAACTTGCAAAACTTGTGAACTTCCCAAATCCACACACTAATAAATCCCTTTCCCATTTTGGTACTAGGAAATAACTGTTGTACTGAAAAGCTCAGAGTTTTGATGACAGCCTGCTCCACAAGCCCAGGACACAGGAACAGAGAACATCCAGAGAGCCAAGAACGTTAGCTGTTGTTCAAATATGGCAGAAGMAGCTCCCTCCACCCATCAGAAACCACTAGACATGGAGAAACGTTTAAAAGAGGAGGACAAGCATTTTGTTTTCAAGGCTCAGCCACCAACCCTGTTGTGGTGRGAACATGCTGATGGCTCACACGTACCTCTGAACTTGTCAAGGGCTGGTTAAACATGAGTGTGGAGATCCTGCTGGTGCTCCTTCTCCCCTCCTGTCTTTTAAGAAGGATACCAGTCCCAGTGCTAGATGATAACAGTACCCTGGTCCTCTTCRCACGTTTTATGGGCCCAGCAATAATGCAGCCTCAGTCTGAAAGAAACTCCCTTTCCTGTGCTCCGTATTACGGGGCGTTACATTCAGAAAAAGAGGATGTGGAAAAGATGAACCATCTTTTTCTCACTGATGACTCCCAGAAGGAGTGTGCTTGGAGCGCCAGCTCAGCCAGGATGAACAGCTTTGGTGCGTATAGTTTGGTCCAAAGGGTAATTATACCCTCCTCACTAAACAAAGTTTTTTAGTTCAGAAAAATCATGGTGAATCAAAAAAGTCTATTCTTATGACCATTACTGGTTGTTCTATGGATTCAAGCCATCTCCTATCCTGCAGAAAAAAATTTTAGAGAACTATCCTGTAACTAATATTAAAGATGTACCTTTTGCTGAAATGTCAGTGCGTTGCTACCAAATGCTGTTGTCTGATCTCAGTTTTCCTGTCTGCTYTGGCTCAAGCATTGGCTGATAGGAAAATTTATCACAGAGCAGATCACCACTCAGTATCTTCACAGTCACTATCTCCCTACTTATTTTTCTTGCTTAAGAAAAGAAAGCGTGGACAAACAACAATCAAAACACTCTGCACTCGCACTGGTATGAAGATTGCAGATTTTACAACCAAACATCTGGCACATCAATGGCTTTCGTTTATTCCTTCTGCATGGTGCACATGACATCAACTCATTGATCTCATAAGTTAATATAGATTTAAAGAAAACACAAGCAGGTGTTTTCTCTCTAATTGACCTTTTCTCTCTATTTTAAACGCAAGAACCAGAGTTTTAGGAAAGTCACGCAGGTTTAGCTGGAATTGGTGGCACGGTCTAATAGCACATTGTGCTGCATTTCAAGAGATCTGGTTTCAAAATTGTTGGCCCAGTCACAAGCTTCCTGTGTGACCTTTGGCAAACAAGTCTACCCCACACCTACCTCTTCTATTTACAAAACAGGGTCAGTATTTTCCCCAATGCAAACAGTATCCTACTGCCCTGTAGAGATTTTGCAAGGATAAAGCTAATCCATGCAGCAAACAGTACTCAAAACCAGAAGTGAAGCCTGTATTTGAACATAAAAAGGAAGARTCTTCATCAGACTCTGTAGGTATATAAAATAATCACAAAATGCAGAGGAAGATGAAGGAACTGTGACTTGGAGAGAAAAAGAAAACAAGGTCAAAACCAAAGAAAAATTGATGTTTAAAAATGAGGAGCATAGTAAAGGGCTGAGTTTAGCTTTAGGCACTTTTTTGAAGCATAGAAAAAGGCCTGAAGAAGGGTAGAATAGTTCAATACAAGTGTGTGTCGGTGTGCATATGAGATGAGGGATGGGTCTAGCTCATGTTTGTTTTAAAAACATAAGTCTTTATTCCTCCTGGAAAAGTATGGGCAAGTAGACTGAGATCTAGTAGGTTTATGCTATAAAAAGAGAATGGCGAAACACAGACAAGAAGGAATTTTCCATTCAGAATTAATTTGTTTTCATTAACACCCAATTCCATTGCTCACTATTAGAAGAAARGCTCTTTTGTTAAAATTTATAGGGGCTAAAAAGGCCAATGAAGGGCTGAAAACGCTCCTCCCCATAACAATGGATTCGCTACACGAGCAYTTCCCACAGAAATAAGTAATATCAGGCTTCATATTCCCAATTTTTCTAAGGTTAAAAAGTATATGGAAGCCACTTAAAAGCACAGTTTGGTCTCCTTCAACTATAAATAGTAAAAATATTTTGTTTCCACTCTCTTTGGYGTTTCATTTTCAGCCCTCCACGTCAGTAAAAGTGGCATTCAAGCTTCATTTGGACAGTGGGGCTTGCAGATGCTGGCTTGGCCACGTCACAGCTTCATYTGGACAGGGGGGCTTGCAGATCCTGGCTTGGCCACGTTGCAAAGCAAATGCTGCTGAGCGATGCCCCGGCGGAGGCTCTGCCCGCGCAGCGAGGGGCTGCTCTGCCCACCTCTGGCCGGGGGTTCACGCTGGCTCCCCGCTAGCGTGGCCCTACTACCCTCGGTGGTCTCCGATTTCAGAGGCATCCTTCAGCCCCACACTGCCTCTGTGTTTTGAAGGGTTTTTTTTCCAGCAAGGATGGAGGAAGCAAAAAACCATCAAAAACCAGAAAT
Organism: Apteryx rowi; assembly: GCF_003343035.1. Taxonomy (NCBI): domain Eukaryota; kingdom Metazoa; phylum Chordata; class Aves; order Apterygiformes; family Apterygidae; genus Apteryx; species Apteryx rowi. The sequence continues at coordinate 3,280,361 of NW_020448752.1, forward strand.
CCCACAAACCCCAGAGAAAAATAGCAGCCACATAAGGATAYGAACATCTGCATTAATAAGCTATTTCCACACTTCAGGATCCTTACCGGCATTTAAAGGTACTGYGCTGGGAAGAAAGGAATAGAAACCAACTAAGGTGCTGGAAGGAGGAAGGAAATCTAGTAGARTTAGATTAACCTGGAAATAAACAGAAAGATGATTTGAGCAACCTTCTCCCCTGAAATGTAACATTCAAACAAAAAAGTGAACCAAAACAGAAATGCCAAGATGCCGCTGTAGGTAAAAACAGAAATAAAAATAGCTTAAATTGTAGAATTAGTACTTCGGTAAACTAATGCATGTAGTACAGATGGAAATTTAGCATTGTAATCTCTTCACTTTCCAGATTTGATGCAAAACATTCRGAAATCCAGAATCAATTGCAAATATTCACTCCTGATAAAGATATCAGGAGTAAGGAGAAAGGAAGGAGATTCACAGAAGAGTAAAATTCTGCAGAGCTGGAGGAAGTGATACAGAAAAGCTTTAGGAAACCACACAAAATGAACTATGAGCTATCTACTTCTCAGTGTCACAAGCTACTCTCATTTGACTTTTCACATTCATTTAAAGCACTTTCACAGTGGATTCTGGATTTTTCAGTAATTTCTAAAGGAGTTGATATAAAATAGATTTCATGCAGCTGCAACTCGATGCACGTCAGCGTAGCAGCCCTGCAGTTGCCGCTCGCTGCTCGCCCGCTCTTGCCTTGCGTGCATCCACGTGGCCGTCTCCTTGCGTGTCCTCTGCTGACCTGGAGTCACACTGACGAGATACAACTTTCTTTCTTAACTAGCAGGGCACAGACTTTCTGCAGCCACGCAATCCAAGCCACAAACTTCAGCATTGCATCCAGTAGTCCAAAAAAGGCTGTTGTGTGCCGAAGCATGCCACCCCCTACTTCTCACAGCGCCAGGGGAGTAAGCCAGGGCTCCTTTCATCTTCTGCGCCGGACAAATAGTKGCATAAAGGGATTTCTCCCCCCTTCACCAACTGTAACTGTTGACAATATCATATTAAAGTAGGGCTGTAACAGCCCTGGTTTTTGCAGCCAACAGATCTGCAACTGCATAGCTCAGCAAAAGGCAGTGAGAAGCAGAGCTCTTGGAAAGCTGCTCAGTGCCACGAGCGCAAGGAGCCCAGACCGCCTTGTAACACAGCCCGGCACAGAAGCGGGATCCTGGCTGCAGGGTCCAGCTACCCGTCTGTATTTCAAAATCTAGAAGCGGTTTTGCTTATAAAGTAACCGAGTGTCACTGAATCTCAGGTCAGAGTGGATAGTTTCAAAGACACGGATAAAACAACATGCAAGACAGACGGAGACTCAGCAGCTGGGAAGCTGTGAGAAAGAGAGCAGAGCCCAGGAGGGAGCGTTGCCAACTAAACACAGTGCACTTCATCACAGCTACGAGGAAAAAATGTAGGCAATATGGACAGGTTTGCTGCAACCCATGATAGGACTATTCTCAGCGACTGCAGAGGAATTCCCTGGCAAGGTGCTCACCACCTCGCCCGCTGCAAAGCGATAACGAAGCGGGAGAAGTTTTCTTCTAACGAAGACGGCAGCACTAGCACGGAAGAACGCGCCTGCTCTTGGCCACCTTCCAACCTTTCCCACGCTATTCCTCTTTTTCCTGCCTCCTTTCCTGTTTTGGTTGTTACAGATAGCCCCTTTCTAAAGTTCAGCTTCCGGCAGCAGACTCGGATAAGACCGAGAGATGAACTTTAGTGGCAGAATGTGTAATAAAAGATGAAATACAGAGAAATAGGTGATGTTAACATTATTGAAAGCTGCCATGCATGAGTTTGCAGTTATCACAACACTTTATGACAGACTTCTGAAAGTGAGATACAGCAATACACAGAGATTTAAGGCACTCAGTTGCTTGTAAAGAGCCTGAAAATGATGTCAACTCTGACCAAAAAAAAAAGTAGTCAAAGCACTTGCAACCGAGCTCTTTATTCTGCAATGTGCAGAGAACAAAAGAGCTCCACGCATGCAAGTGCCCTATTTTGGCACGAATGCAACCTTACTAAGGCTACCAGCACAAGCAGCCCCCTGCTGCAGCCCCCATCATGGGGTAAGCAAGGACCATGCTGCAACCCGGGGATCCTTGTCCTTTGTGGAGAAAATGACTTTTCTGGTCCCTCACACCATAGGGACCCGCAGATCTCCAGACGCGGGTATYGCCATCCTCCCTGAAGTTACGGTAGAAAGTCTTACTAGAAAGAGTCCTAGACAAGGGCGGGTTGGATGCAGACCCCTCGGCGAGAGGCAGGAGCTGGCTAGAAGGCCTCTAGTTGGCAGGAGAGAGCATCAGCCACCCCAGGAATGCCACTGAGAAAGGACAGGGACATATATGAAATATTTCCTGGAGCTGATGCAGAGACAGAAAGCTTTGCTGGAGAACATGTTTCCACATCGCCCCACAGCTAGGAACTCTAGCACAGCCCAGTCACGTCTGGCAGCCCATCGCGACCTGGCAGCAAGAGCCCTCCGCAACAACTACTCGGAGGGAGGCCTTCTCCTCTGCTTGCCGGGCGGCGAGAGCGCCCAGCTCGCCCTCGCCACCTTCGGCCGCCCAGCCCTGCCGCAGCCTGCGCCCGGAGGGAAAGCAAGCGGGCAGCAAGCTTTCTCCTCCGCTCATTTATCACTGGCAGATCCCACATATATGCGCACTTAGTTCTTGCTATGTTGTAGAGTCTGAACTGTTCTTTGTTAGTATTTTTTTTTTTTTTACTATGTTTAAAGTTGTATATTGTTCCAAAGTTTCCTTGTTTCATGTCATTGTTTGTTACTGTGTTTGAAAGTTGGCACATATTTGTTCAATTAAAGATTTATTTGCACTATTTGTTGAATAAAGATTATTCTTGCTAAAAGCTAAATAAAGTTTCATAAAAACTCACACATCCCATAAACAAAATACCATGTCCTTTCCAAAAAATTATTGCACAAAACATTTCAAAATCACTCAATTCATTATACAATAAATCCACACACAAAATAACAGGACCTTGCCAGGATACATAATAAAATCTCATTACAACACTTTCAGACCCTAGCTTCAAAGCGGGAACACAAAGCCTCCACAAACGTCTGGCCCTGGAAATTGCCAGTTGAGTGGTCAGAGACTCCCCCATACGTTCTGAAAGCCTCTGCCATCATCCAGGGCCATGGTTTGGCACCTCTTGGCTATCACCCAAACACAGCAAGCTGTTAGACACCCGAGGTGGGTGCTGCTCAGCAGTCTCCGGCCTTGCTATGGGCCTTCTCCATGGGCTCCAAGACCACAGGCCCATTGCCACGCTGCGGCCACTCATGGCTGTGGTGGAGATGCTCCCTCACGGTCCAAGCACCAAATAAAAGCATTCGCAAACCACAGACACAGAAGGCGAGCAGGGTTTTAAGGAAGAGCCAGCACAATTTCCACACGGGTCCCGAAAGCAGAGCTCCATTTGGCATGAAAGAAACAGAGGAGAGTTTCTGCAAATCACAGATCCTTCCAGAACATATTACACTAATAATTAACCTGATGACTGTTAAAAGTTAACTAATCTTTGGAAAACCATTTGAAAAAGAAAAAAAAAAGTCCTTTTAAGTTTGTAATTAAGTTTGGGGCAAAAGCCACGTCGCAATATGCTTAGGGAACCCCAACCATGCAAAAACATCCCCAACTTAATGACAGTCTTCAGTACCTTTTTCAAAACCAAATGGCAGCCCCAACTTATCTGCTTACAGCCCATTAATCACTCGTGTTGAGTGCAGCAAACTTGCAGAGAGCGAAGGCCCCGGACGTGGGCACGCTGAGGGTGTCCTGCCTTGGCGGATCGCTGCCAAGCCAGAGGAGAGCAGCATTTGCCAGCTGACATTCTGCTGCCAACCTGCAACAAAGTTAGTTTCAGTCAGCAAACTTCTCCCACCCCCACACCAAGAAACCAGGCTGCAAATGAAGTGCTGCTGCGCGTGATGCTCATCAACAGCTAGCTGCTGGATAGCTTTGGCTACAGCAGCAAGACGACCGTTCAGCTTGCGAGACGGCTGCAGTATCACAAAGTAAGCGTGCAGCGAGACTGAGGACATGTGCAACGGTCGCTGTGCATTAATTGTCAGCATCACAGCGCATTAACAATTTTCCATCTGTGCTGGCTGACAGATTTTGAAAAATGGCCTGGCTCATTTAAAATTCTGAATAACCATGATTCTCTTAACCAACCAGAATTTTGAAATTGGAGAGGGTTGTTTTTGTTTTTTAAGTGCCGTAAGTTCCCAAATAGACAGCACTTCACAGAAGGATAAACACCATGTAATGCTCGCATAGACTGCAACATGCCTATTCAAAAAAAAAAAAAAAAAAGCTCTTTATGGATGCACTCACCTTCTTCCCGGCCTATTCCCGAGTGACTAACAGCTGCCCATGTGGATTCAGTTATTTCCGAACAGCTACTCTGAAACTGTTCACAAGAAACCCACTGCATAGAAAAGCCCTAAGCAAATATCAAAGAGTTAAGAAAAATGACAGATTGTGAAAATTAACACCAATGTTAGAAAAATTGCTTAGCCTGGTGTAACAGGGTTTTCAGACTCAGCTGAATAAGGAAAACTCTAGACTAAGGCAAGGAAAATCCTGCTGAAAAAGGTTAGGCTATGGAATAACTTTCCAAGAAAAATGGAAGCAAAGCCGGCTGTGATACCCAAACAGTAAAATGGAAGTAAAAAAGCAACAGAATATAGATGATAGCAGACATATCCTTCTTACGAAAATGTAGGTTGTGATACATACATTTTACCCTCTTATTTATAAAATTAAGCTTTTACAAATGCTGCCAAAGGCTGGGGGACAGGGGCGAAACTCTGCTCAAAGAGAGCGGTCAGGACGGCGCTGGAAAGAAGCGCCGGGACAGGCTACGCACAGCGGTCACCGACCCCTTCCCACGCAGGGCTCAAAGCGCTTTGTGTCTCCTTCCATTTTGAGCACAATCACTTGCGTTAGCTGCTAGAGACGCCTCCCTCTGAATGCTGTGTGTAATATATTGTTTAACCATGCAGAGAGGAGTATGAACTCATAGTGGTTTCCCAATCCTGACCAACAGCTCTGAGAGCTACTGGCAATGCATATAATAAGTTATTATGCAAACAAAAACTGGACTCAGCCAAGGGAAATGTGCTGGCTCTTAAAGTCCCATCTGCATCACAGCAAGGATCTCAATGAACTTTAAAATACTTATTGTCACCACAATGGGCAATATTATATTCTAGTTTGGATCTGCTCCTTCAGAGCATTAGCTCTCATTTGTAGATATTTTTAGGCTTTCCTATCCCACTCCTCATTATGAAACACTGAGCTGCAGATTGATTTATTTCTTAAAAGCAAGTTGCTGTTTTCCCAATAACAGATTTAACAAATTTGTTCCACCTGTTCAGTTATGCTTCCAATGTCTTTTTTGTGGTTTCATTGAAGTTTTTTTTAATCCAAACCTCAAAGACTCTAAACTCAGCATTAAAAGACAAGCTCAGCATCATCACTACCACTCACAATTCAAATGCTGCTCCAAATTACTGCAAGCTTTCATTTGTAAGTCGATACAGACAGCAAGATTATTAAGCTTAATGGCTGTGGGCGCAAACACACACTCTTCCGAGGACATTCTCCTACCGTAAAAACATACCTCTTCATTATACAGAAGGTTGTTACATTATTCCGATCATTTTTCTCCTGTTATCTCGCTAACCTCAGCCCTGGTCTACAGACAGAGAGCTATTCTAAAGAAGAAATCCTGTGCATATCCATGGAGTCGCTCAAGTCCAGCGAAGGGCTTGCTTCTTGTTTTATTGCAGTGCGTGTTAACATTAGTGTGGGTCAGAAATTAGGACGTGGAGCTTTCGGAAATGGCTTATACGAGACCTCTGGGGCACAAGGTGATATAACTCAATAAACACTGCATTTTATTTCAAGGTGCATGGCTGCAATCCTAAACCTTGAAAGAAAAACTCATTGCTGCAATATTTCATTAATATAATCACAAACAGCTTTCTTGGATATCCAGCTCACTAAGGAACTTTATGGGTTAAAAACTGTTAATAGCAGCAGATGTGTGGTCACCTTACAATAAGAAATCACCCTTATGCTAACTCTTCGTAACTAGAAAGATCATCAGCTTTTAAAATTGCTGTAACTAGTCCAGATAAAAAGCAACTATTTCTTCCTTCAGAGGTAAATCCAAGAAGGCTCTTTAGAGATTTATCAACAAGTCTGAGATGAACTTAAGTCTTCTCACACCAACCATGAAGGGAAAAAAAATTCCAACAAACTGGAATTTAAGATCTTTTTTTCCTTCCTATCCCCCAATTTTTTAAACACTTACTTGCTCCTGCAGACTTCATTGCCAATTCTAAAAAGGCTGGAAGTAAAAACAGGGAATGAAAGGAAAATCCAACACACTTAGCCTTTCACATTAATACCAAAAAACCCACCCTGACAATCATTAACTATAAGATTAATTATCTTTGAGATTTATTTAAAAAGTTTAATCCAGGGAATTCTCTGCTAGCAGATATCACTGTAGTCAAGAGCCTTGAATAAATATAGGGAACATCCATCCATACGGGTAACAAGAATGCTCAATGCCATTTATTTTTGCTTTCTCATGTGCATGGAAAGAAGTGTGCTTACCAAAAAGCTAAATTATTTCCTAACTAGCCAATTCTCTTTGCACCTCACCCTGGTTCTCTGGTCCCAGCTATGCTAACGCCCGAATGAGCCACGTCCCTGCAACGGTCGTGCGTCTTAAATGCATCACTAGCAAGGACAGACATCACCGCTTCCGTCAGCCTCAAACGTCAGCCTGAAACACATGCTTTCTTTAACTAAACATTACACACTTGGTTGTGGTTCTCCCCATTTATCTTACTGCATTTACTTCTCAAGGCTTTTGTCTGCTGTTCTGTCCTCAAGCAGGTAACAACGCCAGCAATTTAACAACTTAACGGCAGGCATGTCTTTTTCTTTCTTCTTATCCTGAGTCAACAACGGATTATGAAAACAGTCACCTGAAGGCTAGCAGCCGATACCAAACCTGACTTTTCCAGCATTGAGCATATACTATACTGGCAGAGCTAAGAAACAGCTTTAAGCCTTACTGGCATAATAAGCACAGCACTAGGATGGAGGGACACCAGGCTGCTGCTAAGTTTATGCTTATATCGAAGAAAGAGGAGCTCTGCTTTGCCTTCTGAACTATCGACAGGCACGTTCTGATTTTACAGTATGCCAACGCTTGGGAGTCAAAGGAGAAACATGGGTTGGGATTGAGAGGGCTGAGTAGAAAACAGACACACAGACCCCTTAGAGCAAAGAACAAACCAAATTCTGAAAATCCCTGTTTTACCACCTGTGGGAGGGCAGGAAAAGGGGCCTAGCAGGGGAAGTGGCACACTCCAGGATGGCTGTGCCAAAGTAGCTGTCACCACGAAAGCTCATTGGTGATATGAGATGTCCGGGGTCAGATTGCTTCTGGATCATCACTGCAGAAGGCAGCCTCGAGGACTGCAGGAAAAGCTGCCCCAGGAAGCGAGCTGTCCCTGCAGGACTCTCCAGGTCTGATCACAGGTGGGCAAGAGGAGAGATGCCGAGCGGGGAAAGCAGATGGGATGGGCGTCCTCTTCCGTGCCTCTTCATCACTGGCACCTTCTAATTAAGGCTTTGAAGGAGAAGTGGCTAATGAAAACTATCCGAGACAAATTTTGAAGGCATTATGATAAAGGCTGGAATATTGCACTAGAGTTTGATGACTGAAATGACAGAAGCAAGACAAAGTTCAGCAGCACACTGAGGAGTCACCAAAGAGTGCAACTCATCTCATCTGCTGGTCTGAAAGACTGGATGAATAGCTCTGACAACRCAGAGCTCTGCCTGCGTTCTCCCTACAGCCAACGGAGAAAAGTAGGACAAGACGAACTGTGCCTCGAGGAAGATTCTCCTTATTCAAAGATAAAAAGAATAAAGACTACACACCTAATTTTGAGGTACTTGCAATTAGCAGAGACTAAGCATTGCGTGGCTTTCATTCAGGACCACCTCATGGGTTTAGTGCAGTTTAATCTTTGAATTTACATCTCCGATTCATTTACATTTCCTTAAGCACCCACATAAATGCAAAGCTTTGAGTCTGCTCCAGCGCTCAGGTTTTAGACAGCATTTTCCTTTCAAGAACAAGTTCCTTTCCATTATAAGCAACTGCTACGCTCTCTGCCAGACCAGGAGGCGAAACGGCATTCCCAGCCCCAAATCCTCCTAACGCTCACAGGGGAGGGGGCAGCCCCCGGGGCGCGAAGGCCCTGCCCGCCCCGGAGAGGAGCTGCCCAGCTTTGGCATTTGAAGCTCTCGCCACCTCCCCGCTGGGGAAGTGTCCCCCCGTCACAGAGCAGGCTTTTGCTCACTGCCCTACACAACCATCCTCGCACTTCAAAGGGCAGCAGCTTGTACTGTTTTTATTTTATATTGTCTGTTTCAGTAAATTCAGGTATAAAATGATAAATCAAATGCTATTTTTAAGAACTGAAACTGTTTAGTTAAAGAATACCCTATTTTCATGTTGCGCTGATTCACAAATGACCAAATAGGAAGTCCAAAACTGTAGTTTTTGGATGCGATCAAGGGAAAGAGCCCTTTCAACAAGCACAAGCAACAGTTCCAGGATCTCAGCTAATTCTTTCACTGTTACCTCTTGACAACTGGATTCCACAATGAAAAACAAACAAACAAACAGTATTCTCGAGTAGCTCAGGCATTAATAAAATCATTTTTAGATTTCAAAAATCATTCCACAGCAAGCATTTTAGAAGTAACATTTAACTGCAGCAATTTATTGGCAGAGCATAGAAGTGCACAGGTGTGCAGAAGAGCAGGCCAAAGAATTCTACTTAATTTATGTGCAAACAATTATGCTATGGAGCTATCAGAGAAAAAAAGAAAACTATGATTCTGTAAGGAATAACCCAAGTCTGTTTATCTGAAAATTATGCCTGAATAGTGCAATTATAGTAGAAATCTACAAACCTAGAAATAATCTTTACTCATTCATTCTTAGCATGAAAAACGGAAAAAGCTAAGTATTTTATTCACCAAAGGGATCCTCAAAGTTTAAAATATATAGTGACATCTTTCCAGCTAGGATTGCAAGGAAATTTAAAACTTTAATCAACTATACATGTCTGATTTTAACCTAAAGCAAATTTTTAAAGATCATGTGAGACTTAATACGATCAAAATAATACTCAAGAGGCCTGATATAGAACCAAGAATCAGACATTTGTCTCTGCACTTCTCAAACCTCCCTCAAAACTAAATTTGCAGAAGGAAAAGTTTCATTCACCTTGCAACTATTTAAAATAAGTACTCCAAAAGCTGAAGCCAAGAGCCTGAAAACCTCAGTGTACTTCTCTCCTGTATTCAAGGAATCTCAAACCTGCCTCCCACAAAAGTATGTGTTAACCCGAGAAGCTACTGACTGCGCTGGGCTCTGCACGTATCTGGTGGGTTGCAAGTGCACTAAAGCCTTCCCTGCGGCAGGGACCGGAGCTCAGGTGTTCAACCGTCAACGTCAGGTGTCTCCACACCAGGCCACCAGCCCGCTCGCCACCCATGCCAGAAGTCCCCATGTGCAAATGTCGTGAGCGGGGCAGCACATCAGAGAGGTGGCACCAGCATAAAAGCAACGTGATCGGGTCCAGCTGGGTATCTCCTGCTTGGAGACAACGGTGGCGAGGCTGGGGCAGTCCAACCGTCCCCAGGCTCATCACGGGAGCTGGCTTACAAGCCATGCTGACCCTGCTGGGTGTATGCAGGAAGGAGCATCTCCCTTTCACACTGGAGTTGGGAAATTCCCCCTTCTGCCTGCAGACCTAACCCTTTACGAATTCAGCTGAAGAGTCTTCCCTTCACTAGACTTCCCCACACCGATGCAAAGGAATTCTCCTTTTCACTCCTTGAGGCATGGGAGACCTTGGTTCAAACTGCTACTCTTAATCAGATAATCAAATTTAAATCTGTTCTGCTTATCTCCGGTACCGGCCTGAGCTCCTGAGGTGGATTTCTTATTTAAAAATCTGGTTCTAAACAAAATCATTTTGGATTTCCTGACAAAAAGAAAAAAAAAATTCCGCAAAGGCCTGCTGTGCTAACAGAAAGATTCTGACTTTTGGGGGGCTGGAGGCAGCCTGAGGGCTAACCAAAAAGCTAATRGCAGTAAACAGACTCCCACTGAAAACCATTTAATCAGGTTTTAGGAGAAAACAGGCGATACAAGAATAGCAAAAGGGAACTATTGCCACAGACATAAAATTTGCACATGCATTTACTTGCTTTCATCCAACAATTAAAGCAGGAGACATTCATCCGCAACTGCTGCTCAGCCTAGCCATTACCAACTGACTGACAGTTTTACAGGCCTCAAAGTTATTTTGCACAGTGAATCAACAAAACAACACAGCCTGCACAGTCCAGACACCAGTCCTAAACATTGAATGGCACCCAGAGCTCTCAACATACTTAACTGATGTAAGCGACTGAAAATGTATAGAGCTGCCTGTAAAAAACATCCACCCAGCCAGATTATATACTCCACTGCCTCCAAGTGAACAAAAACAGTTTTTAAACATGCCAGAGTTCAAGAACCTTCAAAATATTAGTTACCAGCTGCAAAACAGGTCCATGCTGCCTCACTGGGTAGAAGAGCAGCAAGGAATACATAATATTACTAAAAAAAGAGAAGTATACCCACTAAAGTAGGTAATCCTTGAAAAGGTTTGACATGGATAGTCTCTAAAAGATGGAACAGCTCCACCAAGAAGCCAAAATGTTATTACGAATGCATCTCCAGGCAAAAATCCCCTTTGGTTTTCATCAGCCTAGGTATCTCAAACTATTGCTCTCATCAAGGCTTAATACAGGCTACTTTAGCACTCCTAGGAATTACAGCCTTAGGCCACCAGTGAGAGTGAACCTGCCCCCTGGACCTCTCTCCAGCCTTAGAGATGGAGCTGACAGCCGAGACCTACAACGGCTGCCATCATTCCCACCCAGCAAAGGCTTCAAGTTGTGAGGCCTTCAAAYACCAGGAACCATTGCATCTTGACCTTCTTCAGCGAGGTGATGAAAGATGCAGTAAAATACAACATGTCACTGAAACTTCCCCACCAGCAAAGCCTAACCATGCCACTCTTCTGCAGATGCGGCAGTCGGCACTTCTTGGACCCCTCCATCTTCCCCACGCACACCAAACCTGGCAGACTGCTTAGGAAAGAAATCTTTCTTCGATGAAGAGCACTCAGTCCAAACCAACTACCTATTTGTTACCTCTAAAATGAGTGGTACAATTCATTGTACTTACAGCTAAAAATGAACACTACACAAGCACGTTGACTGTCCCTCTTTCCTACAGGTCGGGCTGTTGAAAACATCTTCGCTAGCTTTCAGTCAGCTTCCTGCATCAACACAGCTTTCTTTACCAACTGTTCCTAAATCACCAGTCTTAAGGTTTTAAAGCCATTAATACACSAAGACAGTGACATCAATCAGCCTAAGCAGCACCACGACAGCAGCTGCCCTGGGCGTAGGACAGAGCAGAACACAGGGCCCTGGCTAACACACAGCAACATGAGCACAGTGTCCTTGGCCAAGTGGAGCCTGGGACAAGGGAGCCTCCAGGCACCACTGGAAAACTCAGAGGTTCGCCATGCGTACAAAACACTGCACGTTCCTCCTCGGAGGAAGCCTTTCCAACAGGAGTATCACTTACAATATGAACAAACTCTTCAAATTTCTAGATCTCTAGTAACCACCATATATTTCCCCACAAAAATCCAAGATACTCAAACTAAGATTACTGGCCTTGAAAAACTAAAAGCCAGAAACACCAAAAAATTACCAGGGATTTTGCGATCGTTGGTATCTGGCAGGCACTCATCATACTGACAGATACCAATATCAGAGCCAACAGACAAGCCAACAAAACGGACTATGCRGCTATCCAGAGGATCGCCCCATGTATTCTGTTGCTATCAGCCAGATTTTTCCTCAAAGTACAATTAATCTCTGTTTTTCCCTCACAATCAAATACTTTATTATCAGGAACTTTTAACCTGGGATTGTTTTTGGTTAAGTCTGAAAATAAAAACCAGGGAAGGACAAGAATTTCTAGAACAGCTATAACTAACTCAGTTTTGGAGGCATAAGGCATATTTCATGTTAACATGTCATTTACTATCATTTAATGCTAACAGTGTCATTCGCCCTTCAGCTAGAAGAAAGGCATGTAAGCAACTCTGACTAAACTAAAATTCCCCGATTGCAAAGCACTTCTGCTGGTAGTAGCAATTTGAGTATCATGCTTCTTACGYCCTTCTTCGAACAATATCCCCACAAGTCCATTCTTAGAAACACTCTTTTATTACTTCGTATTATACATGCCAATGTTAACTGAGCATCCTAGATGCAGCCTGAATCAACTTCAATGTCAGTAGCCTTCTGTATCATGCAAAGTAATGTTGAAAGAATGGGGAACAGCTGGATCAGAGCTAATGTTCTGCTACTTTATAACCTAAATGGTTATTACTGATTTTTCATGACAGAGTGTTCCTATTTTTCCACAAATACTCTCGCTTCATTCCCCAAACAAGCARAATTACAGAGACAGATAGAGGTGATACATGAATGCATTACATTGCAGCCTGTCTCATTCCATAAACATTTAAGGCCAATTCCAGAACTAGTACAAGGTCTTTMCGAGAAGCCGAAGCCAAGGTGGTTAACATTGAAAGCAAGCTTTTAGGATGACATTTCAATAGCACAGCACAAGCCCAAACAGGAAGTACTGCAGAAGTTATTTCTCTCCTTCCTTGTATCATTTTCAAGCTCAACCTTTTACTGTCCAAAATGCATTTACTGTATTATTTGCACTGTTGTTTCGAAAGTGGTACTTTGCCCTGCCTCTAATAGCCTCATGGACTAAAGTTAAAAAATGTAGTGCAAAAACTCTGCTTTCAATTCTAGTGTTTGTTTTTTTTTTTTTTTACTTTGTTTAACTAACTATAGTTGGCCTCATTACAATTATCTACTAACTGCCAAGTAGTCAAACTACAAGCAAAATCATTTGTTATCTTGAAGCTGCATCTGCTCACAAAACCTACAATGTTTTTTGTTGCTATTGTTCCTGGGATTTGGGATTTCTTGAGAAAGCACACTTAATGATAACAAAATTGCTAGGTAAATATGTCAGCGAGACCTTTCCTTTCAGTCATAGCCTTGGGGTATGGTTTCTGTACACAACAAAAATCCTTGCTATTTGCCAGATTTCATATAGAAAACTTGGACCCACTAGAATATACCTGTCATTGCTTTTGTACATCAAAAGGTGGAATATTTAACCAGTTGAGTACCTGATTCAGATAAGTAATTTGAAGCCAAACTGGATGTTCAATCTAGAGCTGACTGAGAATTTAACTCTCAAAGCCTCCCCCCACCTTAGAAAAATGCCACTATCATTATCAGAACTACTGAAACAGTTTCTAGCCAGAAGAGAAGTGCCCAACACCAGAAAAGTTAACAGTCTAAGGGGACGGAGAGTGTACCAGCCTAGGAGTCAAAAGACTTTGTTTTGAGCCTAACTGCAGTTATTCATGTGCAGACATGCGTGTCTGGTTTATTTTAAAAACAGGGTATCAACAGGTCAGGTTGTGTGACAATGTAAGTGAATTCCTTAAAGTCTTCATTAAACAGGAACAGTTTCCTCAGTCAGAGCTAGTTAATATTTTAGCCAAAATTCCCCCTTGAGTACTTTGGTTCAATATTTAGGTAACAAAGGAGAAGAATTCAAGTTATTCTCAACTTGATACAACATGGTATCCTTACCTTCGTAATAAGTTTGCAAAGAAACTCAACAGCCTTTGAAAATGCTGTAGCTGGGGCGCTGCAGAAGAAAATGGGTTTGACTGTAGAGGAGATGGAAAGACTGGGGGGAGACGCAGCGGGCGGGGGGGGACAACGAGACACCTTTACTGAATTAGGAAAAGCATCACTAGGAACATGAAGAATACAAAAACCCTAAYATTTTTATCACTCCTAAATATTGCAGTTACTTTGAAAAGAGAGAGAGAAAAATAGACTGACAGACTAGGGAGGAAAGAGTTGACAGCTATTTGCTATATCTAGCATAATTTTCTTYGGCAAATTTAGCCTGTTGTTAGAAACGTGTGCCAGACATTTGGATCAGCAGAGTTGAGCCTGCAGGAGCAATGCTTTGTATTTAACACTTGAAGACCTCAACTTCCGAGATCTTATCCTACCATTTTATACCAGCGAAAGCCTGAAGACAGCACATATGGAACTGACTAAGATGCTTGATGCAATGACTATAAATTGTCCAAGTTCTGCAGCCGCACRTAAGAGTGCTAACAACAACTGTGCAGTACACATTTGTTTGAAGTCAGATCCTCCTTTTATTACAGGCATGCTGCTTTAGCCTTCAGAGCAGTATCCTCYGCGTGACTTCAGCAGGCCTTGTGGCCTTTTGAGATAGCATGCCGCCAAGGTAGCGGAGCCCATCTACAGACCTGAGCGCTGCTTTCGACAACGTGTACTACTGGCACAGCACCCCTCCTATCAGGGCAAGGCTTTGCTGGGCTCCCTCTGCCTCGTGCAAGCGGCTAAGCGTAAATGAAAAACAGTCACTTCAATCTGCACGCCAACGTGCACGCACAAGCAACACTCACAGGCAAAGCACGGGAGGGAAGAAGCCACAAGCTTTACGGTGTTTGATTCGATATGGAGTATTTACAGATTAAAAATCCCAATATCCCTTGAAATACTGCACACAGAGGTTCCTTTTGTCTCAGGAAGAAAAACCTCTGTATAAACAACAMTTGCTGCCTGATGTCATTTTTGTCAGGGAAAGGTTTGATATTTCTCATTGATCCAATGTCTTGCCAGACATAACAGCAAAGTGCAGCTGAGCAAGATTCGTGCTGAGCCTCTGTAGCAGCCTCACAATTGACTTTATTGAAGGCTTTAGTTAAACTTGTTCTCAATATTTTTCACAAACACATCTATGCAAAATCATATCAATATACCTTAACCAAGTCAAAATCAGACTTTCAGAAATTTGRTACTTCTGGCAGTGTCACTGTAAAATCTTCTGACTCCACCCTGGGAGAGATTTTTTTTAAAGCAATTACGATATCATGGTAGTTGTTGCACTGTGATGTAAATTCCTGTCTGTAGAAATGGAGTTAAAGAGACAAACAACATCCTAAATGATCTTTGTATTTTACATAATGAYAAACTGTTGCAACATTTTCCTGAAGGTTTTGAGGACCATATTCATATAATTCAGACCACTATTTCACCATGCAACATCAACACAACTGTTTCCAAAGCTCCRGTTATCACTGGTAGCGCTGTTAAAGGTTTTTGCCTGGAAAGTTGCAGCAGAGAGAGAGTTTATTAAAGTTATGAAGAATAATGACAACAACTCAGGGTTTTCTTATGCTCAGTTTTGACCATCTTTACCCCAGAATGATGCAAAGCAACTCATTTTAGAGCCACAAGTTGTTTTGAAGTAATCCCAGAAGCTACTTGCCACTTTTTTCCGATTTACAGATTGCCAGACTACAACGCTTCTTGTCCATCCTTTTCCTTTCGTGACATCAACCTTGTCTGCACCTCCCGTTAGCCTATTAGCCTATTCGCAATGCGGATATAGACACTAAGAGGGACATAAGAGGGTGTCATTGCTTAAGGTAGCCCCAAGGAAGAAGCACTGCCAAAGATCATTGTGTACTGCTTCCAAACTTTCTCAACTCYAATTCACTCTCCGTTACAGTTTGATTACAAAAACAAACAAGACAAGCTTGACCTGCAACTTCTTTTCAAGGACTGACATTTTGAGAATTTAACATTTCACCTCACAGCAAACTAGAATTGCTTTCTGTATTAAGACTGCTGAAAGACAAGTAAGCCTGCACTAGGAATCACTATCACATATGGCTTAAGGTTCGTACATCTGCCCCAGTCTGACATCACCAGTATGACACTGTTTCACAAAGATATTACAGATGAGATAAACACCACAGACTGCAGACGTTTCCAGGTCTTCCYGAACTGGCCAGTTTATCAGAAAAGTGTAAATAACAAGGTGATTTTCTTAGCATGTTCCACTAGGAAGTGACATCTAAGTGTGTTTCAATCAGTAACACAACACCACAGAGCCTCCTCCTAGTCTTCAAAGTCCCAACACACAATTACACTCAAACCTCCTGATAGTACGTACCTGGCATTTTGTGGAATAACTTAATGATGTTGCCAAGACTCCCATAAATCTGGTTTTTAATCTCATCAGTATGACTAAACAGACACTATCAAGAGATAGTACAATGAGCCTGTTATTCCTGACCTTTTTATCCAGTAGCTGGCCCACTGGGGAGCAGAAATAACTTTACCTAGCACCAGCACACCTGTGGAGATCCAAACATGCAGACTGTATCACTCATCTTTGATTTGCCTGCACGACAGAAAATAAAACCATCCTCAATATCTTTCGGATGAGTTTTTCCAGCAAGGAATTTCAGTGAGCGATGACTATAATGCTGTAGGACCACTTAGGCTCTCAGCCCTCTGTCATTAATGAAAGTGTCTGGACGTATCACGATGTTTAAGGTCACCACAAATTCTTTCTTTTTTATCACAGAATAAGTTGTCTAACTACGTACAGGTGGTATAAGTAATTTTTAGGGATTCTTTTCTTCTGCTTTAAACCCTGGGGAGAACTAACTGGACTGTTCATCACAAACCCTACTCTTGATGCCCAAAGGAAACACGTGACCTACCAGCACCCCTGCCTGGAGATGAGCTGCTGTCATCTGAGCTGCTGCACATGAGTCCGTGTGGAAAGGCACCTACCAGAAACCTGCCTGTCTTTATTGCCTTTTGTTCACTACTGAACAAAACCAGAATAACCAAGGATATATCAAACATCAAACTGCCGAAGACGAACACAGTGATAAGGTATACGTAGCCCATGGGAGCAGGGCTACAGCCACCACGCCGCCTAGCAGAGGTGACAGCACTGAGCCAACAGCGCCCACTTTTACCTTATCTCCCACAACGCGCTCAACAGCCTGGTGGTTGCACTAGCAGTGAATGACACTGAAATGTTATTTTATTCACAGCCCAGTTTATTAATAAGCAYGAGCACAGTACATCTACAGACTAGCAGACTTGTTTTTCCATAGATTCCTTTTTTCATTAAGGGAACGGGGTCAGCATTCAAAGACTCTATCAGATAGCATATAGCTACTGCAGTTATTATGGTTCTCAAAAAAACAAAAACAAACAGAAGAACTTTTGGTGGTTACGAGAAGAAACACGTACACAGCCAAATTTTCTTCTTGTTTGAAATTCAGCACACCTTTGTTCAGGTTGCATCTGTTGAAGGTTGATGACTTACCCAGCAGAGAGTGGAGTCAGTAATTTAAAGTTCTACCTGGGTATGGAGAAAAAAAAAAAAAAAAAAAGGAAGTCAAACATTACTTTTGTTACCCGGGAAATGAATACCTAGATGGTCTTCAGACATTTTTGAGATAACCACTACATAAACATCCTTCAAATGAACACTGAAAAGCTACGTCTATGGTCTCTTGTTTTGTTGTAGCATCGAAAGGAATTTTGAGCCAAYCAATCAATACTGTGTCTGCAATTACTGACTATTTTACCATGCCCTTGCTGTTTCCTTACTTTAAGCTTAAGCTTGATATTGATACTGCCCAGTCAGTTTATCAGACTGGAGCTCCATTTTGCCATGAAGTCATGATTTCTGTTGGCTTCAATTCGATCTGGAATTCATACAGTTTGAGTATTTCCGTTACTGCCTTCAAAATGTAACAGTTTTAAGTTAAATTCCCCTGCTCAGGTCTGAATGCATTCRTTTTACCCCAAGCAGCTCACATTTCATTTATATTACTAAAAACGGTAATTTTCCTTTGTAAAGATTTAGTCAATCTGAACTCAACACTCAAGTTGTAGGAAAAACACTACTAAAACTTCAGAGAAGGGTCCTCTTAGTCACRTAAAGATTATGCTACATCGCAAGGAAATCATCGTGGAAGTTATGGTGAGCAGCAGAAAAACCTGAGGTCATTAGAGGAACATTCGTTAGATCTTGTCCAGAACAAAAACACACAGAAAATAAGGTCACACCTTTCTTGGAAGTGGAGATTAAAGAGAGTCGTGAGCATATATAAACAAAGGCACTTAAAAATTCTTCCACAGGAACAGCATTTTTAGGTAGTGTTGTTTTTAGTGTAGCTGCAGTCAGCGAGCACGACAAGCACTTCCTCARCTGAACTAGTGCGCAACAGAAAAGAGTCAAACAGATTTGAACATATATACCAGAAAATGCAATAGCCATCTAATAGTTTACCTCAGAAAACTATGCTTTTATATTTAATAATACCAGCAAATAAATTATTAAGAGGTATTTTATGCTAAAAAGTCTTCTTACACCAAGCAAAAGGCCTGTAAGCAACTTAAACATTCTTTAAAATGAAGTGTCAATAAAATGTGAATAGTAAAAACCTAATTTAGTTTGATTTTAGGTCTCCCTTGATCCCAGTCATAAAAAAATATTTGTGTGTGTGTGTGTGTGTGTGTGTGTGTATTAAAGTTTCTGCATTTATAACAACAGAAGAGTAAAATAAAGAGATTTGCAGAATCAGATTTCAGCGAAACTTCTATCAAGAATTCTCTCAGGCCAAGGTGGTGCTACTGGTCAAAAGCAAAGACAAACCCAGCTGCTCCTGACAGACAACAGCCCTACAGCTCACAGGGGTTTGTGAGACAGCAAGGTCCACGCTCTTCCTCAGCTCAGTTTCAAGGWCAGTGATGTTGTGGCTTTCTTATAATTAAAAATCTACAGATTTATTTCCTGACCAGCTTCTTCTGAGCACATTCCTCTTTTTCTACCTCTAAAAAGATACAGCAGCATCACTACTTTTGAAGAACAAGCTTGATTTTTACCACTGCATCAGTGAAACAAACTCCTGCTGCAAATTCAAGCTCTGTCTTATTTAATCTTTTGCTAGAGAAACATCAAGAGAAAAYTCATTCTTGAAAAATACATAGTCTAGAAAAGAGGCACGAAGAAGGAAAGAGGCTTGCATGCTTTTCCTTTGAACAAGGGAAGGCCTCCATCCTCTGTGCAGGGCTTCACTGCCTGAACACCCTGTTAGCTAAAGGCACCGCTAAGATCCTATACATTTCACATCAGTACAAGCAGCATCAGAGGAAAATGATTGCTGGTTACTCAAAGTCTCATACAACAGGTCTGCTTTCCCCACCTCCCCCCTCAAAAGCGTAGCAGCAGCAGCCAGCAGATACGTAGCTTCTGGCTACATCTTGTTGGTGATTACCTACCAGCCTTGAGCTTCTCACGTATAGTTAATCTAAGTCTCCAAAACTGCTGCTAAACATGTCCTCGAAAGCACACAGGCAAACTTCCTCCGTGCTTGCGGTTAACAGCTCGTCAGCAACCAGCCACAGGAGAACGAGCGGCGGCTAGGATGCTTGTCTCACGCATGTGGTTTACCAACCGCTAATACTCAGAAAGAAAAAACTTGGAATGCCCATTTCTTTTCATTCTCAGCGCTGTGTTAGGAAACACTGGTTACCTGACTGCCTAAACTAGAACACGTCTTGGGAGGTGCAGATGACAAGGAACTGCTTTTAAAAGGTT
The DNA here is from genome assembly GCF_003343035.1 of Apteryx rowi. NCBI lineage: Eukaryota > Metazoa > Chordata > Aves > Apterygiformes > Apterygidae > Apteryx > Apteryx rowi. The sequence continues at coordinate 3,300,182 of NW_020448752.1, forward strand.
TTGGTATCTCAGTCTTCTCTATCAATCGTCTCAGCAGCAACATTTGTTTTACTGTCTCTGTTGTTACGGCACTGCCTTCTCCTCTGCTACACAAGGACGTACAATTCTTCAATTGTATTCTGCACAGGTGGCCACTATCACTAGATCCAGGCGTGTACAGTGCCTATAGTGTTCCTAAGGCAGCTTGCAATTTCTTGGTCAGCACATACAGCCCATCTTTGTGCACAGCAGTATCCCAAGACTTAAGCTCAACGCTGCTGCGTCACAAACATTTTCCTGCAGAAGTGTGCCATGGAAGCTATTGCACATGAGTTTTGGCTCAAAAAACCTGTTTTCTCCTGTTTACCTGTTCCTTGCTAACACCAGAGTCCAGAAGGCTGTAGCAATGCTGCAAAATCATCGATGCCTAAATGCAGCCTCGAGCCTTTTGCATGTAATTTACTTATATGTTTAGGCTTTCAAAATTAAGTTACACTATCTGCAAAACAAAAACAGGTTTGTGAAGGAATGCAGATGGGTCACACAGTTCCTGAACAACCACAATAACGCAACGATCCTTCAAGGTAGGCAGAGGAAGTCTGGGAAGGCAGACTATTCACAGCACACACTGGATTGTGAGAAAAGCCCAAATTAAAGCTCAGCAATATTAGTAAAAATCAGCATTTTTCACATAAGATTATTCTGTTGAATAAACCTGAACTGAAGCCAAAGTTCTGCACAGTTTAGGAACTGGCACACAACTCATGTTCTTTGGTTAAAACAATTCCTTTGAACAACAGAAAATACAGTGCAGGCAGGGGTAAGAATAGAATTACAACCAATATAAACTCAAAAAGAAAGTCATAGGTTTGTTATCCAAGAACTCCAAGAAATAAGGAAGATTATAATTCACGTTAAAACAAAATTCCAAGCCAGCAATAAAGATGTTATTAAAAAGAGGATACAATAACCATTCAAAATTGACAAGAAACATCTTTAAAGTTTACCTTTTACCAGCACACAGAAAAAGTCTCCTTTCCATCTTCAAAAGGAAAATGTTCCCCACAATCTGCTTCAATGACGCAAAGATATAATTCAACTCCTTGTAAAAGCTGGTGAGCAATATTTCYATTCACTTCAGTAGAATGTCGATCTCTAAAACAGTATTACTATAATTCCTAGTAAGAGTTAATCATACAAAAAAGTTAACAAGCATCAACAAGTCTATACATAGCTCAAAGGTAATGAATGCATTAATTTAGTTCACTATCACTAGAAAGGTAGTAACAGCTGCAGTTAAAAATAAATTACTTTCTTTACACATTTTCGTCCTGCTCTCTAGATACACCTCATCAGCTGCAGATCCAGAATTTCATATTTTGATCTAAGTTTTCTGCCATAGTATGCTTTATGGAAAAGTCTGAGAATTAAAGCTTTCCAAGTAGAAACAACACTCTTAATCATCCTTGCAATCTCAAGTTTCTCACGTCCTCACGAAAGCRCTAGTGAAGAGGAGGCAACTGTTCTAATGTGCTAACAGGTAGAGTGATAGAGTCCTCCAACTACAGTTACATCAACAGTCTCATTTATGAAGTTGAATTGTTTTCTAATCTCAGTGTCACAACAGGTTAGCATAGCAATAGTTCAATGCATCAGCTTTAAATGATTTATCCTGTTTTCCTATCTCATAGGAAATTTAAAAAAAAAAGTGCTGGTCAGATTTAGCAGTAGCTCAGCAGCGCATCTGGAAGGTTTAAGGAAATAACCATTTCCAAATTATTTCCTGGATTAATTTCATTGAGCCCAGCATACGGAAAAGATTCACAGAACCATACAAAGTCCGTTTATGCCATTAGCACCTATCCGTTCTGTGCCCACAGCACCTTCTACTTACTGCAGCGGGGCGGCTAAGCCTCCTTTCCGTGGACACGAGAAAGGTCACTATCATTTTACAGGTGAGAAAATACAAGTAAGAAGTCTCAGTATTCTGCTGTTAGACTGGACAAACTGCATTTATGTCTTCCACCCCCTAGTATTTTGCCTCAGGATCACAGAAATAGAACTAACCAGGTCTTTGGTGCATATCTGAAAGCAGGACGTTACTTCATCTGCTCTGACCAGTCCCCATTCTTCACTGAGGCTTCTCCTAAAGATCGCAGGAGAGGGGGCAAACAAGGGTCTGCAGACAACTTGGCCTAAATATTTGTCATTTGCTCTAGTGTGGGGAGGTACCCATCAAGAATGTGTCCTTATCTTTTCATTTGTTTTCAAGAGCTTTGTATTTTTTTACATGGAAAAAAGCAGGCATGCAGACCTATGGTAAAGTGCTTACTGTAAYGGAGACTGGGAACACCGAGTTGTTCTCTCCCCACAAAAACTCTTAGCCAAAATAAATAAAAGTCTCAAAGAGAATCTGTTAGTTTAGATCTTTCCCAATCAAAAAAGTGATAGCATGGCTATGATGAAGGATCTGGTGAACAAAATGATGGTCAGAGGGCCCAGAAGCCTCTCAGAGTCCATCTTACCCCAGAACTAACCCAAGACCATGCCAAGTTTACCTTTAATCCTCTCCCCCCCTTCCACCTCCCAAATAAAAAAACATCTTGCACTGTTTTAAGGGATATGTAAATTCAGAGCAAGTTTACCCAAAAGGGGAAAAGATTAGAGCTTGCACCTTGCTTTAACTTGAGGCTTTTAACTTCATCCTTTACAAGGCAAAGGTGCACATGGTCCGACAGCCGTTCTAGTTAGAGCAGTGCTGGGAATGAGCACAGGAGCTCAGAGATGTTACTTATGAAGGAATTTTAAAACTGGAGTTGTTTAGCCTAAGCAAGGGAAACCGAGAAGGGACAAGACAACATGGAAGGTAATCTAAAACTGCTGCATATCTAGAGGACCAGCATGGAGGAGCTGCAGCACTGCATTTAACCATTACCAGGGCAGGGGGAAAACACTTCAGCAGTTTAAAGAAAAAATGTAGCACCTGTCTGGTCTTTGACCAATAATTTAAGATTACAGAGACATTATATGTTCTGAGGTAAACTTTACTTCAAGCGATGGCTTAAGAAACCATTTCACTGCTTTCCTCCTTCCACCTCGTTACCTGCCTCCAGAGAGGTTGAAAACGCAGAGGTAAAAGGAATTGCAAATGGAGCATCAACAGAGGCCACACAAAGCCCCCGTGCAGGGGCAGGGGCAGCTCGGCAAGCGCTCCAACACCCGCATTGCCAGAGGCGCGGTAAGTATTTAAGCCTAGTTTGTGACTAATGGCCTGCAAAGACTTTCGGAGCTGTCGGGACATTGTACCTATTGTAAAGGGGTTAAAAACAGCAGAGAAACGAGGGGCCCAGTGTCACAAAGCCACACTTTCTCATGGCGCCTGCATTCTGGGCCAGCACCCTCCAAGCTCGCCCCAAGGGGGGGGTTGGTGGCCCCACACCGGAGGGYCAGTGACCAAAGGCCGCGCAGGCCCTGCGGGGAGGCCAGCTTTCCGCCACCTTCCCTCCTCCCGGCCGCGCCATGCCATGCACCTCCACGCTACCAGCCATTCCTCTGCCGGGCACTGCGTTATCAGAGTCCTTCGCTGCACAGCAGCTGGTTTTGTTTCAGGACTAGAGAAATGATGGTCTGTGTTCTGGGAGGGCTGATTGCCCAGAAAAAAGTACACGGCTAAAATAAATAAATAAATAAATAAATAAATAAAAAGGATGGTTTTCCGCTCCCCCCTCCAGCTCACCTTGCAGACAAACAGCTGCACCAGCACCAGCCGCGAGAGCTCTGGGGCTGGAGTGGGTCACGGCGGGACCCCGGGAACGCAACCCGCCCCGATGAGGGAGCTTCCGCCGCTTTTCCGAAGTCACTTACGTCTCCCGAGGGAGCCTGGCTGAGAGGAGGGCAGCGGCAGGGTTCGGCTTTGCACGCTGTCCCCGTGGCCATGCCAGGCGTGGAGGCGCAGCGCCAAGCCAGACCGCTTAGGAGTCCCGGAGCGCTCGGAGGTGCGGCTCCCCTCCGCTGCCGGAGCGTCGCTGCGGCGGAGGTGCAGCTTCCGCGGCAGCACGGTGGCACTTGCCGTTTGCAATACATTATAACGCTGGCCTTTCACCAATACAATCGCACATATTTAGTACTTCACACTTACAGCAGAATTTCATTTCGGCTTATGGAAAGGGCTCATTTTAATATCCACACATCTGCCAGTAATTATTTCTGCTGTAGTAGCATTCAGGCCCAACTGGCATCAGCACCATTAGCATTCAAAAACAGTTCATTTCCCCAAGAGTTTAACAAGACAGTACTTATGACTGTAATGTTTAAAAGTCTAGGCTAGAATTTTATTCTTCTAACTTATAAAGGCAGTTAACCATTTTTAAATGGCATCCAAATCTTACTGTAATTTTGTATTTGCAGATAATGAATTTTGACAGATTATACATCTTCAGAGACATTTACGCTTACTTACTGCACAGAATTTTATATAGTGCTTTGCATTTACAAAAAACCCACAGCCTCTCAAACACAAGTCACCTTCTGCAGCCAGACACCTCTAAAAATAACTTCTTCTTAAAGTGTTGAAAGATATTAAAATACAAAGTCATTAACATATAATAAGACTGGAATGAGAGCTTTGCATGCTCTGAAGTTCTCAGGGTTTGGCTTCAGGTCAAGAAAAATATATTGGATTAGTATGAGAGCAAAATTAGGACAGTGTGCAGTTTAATTAGTATTACAAGATATTACATGTGTATGGGAGAGCACAGAAGATTTACAGTATTATGTGGTAAGAAAATATCATGAAAAGGTTAAAATAATATCAGTTTGATAAAGCACAATGCACTCAGAGGTTTAGAGGAACATAACTTTAGAATGCCACTGATATTCTTAAAAATATAAGTTTAAGTACTTGCCAGTTAATTCATCTAAAATTTGCGGCTGAAAAAAGGAAAATTTGACCAATGTGACCAAAGTTATTTCAGATATAACAACATTCTCTATCAAACAGTTCYAACAAATGCTAATAAAAGGTTCTAAGTCCTTGTATAAAATTGCAGTATTCATTCTTATTCACAGAATGGATAGAAAATAAAAATAAATACAGGCAAGACTAGTACTGGAATGGAAGATGGATGTAGAGTTAACAACAGCAAACTATGGCTATACCACCTACAGGATTTCAAAATTTTTCTAAAGAAGTTGTCTTCTCAACCTAGCAGCTCTCAGCCCAGGGAAAACCAAGCAGACCCTGAAAAACACTCCCAGCATGTTCTGCTCCACGGAGAGCCAGCAGTGCGCTTCCATCCACCACGTTGTTTCATGTTCACGCTGCCCAAACCCCTTGGGACATAAAGGAGTAACACAACTGTATTCTATTTGGCCGCAAGCCTTTTCTGGTTGTTTGCTTGTTTATTTTTAATTATTTCAACATCATCTGCATTTCCATATTGGAACGAGGATTAATCAAGGAAAATACGCCTATCTACTAAATACAGAACTATCATTTCTGGACCACAGAGTCCCTCAGCAGCAAATTCTTGATGCCAGGGGAGTAGACTGGAGAAGGATCACTCCGTACTTGCCCACTATTTTATCTCCTAGGCATCTGTTCTTGGCCTCTTGTCAGAGGCAGGAGACTGGGGGGAGGCTGACCATGGTCTAATGCAATGTAGTTAGTTATTCTTGCAGTCACATTTTGCTGTTTCGTACAATACATCAGCATCTCAATTCTTAAGTGATCTGAAGCATTTCCTCCCTTCCTTCACTCTCATCTCAGAATGAATTTCACACTTATCCCTTTGTCTACTTTTCTTGTGCTCTTGGCTGAAAATCACTCTTTCCTTCTGTGCTCCTGCAGTTATTTCCCCAAATCTGTCCCATCCCGTGCCCCCCAGCCATTCCGACAGGTCCATGCAGGAACCACCAAACACACAGGTTAGCGACCACAACTCTGCTGCTGACCAAACACAGATTGAAACCTTCCAGCTCCTCAGTTACAGGAAAGAGGATGACTGCAATTTCCCAGGATGATGCCACTGGCATATAAGCCTGCATGATGTTGATACAAGCTTCAAGACAGCAGTTGCAAACCGTATTTCATGTTTTCTAATTGTTTCTTCTGTTCTAGCTGACAGACGTGAGATTTTCGTCTTTTATCTGTTCAATATTCTTGCCAGCATACTAACTACTTTCAATCCTTCCTCCCACTGGCGTTCAGGTGATCTCCAGCGAGAAGCTCTAGCAGTTAATGCATACTTGGGAACAAGAGAACTAGAAAGTCTACTTTACCAACAGTTTCTTCCTTTCAGGACGAGAAGTCCTAAGCTCAAGCCCTATACAGCTACCCAATTTGGGGGTGATCATACCCAACAGCTAGGTTTTCAGCCAACAAAATGAAACACTCAGCTTCATGTACAGAAGTCAGTAGGCAACCAGCACAACGTAAGAAATTGTGTCTATGCAACCTGCTTTGTACAGTATTACAAGGATGGAAATTAAAGATAACAAAATGCACCAAATGGCAGAAATCTCTGTAAATAAGCAACCCAGAAAAAGTACCAAAAGCAGAATAGTCACAGTAGCACACGTCTCCATCCAGCCTAATCTAACGCACCAGTGTGTCTGGCCAGGGAGATTTCCATATTGTCAAATTAGAACATTCCTACAAAGGAAATGTTCCTACTCGAGCTAAGAAATTTAAAGCTACAATATATGGCAGCACAGACATATTTCAGACTTACAAGCCCATTCACAGGCATAGTAGCATAAATATGTTTTCCACTTGATTTCGGACAATCACTCTACAACCCTCTCTTGCAGGCACATACCCCCCAGACCTCGTACCACCTCAGGAATGTTATTCTCATTGTTGAGGGAAAGGCACAATTAAAACGTGAATGAAGGTTACCAAAAGACATTAAGTGTGATTAGTCTGATAGTGCACTGTGGTCTCTTTACTGCCATGTAAGAGCTTCCTTCAGCTACAATTAAGGTTGCCAAGTGTAATTCAAGGGAAAAGATGCCATTAAACACATCCTTAAACATTACCATTCTTCTGCTTAATGGCCTGCCCGCATGAACCAAATGTTTACATAACCTCAGATTAAAAGTAATGAAACTTCGAAGAATGAGCTCTGAATAGGTACTTAAAAGTTTATAGCCCCTTGAACTGCACTTGCGGTCTCTTGGACTGCACAGCTTAAGATTTCCTACTTTTGAAAGTTATGGAGTTACATTTTGAATATTATCCTTGGAAGCCACGTTAAGCATTTCAGAGGGAAATGACAGATGCCACACATCCTGCAAGACCATCTGTTACCTGAAACCTGAGGTCAGCTGGAGGGTAGAGCATAAAAGACTGGTTTCAAAGGAAACTAATATTTAAGTGTTTTTGACAAGATCTCTGTTGAAAGCTTTCAGCGCTCTGTCATGTTTTAACTCTTTGCTTATCTGTCATGCACCAGTATATCGTCCCTACTTAGTGTAGGGACTTCAAGGTCAGAAGTACTTCACAACTTTTCGCCACAATTCTTGTGGCCTTTTGGCAATAGTATTAGCACAGTCCATCCCAAATGTACATGTCTAAGGAACTAAAGTTTGAAGCATGATTTAAAACACTCATAAAAGTATGAGTTAAGTACACTCAAGGAGGCAAAAATCTTTGAAGTAGCTTTCATGCCTTTAAGGCCATTTGACGGCTTGCTGTGTAAATTGTACCTGGAGCCTATCTTGTATTCTGGAGCTGGAATCAAGATGAAAGAACAAAAAAAAAGGTATTTCACCTAAGTAAGGGTGGGAAAAGGATATGGTATTTTCACTACTTCATAAGATGAATACAGCAGTTAACTTTTTTACATAATTCCCCATTCAGACACACAAACTGCCATTCTAGATCTAACCAACAGGCTGTTTGTTCAAGTATCCTGCTTCCAGCTGTGTCAGAACCAGCTGCTTTCCAGTATGGGGCAAGAAACCCCATGAAAGACACCTATAGAATTATCATCTTTCTTTACATATATCTCATTTATTTGTGACCACCTCAGAAACCTGAAAGAGGAGGTCTGAAATCTTTTCCAAATACATTAATAATTTAGATCAGTGCAAATAACCAACATCTCACAGCATAAACCTTCTGTATAAAAGTTCCCTCTTCTGAATGTACTTGTAAATCCTGCATGTTTTACAAGCAGTAAGGAAAATCAAAAGTGATTACCTTTTACCGATACGTTGTGTACCTTACAATTTAATTTCAAGTTACTGGAAAAAGGATGCACCGATCATTAATACTGTCCTGGTACTCCAGTCTAGGTACRCTAGACTAGAGACTAAATGTAAAAACATAGTTCAACTTCAGGGAGCTTCTTCATCGAGAACGGTCTAAACAGAGAGGTGCACAAACAAAACAGTTGGAAAAGAGAAAGAGTGGGAGAACTCCATAAAGAGGAAAACCAAAAACATTAGTATAAATACTGAATAAGAACAGCTGTCCACCGAACCTGGTGAACGTACTTTCTGGAAGAAGCGTCTRGACTAACATTAGCCTTCTGTCCTGTATAGCCAATAGCTCTTTCCCATTATAAGTTACAGAAAGGCCAACACAGAGCAACCCTTCTCTAGCAGAAATTGCCCAACTGATTTACCAAAAATTAACTTGACATCGTATCCTTACCGAAAACATAGAAAGACTATATATTATTCCCTAAGTCTCTTCCTTCCTCTCCCAAATAAAACCAGTTATTCATTTTTACTAAATATTACAGAAAACAGTTTTCCGTGTGGATAAAATGAACCATCTCTCGGCTCACAGCAAGCAGTAACAAACAGCACCAGAAAGTATGGGATTTGCAGAATTACACTTTCTGCAGCCCTATGTTCTAACAACATTAGCAAGCCAAGGTTTGCAAACAGATGGGATACTCTGTTAGACTGAGTGATACAGGTGCAAAAGAGAAAAGAAACAAGTAAACAATTTGGGGGTTTAATATGCCTTTCTTTAGTGGAACTGCAAATACCAGTGTGTGTGTGTGTGTGGGGGGGTGATCATTATGTCAGTCATGCTGATGTAAGCCCCACCTGAAAGCAGGTACTTCCCTCATGAAAGCAACGATAGAGCTAGTGATCTACCAGAAGGACATCTTTCCAGGTGATGAAGGTAAATACTGGTAACTGAAGTGCTGCTCAGCACATTTTTTCATGTGACTTGCAGTAGCCCCTGGCTATGACAAAGCAGAAAGACTCATTTAGCAAGCCACAAGTGCCTTAAGAATTAGTTTGATGTGATACATCTGATGAATATTTGATTTTATTCCAAGAAGCAGACTTGAAAGATTCTTTTTTTAAAGCTTGTCTTAGGACACTTACAAGGGCACTAGTTTCACCCCGTGTTTGCTAAAAACAAGTTTTCAGAGAAAGATGGCGTGACACATGCTTATTCCAAGGCTATTTACAGAAAACATACAGCAGCTATCAATTAAGACAGATTTCGGGGCTAAGCTAACCTCTAGAGCAATCCCGACACCTAATTCTTTTCATGCTGTTGCTTCTCCACCAATACCCCCGGCTGCTTCAAACTCGCCCRCGGCGCTCTAGTCCGGGCCTCGCACCACGCAGACTGCCCGAGAGGCAGCGCCAAGAACCGGTCCCCTGATTAAAAACTTACAAGAGGCACATAACTTGTCACAGTATCGCAGCCTGTATTTAAAACAGCTTATGTTTTTCCAGGGTTTAACTTCAGCGATGCTATTCTGCACACCCCAGGGCACCTCGCAGCCCTCCGCAGCACTCGCAGGAGCGGCTGTTTCTGCTCCGTAACAGAGTGACTGAACCCGCGCAGCAACCTGCAGCCGGCGCAGCCTGCCCTGTGGGTGCGACCCAACGCAGCCTGCTTACTGCGCAAGTCACAAAACGCCAAGAAACAGAATTCAACATATTCCTTGAAAAAGGCAGCTTCGCTAGTGCGACAGGAGGCGCAAATATTATAACGGCGACTTTCTGACAACAAGACATGATCTAGTTTAAACATCAGATATTTTAGTAGGTTGCGTGTAGCATCCTGCTGCCTCCTCTCTGAAAACAGCTCCATTCACAAAGCGCCTGCCAAACTCCAACGAACACACCGACAGAATCACTTCTGTGTTCTGCAAGCACATTTACTTGAAGAGATTATTTATATTTTATAACTTCAGTCAAGACAGAACGCACCACTGCAGTACCACGGCCATCACTCAACAAATCCTGCTATTGAATCTCAGAGTCGCAGCAATTTAAGAGTCAATGAATTAAAGCAGCATTAACAAACTTTTAATCTAGAAGCCAAACTGATGATGCAACACCATGCAGCTTCTGGGACAAAGATGTGAACTACAATGCCTCAACCTTTGCCATGAAAAATTGCCCTTGTATCCTAAATTAGTTACATATTTGAATACCCTGTAAGATAGGAAAGCAGAATGTTATCGAGCTGCCAAATCTCACTCCTGTCATGAGGTCATTTCTGGCTCTCTGCCAGACACGATTTCTGCCAAAATATCTACGCTGACCATCACTCCCAGTTCTTCCCTCTCCTCTCCCTCAGGTCAAAAAGGAAAAAAAATAAAAAAATTGGGGGGTGGCTGGGTGGGGGGAATAGTCTTAGTTTTTAAATCAACTTGTGCATTTAATCCAATATACGCAGCAAGTATTCTACTTCTTTACTGAAGATATTTATCATACTTTAAAAAGTCAAAGGAATTTTTGTGGGTTCACAGCACACAGTTTGTCAGGATGTTAAATCACTTCACGATGTATCTTGAACTATCAGACCATTCACCTAAAGTTACATTTGAGAGCTATGTTGTTGATCAGAATCTCTTCTGTAACTCTTTAAAGAGCTATTTAGTAATTTCTGCTTAATTTATGTAAAATTGTGTCTTGGTATATAGTTACATAGCACAGCGCCTCACGTTTAATAGCAGTGCAGTTTGGATGCCATGGTTCAGGAAGCAGCTACAGACTTGATACATATTAAGTTGTTATTATTTAACACTGTTGATATTAACTTTTCAAGTAAGGCTGTTTGCCAATACTTTGTTTCATTGTTTTAATCACAAGATAGATGTTTTAATGGGAAACTTGGTCGTAAAAGCGTGTGTTTCAAGTTGTATGTAGACTCAAGCAAATGGGAAGGCAGTAAAGTCAGTGAGAAATAGAAGAAAAATTACTATAAATAATATTAATTACATGTTGTCAAAGCACTAAGCTCCAAAAATGCTGTTTTCAATCCCAGCAGTTTGGCTGCAAACTGTATGCTGCCAAATTAGAGTTTTGCATGTTCTTACTACTAGGAAACTTTCTCTTACAACCAACTTCTTCAATATGTCCTAATGAATTTTTCGTTTTATGCCTGACAGACCAGATGTAAAATAAATAAATAAACAAACAACATTACCTTATCTGGAGTATGTCAGCCGTGCAGAGCAACATTTGGATTTTAGTACATATTCAGAAACAAATTATCTAACACTACAATTTATGAATGCCTGAACTATTTATTCTGGTATTTCATTATCCATGTGCCCAAAAGAAGAGCTTTGTGAGACTAAACAGATTCAACGTGATAATACGAGAGGAACTTCAGCCGTATGCTATTACCAGACAATCAAAGAATTTAAACATGACATCAAGCAATTCCAGTTCACTTTACATTGACAGTGCTTAAATAATGAAGGGAGAAGAAAGGCGCAGCTAGTACAGGTTATTTTCAGTTCAACTGCTTTTTAGATTTTATTATTTGAAGCTACAGAATCCAAACATCCACTTGAAATAGTGAATCTTTCTTAGATGAGAACAGCAGAGGCCTGAAGAGTGGGATGGTTGCCTACTGCCAAGCAGGAGGAAGAGCTTCCAAATTCATAGCTGTATCAAAGCTATTTTTGTTCTGTTTTCCCCCTATATTGATAACTAGGAAAGCAACAACTCCCATGGGAACTGAGGCAGGGCTTTGTGTTTGTCACACAATGCTTCCTTCACACCAGCTCCCTCCCCCTACAACCCAGTTTCTTATCTGGACGAGAGGATGGAAGCTGGAGTTCCTGATCCGCCGGGACTGCCGCTCCACCTCCCAGCGAAACCACGCACAACCTAAGGCATCGGGCCGATGAAGCTCTGGGGGAGAAAACTCCTTCCTCCATCTTATCCGGCCCCTGGTCCCAGGGAGGTTTTCATGCCTGGGAAAAGTGAGCCAAGAGTGCTGAACAGAGGCCTCAGCTCCATCCCTGCTCTCCCAGGGGCTCTGCAGACAAAAGAGCACCTCGGAGGCCGCTGCTCCCAGTGACTTGCTCCGCCAACGGGGAAAAAGGAGGACGAAGCCAACCTGCTCTACACACGTCTGACTTAAAAGCTCACTGGGGTCAAGCAGCTACTAGCACAGCAATTAAGTTCTCTAGCTCCATTACTGAAAAGGCAAACACATTTTTTGCTGAAGGACAGGAAAAAATATTCAAATAATCAAAAACACCCCAGCAGGATAGAGGAAAGAGCAAGATGCACAAGGAACAGGATTTCCTCCACCAAACATTCCAGGATAATGAGATGAGAGGTAGACAAGAGAAGTGACTTTAAAACTCAGTTTAAAACTAAAGCTGTATTTTGTGTGCCAGTTCAGCACAAATATTCTCCATTGATTCTGTACAATGAGTATATGCACTCTAATGTCCAATACATACCAGCGTTACAGGAATTTACAGGTTAGAAACACTGCTTTGAAAAGTTCCACTCTATCAGACATAAACGAAGCACTTTCCCCAGGCAACGCAACACTTTCAAAAGACAGAACTGACACCAAGATACTGTCGTAAAAAAATGACAGGACAAGGAAAAATAGTGCCAGAGCCACAAAAGCCAGCAGCAGCCTAAGCAGCAGGTGTAGCGTGTGTGAATTTCAACTTTCCTTTCAGAAACCTGATTAGACCCTTCAAGTAAAGGCTCACTCTTTATATTGCTGTATAATTAGTGGCATTAGACAAAGAAAATCGAGTTCTCTCCAAATTTAAATCCCATAAGTGGTGGGTGTGTGTGTCAGGGTTTTTTTCCCTTTTAAATAGAGACAAGCGAGACAAAAAAAAAACCAAAGTAACTTCGCGAAGGTTATACGGCTGGAAAATACATGAAGTCACTGCCAAAGGCAAAGCGCAACGGTCGCTACCTCTCGCACCGCGCTCCAGAGAGGAGCGAGCCCGCCCGCCCCCCCCGCCCCGGGGAGCTGCAGCGAGTTGCGGCGACCCTCGGCGCGGCGCGACAAGTGCAGCCCCCCGCGCCCCCCTCACCTGCGCCCGCCCGCTCGCTCGC